>NC_092346.1:31079835-31412501 GCF_963676685.1 Mytilus edulis
GTCTTTTGTATGTTCAATACATCGTCCATGGCCAACGGGGTGCACGGCTCATCTTTACTAAATAATACCATGTTATTTCCTCTTTATGTCTGATCAAACAAGACCCATCATCATATCTTCTGCCACACTCCTGAGAATAAGATTTTTGTTCATCGACTAGTATGCCAGTCTATAAAAAAGCTTAATTCTCTAGCTTAATCCTCTACCAATATCAATCTTCTATCACACAAAACAGAGAGGGATGAAAATGATGTTAATTGACTTCAAGACATTATGATAAATAACTGTAAAAAAAAAGTTGACTCTAAGAAGCATTAGAAAGTCAGACAATTTTTTTTTTTTTTATGTCAATATTTCTCCATGCCGTCTAAGTATGCATTTATTTAGACATTAATGATTAAGTCCAGCATAAACTTCAATTATGTTTTATAAAATCAGTGCAGTCCAGATAATCTTAGATATACATTTTCAGTGCAAAAAAAGTAAGAAAAAAAAATCACAACAAACTTGTGAAGCTATTCCTCTCCATTATACATTTCTGTAATTGAATAAAAGAGGATTTCTAAAATTTCTAAAATTCATGTGACACATTTTAAACACATTGTAAATTAAATGTGACATATTTGAAAAAATATATGTAGACAAAAGTTATATAATTTCAAAATAGACTAATTATCTAAAAGATGTAAAGGATTAATTTTTTATTGTGTTATAAAATACTATTTCAAGTTGATGATTTATTCTTTAATAATGTCTAGGATTTTTTGTTACTACTATATAGTAAAAATTACAACTTTAATCATAGAAATGATTGCATTATTGTTGCATGGAACAGTACATTTTAAATATTTCAAAGAAATATATATATGGCTATGTTCACCAAATAAGGGCAAGTTTGACTTTAACGTTTAGATAAGTGACCTACCGAGTCCTTCACTTGAAGAATTTTCTGTCTAAAAAATTGTAAAGAAAATATTTTTTGCAACTCAAGGTTCAATACAGGTCAGTTTTTTTCCCTTGTAAGATCCATTTTTTGTAGACATAGTTGCAGGTGCTTAGACTCCAAATCAATTGGTATTTTGTTATTATGCTGAGTAAAAGCAAGACTAAAGAATAACTGTAAATATTCTACAAGTAAAACAAGTTTTGAAGAAGAGGACAATACAGCAATTAGGCAACAGACAGCAATCCAATGACACAAAAAAATCAGATGGCTTTAATCTCTTCAGAAGTAAACATGAAATAAAACAGTGAAATAAAAAATGTGCAAAATATGGATCACATAAGCAAAAAAGGTCATGAAAGTTCAAATTCTAATGATTAATAAGGTCACATTATGGTTTTACAACCATAAAAGCAAAATTGTGAAACATATAAAAGAAACAATTAACAGCCTAATTTAAGTCTGAAACAATATACGGTAACAAAAGTTACTAGAGGATTTCAACACAAAGCCGCTGCCATAAATAAACCATATATGCCATGAAAAAAATACATGAAGAATTATACTATATTTATTGTTAATTGCGATTTAAAATAATTAAAATAAATTATATATGCGAAAAGAAATACTGATTGGATAAAATGTAGAAAATATAAGACAATTACTGAAAAAGTTGTATGGCTGAAACCAGGAAGCAAAAAACAACTGCAATTATATGATCGGTAAATATTAGGAAGTTTAATCTTACCATAGTAGTGAAACAATTCAAACTTGTAATGTTAACAATTATATTATAGGGTGAGAAGTAAGAGTTTTATATACATACCACAATACACTACAGTAAACAGATCAGGTTTATTAAAGAGGATTACTCTCAAACCAATTTGTTGATAACTTTACGATTCTTTGTCAAAAAAGAGAATTATATTTGTTAAAAGGATGATTGCAAGTTTATTTGAAATAAGAAGATTACTGATAGAAAAGAAGACAATCGTCATGTTTTTCTAGTATTTGAAAATTGAGATATCCCATTATAACTTATTCAATGTTCGCCATTTCCTTAATCTATTCATACATAGTTTGGTTTCTTCGCTAAATTAGATTTTCATAGGTATAAAACGTTGTCGGGGATTGTTACATTTACAACAGCTGGGTTGAAGTTATGATTAAAATATGATGGATAAAATGAATATATGGTGAATTTTCATACAATGCCAAATACACTGACTTTTCCACGAGAATGATTACTGCGAAACAGCATGTTTGTCACACAACAATCTGACTCTCACTTAAATGTAAACCAATTGATTTTTCGTCCCAATATAATGCCGAAAAGGTGTCACATGGCTTTTGTCCGAGAGTTTTATTGTTGTCTCTTGTTTCAATAAACAAGTTGCTAACTACCAAAGCATATGGCTGTTTAAGTATGGAGGCAGACAGGGATACCATTGATCATTTAAATCATTTATTCACTTGGCCATTTAAACCCACGTCAAAATGTGTAATATATGGGTCCTCTATTAAAATGTCATACCATCACATCGGACAAAACTGTTACTTTATACAATAACTTCGGAGACTGGAAATGGGAAATTTATTCATAAATCATATCTATAATGTTTTTTTACTCCCCAAAATAACTGTGAAGTATTGTAATGATAATATGAAGGAGGCCAGCCGGTTGTTATTTACATAGCTCTTTACCGATCATCGTGTATTAAGACCTAACTGTACAAAGTAGGTGTTTATCTGTAAAATTGGACCCCACATTATTACCGTGGGATTAGCAGCTTAACAATTTGTCAAAAAACACATAACCTCCAAATTAAAACCTCAAAAGCGATGAGTTTTCAAATCGATCTTTAACAAAATGGCATTCAAAGCAGTATTTAAAGTCATTTCGTTATAGTAGAACTTTGATGGCTCAATTATAAATTTTTTATTCATATGTTGGATGGCATTTGATACCACTTTATTTCACTTCTTTTTTTTAGAAGTAATTTTTATTGTTAGAGAAACCTGAGTGTTGTGTAAACATTAAAAAACCCACCAAAGATTTATAACAAAATATGTTTTCTTGAGAATGTCAGAAATTAACCAAAGGTCATATAAGAAATGAGAAACACTTTTGAATCATGTCAACAACCACTTAACAACAGGTTCCTACTTAGGACAGGTGCAAACAAATGCAATCTTTCAAATATTTCAAGAAAACAGAAAGTCCATTTTCAGACACTGCACTTGCTTCTTACTAACTTAAACACCATTTTACACCATACAATAAAATATTTCAACAATCAATCTATTTGAAATAATGACTTCAAACTGCAACTTGGAAAAACATTTTGGACAATTAGGATGGTGTGAAAAGATGCCAGAAATCTATTTGTTTAAAAAATTAATTCTTTTTAACCCACAACTCATTTGCACTAGTCAAACATTTCTGGCAATAGTTTTTATATACCTAGTCTCATTTGGGCCAATCTTAAATAAAATTTGGTGTATTCAATCTTCAAAAACATAAGTATGAAAAAAATTAGGTTTCTAGAGAGTATTTGATAATAATGTAAATCTATTGAACCATTTTTCTAATAAACATGGGAGGAATATATTTTGCATTTGCAAGAGACCCCCATATTTAGTCCCAAATTGAAAAAAAAAATCATCACTATAATTCAATGCTGCATGACAATTTTAATTCTAAATCTACTTTCATAGTAACAAGTTGTAGCCATTCGCATAAATACATGTATTTAATAAAAAGAAAATCATTAACTAACAAACCAAGTTTCCAATTTGCTAACTGCAGCTATTAATCTACGCTTTTTCTTCTCTTTCAAAAGATCATGAATAAACGCTGCAACATTATCTAGAACTCAACAAATGACTTATTGGAATTGCAAATAATGTCGTTTTCTTGCATTAAAAAGTTCCATACGAGTCATTAAAATCAAGCAAATCAAAGCAAAGAAAAACAGCATGAAAAGGCTAAAATAATATTATAAATTATTGATTAAAAAATCATAACAAAGCTCTATGCGACCTTATAGCGACAAAATTGTAAATTGTTTGTCAGAACTCAATGACATATTAGTTTAAACAATTGAATACGGAAGACTTAATACAGACTTCCCATGGTGAATCTCTACTACGATCTCGCATGAGGTCCACCTCGTAACACCTGAAACCTTATAATGTCTTAATCTTTACAACTAATTTGACTGTAAGATTTCCATCATTTGACAAATGTGTTGAACTTGTAATTTTAGACAAAACGTTAGTTTTTTTAATTCACGAGCACGATGGAACAATAGAATTACCAGCTTCCGTCATAGTCTAGTATCATGCTGTTATCGCTGCAGCTACTCATTATAAAAAATTAAAATCGTAAGTCAGTCAAATATTTTTACATTTATTATACAGCTATTGAATATTTTCTTTGCATAATGAAAGTGATCTTAAACAATCATTATTTTTTAATATGGTATCTTTCTAAATCATGATAACTTATATCAAAGAGAGGCAAAAGATATCAAAGCCACATTCAAACTTAAAAAAATTTACAATATATAAATAAGGAGGGTTAGGAGGGGTCCTGATCCCAAAATCCTGGGCTTAAAAACATAAAATACAGAGGTCCCGAATTTAAAAAAAATAAATCCTGACATCCCGAAGTTAATAAAAAAGAATTCCCGGATCCTTAAAGGGTCAATCCCAAAATCCCAGCTTAAAAACACCCGATCCCGGAGTCCTGTTAAAGGTCCTATCCCCCCTCATAAATGATGTGAATATGAATAAGACACAGAATACCATATGGTAAACATACAGCCATTTAAAAAAAAGACTTTTACTATCGCATCACATTCCCATGCTGAGTAAATCACAAAATCTGGATAAAATTGGAAATTTGGCATATCTGTTAAGGAGTTCAGAATTAAGATCATAACGAATATGTGTTGATGGGACCAAGACTTAATGATGGAACATTTCTTTAACCGAAATCTCTATCCTGATACAGGATGGACAAACAAACCAAAAGACAGACTCAGACCATATATTAGCCCTCTTTATCAATTGATACTGTCTGTGACTGCAAACCTTCACAATGTTACAGCTTGTGCCGTCTGTGTTTAAAACAAACTGACAATGCCATGACCAAAAAAGACAGACAACATTACGCAAAACACAACATAGAAAACTAAAGACATAAAAGACAACATAGAAAAAGAAAAGAGATATATGTGGGTACATAAGACAACAATCCAACAATAAAGAAAAAGAACAAAAGACATCTAAAAATCAACAAACAGATTTTTAAAATAAGGGAGCTACCATTTGATTTTTATGGGGGGGCTAGGATGAAAAATTTTGTCCTGCATTTTCTTTTAGCTGTAATCTCTGTCCTGCCTTTTTATTTTTCACTCTAATCGGTCCTGCCTTTTTTTTTTTAGTTTATCCTGACTTTTTTTTACCAAAATTGTCGTCCTGACTTTTTTTTTTTGCAAGTGTCACATCCTGCCTTTTTTTTTACCCAAAACTCCTGTCCTGCCTATTTTTTTCAAATTTCATCCTAGCCCCCCCATAAAAATCAAATGGTAGCTCCCTAAGGCAGACATCTACTTTTTGACTGATGTAAGCAATATGACTTACTTTATTACACTTATAAAATTGATCATGTTGTTTTTACCATAATGAATATGTAACATCATTTTAAACCAAAGGTAAAATTCATAATGCATTATTTGAAATGCACTTTTTTTTTCACTTGAATGACCAATTGTTACACTGAAATATCCTTACATCTTTTTCATAATGTCATACTGTGTATATCTATGTAAACTTGAAAGAGAACGAGACACAATAAAGTCTATATAATGATTATACATGTATTGTGTTACATATCACAGGGGAGGGTTATTGAACTTTTGGTGAGTAATAACATAAACTGTACCAATTTTTCTGCACCAGATGAGCATTACGACAATTAATTTCTCTTCAGGGATACTCAAGGCCAAAATATTTGAAAATCAAAAGCTTATCAAAAAGATGGAGATCTATAAACCAAAAAGGAAAAAAAGGTAAACTTGTATTTCAAATTTTATCACATAAATTCCATATTTCGGCAATTCCCCCTAAAAAGAGTAAACAGCCAACTTAAGAATTGTGAGAACTCAATAAAACCTTTATTAGGGTAAACTACAGTGCTCTGGAAGGGCAAAAAACAGATTTATCTTGATTAAATTTATTTACTGGAAATAGTGGGTACAGACTGTAACAAATGAAACATATACTTATACCTTGTGTTCTTATTTTTTTGTGACAAAAATATGATGGTAATGAACCCAAGTTGGACCATGGCCATGCATATATATACAAATAAGGATAAGTGTTATCATTGCCAATGAGACAACTTGCTACCATAGACCAAAGAACCAGGATATCAACAACTGTAGGTCACTGTACAACCTTCAATGATGAACAGAAACCAAAACCCTTACAATATTAAAACCTTTTTAAAGTAGGTCACTGTTATGATGACCTTAAATGATGAGCAAAATCCTTTAATACAATAAGTTTTATCCTTAAAATACCTTATTCATTCAAAACCAAACAATTTATTGATATCAAAACTGTAAGCAATATGCTCCCACATTATATTCTTCACTAAATTTACAACTATTTAAGAAAATGAAATGGGTAACTATTCACAAAAAGAGAAAAACAGAGAGAATACACATTGTTTTAAATTGAATCTAAACAAAGGATACTGCCCTCTAGGTATTGAAAGGGATTTAGCTGACCTTATAATAGGATCAGCAACTATTGTCACTTCTAAGAACCTTAACGTCAATGATGCAAGATCCTTAATGACGAACGAAATTAATGACAGTTTTTAATTTGTCGATGATTAGTTCATCAAAGACTAAGGTAGTGATTAGCCTTCAATCAAAATAAATACCAATTAATTAGTTCAACTAGCTTAAATCCCCTGCACTAGTGAGCATTCCGCTAAAACTGGCCTTCGGCAAAATACAACAACTTAATAAATTTCTAATGCGTGAATATTGTCCGATCGTACAAATGGACAAGTAATAGTCTGATAATTTATGATTAATTCAACAAATTTTGTCATTTGTATAAATTCCTGTATTTGATTTGAAGCATATTGAAATAATCATGAAATCAGATAGAATGCCTTCAAATTTTTTATAAATCTGTTCAATCCTATTAAAATAATTGAATTGTTTAATCTCTAAATTAAGTACGTATGTACCCACGAAAAAGAAAGAATGTTAACTCAGTGGTGTTATACCCAGTCTTTTTATAATGTTGTGTTATAGTTGCATAGAGATATACACTTTGTATAAATCAAAGGTTTCTAGAAAAAGACAATTTCGCAATGTTAACAAGACTCACCTAGATTTTTTTATTTGTTTAATTTGATGCTGTTAACTTGTTGTCTAATTAACATATCATATGCCCTCAAAAACAAATTAAATTCATATAATAAATATCTTAATTTGATATTTCATAATTTTTATTATTTTTTTTTTTATCAAAAAAGAATCGTATTACTAATACAATGATGGCATGAACTGATAGGTCAAACACACAGTTAAACTTCTTAATTTTGAACCTAATTATACAAAGATATTTTCGTGTTATAGTGTTATTATTATGGACCATAAAAAGAATCCTTTTTACAGATAAAAATACCGTATTTCTCATTTGAATTAATTACACCTGAATGAAAAGAAACAAACAATACATTTTCACCTGGGTTATTGTTGATCATGTTTATTTTCAAACACATTTTTTTATCTTTAATTTGAAATTTTTTGTTTTGAATGATATAACAGATGTTTATATGAAAAAAAGATCAACTAAGTAGACAGGTATTTCTACGAAAATAATTTATTATTGTTGTTATAGAATTATCATTGTAGTTTAATTTATTCATAATTTTCAATTGTGGTTTCTACATAAGAGAATGAACTCGTTCCCGATGTCTTTCAAGATTTTTTCCTTTTCTCTAATTTCACATCACCTTTCAGCGTATTTACCTTGAGAAAACAAAAAAGACTTTCTAACGAAAATATGAATCATTGAGTGAAAAAAATAAAGGATTTAAAGAGCAGATTGATGAAATATCAGAATTATTTGTCTTGTTTGAAGGATAAATGGCTACAGTAAAGAGAGGCATATGGACTCTGACAGCTCTGTGGTAAAAGACACGACTTCCTATTGAACAGACTGGAAAATTAACTCTTCAATACATCTATCTGCCAAGACAGTGATGACAAAACAATTAAAGCTGTACCTCTCACCTGACAGGTAACAAGGGCATGAAAGAGAGACACGTTTCTCTGGTGTCATTTAATGGCAAAGCAATTCTGACCATTTCTCTTGCAAATTCTATCTCATTAAAGTGAAAATCAGAACAAATAATAACTGCTAAATTTACCATATGGTAGTGTTATCATAGTAATTAAAAGTTGGAGAAAAAACATAACCACAAATGGCTTCATCAGTACATTATAATGAGATTCTGATAAATTACCTGACATAAAGATTATTACATTAACAAATGATTTTTTGTTCTAGTGCTAGAGAAAAAGACCTCACAAGAAAAAAACAACCTCCTTAATAGAAAATTAATGATCAAAACTTCTACTAATGGAAAAGATGGGATCTTATTCTAAACAAGAATGTGTCCCCAGTACACGAATGCCCCACTCGCACTATCATTTTCTATGTTCAGTGGACCGTGAAATTGGGGTAAACCCTCTAATTTGGCATTAAAATTAAAAAGATCATATCATAGGGAACATGTTTACTAAGTTTGAAGTCGATTGGACTTCAACTTCATCAAAAACTACCTTGACCAAAAACTTTAACCTGAAGCGGGACAGACGGACGGACGAACGAACGAACGGACGAACGGAGGCACAGACCAGAAAACATAATGCCCCTCTACTATCGTAGGTGGGGCATAAAAATGTTGCTGAAAGGTCAAGTAAATGAAACGGCAGGTAGAACTTATAGACATGAAAACCCAGGCACTGAATGAATGTATACAGAATGTTTGCAATAGTGCAGATATATTTTTTTTTGTTTTATCTTGTTTGTTTACTGTCTCATCTACACAGGACCAAACATTTGCTTTTACATAATTATATTATGATGCTAGAAAATGTCTTTGTGAGAGAAGATACAATAAATTCCTAAATTTGTAAAGCAGCCTAACCTATGCATACATTCCATTCCTTGTTTATCTTTTATTTTTCTTTATTTTAAAAAAGAGAACTTTAGTTTGGAATGGTTTGTACTTCATACTTCAATTTGGCTTAAACATGCATCGCTCCTCTCCCAAATAGCTGTATAAAACACAGGAATACATGAATAAGAAATAAATGATAGTGTCCCGTGGATAAGGATGACAAGGTTTGGCAAACAACTTCTGTTCTCAACCTTTATAACCATGCAATTTTAATGCTTTTCATTAAATACTTTAACATCTATTATCACCACACTTTTGTCTTCAACATTTACATTGTAATCTAGTAATCACATTTTATGCTGAGTACTTTAACAAATCATTTCATTATCATGCAATTACTTTTCACATTGGTAATCATACTATCTATTTCCTTTCACACTATAATCACATTCAAAGAATTGATGTGTGAAAAGTTAATCACATTTCATGCTCTTTACTTTCACATCTATCTATCTAAATATTGTGTGGTATGATTGCCAATGAAACAAACATCCATAGATAAAGGAGAAAGGTGTGAACAGTTACAGGTAAACATACAGCCTTCAACAATGGGCAAAACACATACCGGTACTCATAATCCACCTATGCAATATGCAGCATTCTACTTTCACACTATTTATTATATGAGACTGTGTTTGACTTTAAAACCTTGAAGCATTTGTGACAAAATTCTACTTTCACTCCATTCATCACATTGGGCAACAATATTTTTAATCACATGTGACAACATTATATTTTCACATCTTCAATCACATTGGACATTAACATTATATTTACACATCTTAAATCACATGTAACAACATTAAATTTTCACATCTTTAATCATATGTGACAACATTATGTTTACACATTTTTAATCACATTTGACAATATAATATTTTCACCTCTTTAATCACATTTGACAGCAATCAGTGGCGGATCCAGGGGGGGGGGTTCCGGGGGTTGGAACCCCCCCTTTTTTTTGGACGATCAATGCATTTGAATGGGAGCATATAGTTGGAACCCCCCTTTACTCAGGGTTGGGACCCCCCCCCCCCCCCCCTTTTAAAAATGACTGGATCCGCCACTGGCAATGTACAGCCTTTAAAAATGAAAATCTTTCTTATTTGAAAATTTCTCTTAATTAAATCTTCTTACATCTTTAATCGCATGTGACAGTATTCTTTTATATCTTTAATCACATGTGATATTATTCTACTTTTTCTTCTTTAATCACAAGTAACATATTCTACTTTTACTTCTTTCATCACACGTGACAGTATTGTATTTTTATATCTTTAATCACATGTGACAGCATTCTACTTTTATATTTTTAATCACATGTGACAGCATTCTACTTTTATATCTTTATTCACATGTGATAGCATTCTACTTTTATATCTTTATTCACAAATGACAGTATTGTATTTTTATATATTTAATCACATGTGACATCATTTTACTTTATATCTTTAATCACATGTGACAGCATTCTACTTTTATATCTTTAATCACATGTGACAGTATTCTACTTTTATATCTTTAATCACATGTGACAGCATTCTACTTTTACATCTTAAATCACATGTGACAGTATTCTACTTTTACATCTTTAATCCCATGTGATATTATTTTACTTTTACATCTTTATTTATATGGGACAGTTTTCTACTTTTACATCTTTTACATCATGTGACAGTAATCACAGTATTCTATTTTTATTATCTTAAATTCATGTGACAGCCTTCTACCGCAACCTCTTTAATCACAGTTGACAGTATCCTACTTTCACACATTTAAATGACAAGTCATCACAGTATCACAATTTAAAATTCTTCGTGACTTCCCACAGTCTTCTACATTCACATCTTATCTCATATACTCAGCTTTCACATCTTAAATCACATGTTTCTACTATCATACTTTGAATCACAATTCACATGTTATTGTATACTTTCACATTTCCAGTCACATATCACAGGATTCTACTATCACATCTGTATCAATCTTATCACAATGTAATATTATACACATAATTTCAACCAACAAACAATTCTGACATTTAAAAGCCACAGTGTAATGGTCAAGACTAATTCAAAGTCATGCATTTAGTGAATTGTTAGAAGAATATGTTTTTGTTGTTGTCTGATGTCAGTACATTGACATTTAATCCTCTGCATGTTTCAGTGCATTAAAGTGGTTATTTTCATAGTAATGCATTTATACAAAGATGTATGTGTATTTAATTTGAGGAAGAAATAACCCACACATCAAATTTTTAAGTCTGCTGCATGGTTATCAAATTCCCTATTTGCAAATATCAGTGCAACATACCAATCATGAAATTTCTGAGAGCAATGACACAAAATATATATTTTTTTTTAATCTTTCTAAATTTTGAAATGAATTCAGCACATTACAACTCTCAAATTTCAATGCACTTGTTTTACTCTGTATGTGTGGGAAAAGAATGACAGTTGATTTACTTTAACTTAATTAGAATTTACAAGTATCTTACAATTAATGGATGAGAAAAAGTCCCTTGAAATCTTTGTCAAAGCAAGCTTTCACTACGGTATTAATTATAAATTGTTGACACAGAAATATGTCTGGCTGTTTATTTTTTTTAAGGTAGAATGCAAATATAGAATCCAACAAGAATGTGTCCATAGTACACGAATGCCCCACTCGCACTATCATTTTCTATGTTCAGTGGACCGTGAAATTGGGGTCAAAACTTTAATTTGGAATTAAAATTAGAAAGATCATATCATAGGGAACATGTGTACTAAGTTTCAAGTTGATTGGACTTCAACTTCTTCAAAAACTACCTTGACCAAAAACTTTAACCTGAACTTCGCACTATCATTTTCTATGTTCAGTGGACCATGAAATTGGGGTCAAATCTATAATTTGGCATTAAAAATAGAAAGATCATATCATGGGGAACAAGTGTACTAAGTTTCAAGTTGATTGGACTTCAACTTCTTCAAAAACTACCTTGACCAAAAACTTTAACCTGAAGCGGAGAGACGAACGGAGGCACAGACCAGAAAACATAATGCCCCTCTACTATCGTAGGTGGGGCATAAAAATCTAAATGGCAATATTTATACATAAACTATCATTGAAATAACATTAAACTGTTGTTCCTCTTCAACTAATTTTATCACCAACTTTAACATATAAGCTATTCAAAACACTCAAAGTCATTAGACCATGACTGAGCCAGTGAAGCCAAATGACCTTCAAGGAAATATTATAAGCTGATGCTTATGCATTTGCATAAAAAATATCATTGACATAGAACTTGTGGTTCCAACTGATCTTATCACAAACTAACACTGGTACATGTTAAGTACCGTAAGCAAAAGTCAATAGACCATGACCAAGTGGAAGGGGCAAAATTATCTCCATTGACAATGAGATGTGCCAATGCTAATACAACTAGATACCAAATATCATTAACCTACTACAAGTGGTCTCTCATAAACAGACCTTATCACTAACTAATACATTGTTGAGGCCTCTACTACCACCGTTGGAAACAGCATACCTAAGTCTCGCTTTTTGACTCTGTCATGCAATTTGAAAACTAAAATAACTTTGCACTTTGTTATGAATAAAAATAACATAATATAGGATAAAAGAAATGGGCATAAATAGGTATGGTGCATAAAGTCAGAACACAACATTATGCACTTAATAAAACAAAAACCAAACAAAATAAGCTTTTTTGCTGTTCTTCATCTCAATGTAGAATGTCCTTTAGCATGAAGCTAACAATCAAATCTCACTTTAAGTTTGACACGTAGAAATAATATGAATGGAATTCTTTGTTAGATGTGTGGCATCTTCAAATCGGGGTCAATCCATAATTTGTCATATTGTTTTTTTTTTAAATTTACATCTGAGAGATGTAGTTTTTGAGAAAAAAGTGATATGTCTTATGCATTGATAAATGGAGGACACAGAGATGACCAGATGAACAGTGGTAACCTAGAATATACCCTGCTACAGGTGAAGGTATGTTTTACTCTTTGAACATTAAGTCAAAGGAGGCAGTATGATAAGAGCACTGATTTGGTTTCTTGGATCTTTTATGAAACTTAAATTACTTAACTTGTGCCTGAAACACCAAATCTATTATTTTGATTGGTCAATTGCTACGTCCGTGCACAATAATCATGCTATAAATTTTTATGACCAAAGGCCTGGACTTATTAAAGCTTTACTGAATTTGGACTTGTTACAAAATAAAATATTTTAATTTGTATAATAACATTTATGCCTTAATTAAATAGACCTAAAAAAAAAAGAAAAAAAGAGCATAGAGTACAATAATATGATTTCCATCTCTTGTGAAGATCAGGCTACACGACAAATTTCATTGCCCTAATCATAGATGGGAGTAGATATAATAACGATACTGTCACATTTTATGAGAGCTTACATCAATATTTAGAAAATAATTTGAATGAAAAAGGTATTACACCTTAATTAATTTTTTAAAGAAGCTTAAAGAACTGTATTAAATACATACATGTAAAGGGATGATAGCGTTCTGAGTTCTAAGTTTGGAGGACTTTTAGATCAGGTGGCTGGCCATGTTAATGAGAAGATTAGTAAATTAATTACTTCTTGCAGAAGGAGATAGCATTAATGTATCATTATTGAAAAGGATGAAAATTTACGTGTTTAAGCAGCTTTTACATGACATTAGAATGATGGCCAATAATTAAGGGTTATTTCAACAATACCAAAGATCTTTATGATTGGTCTTGGAACAAAAGTCCATGATCATGGAAAAAGATTTTTTTCTGCCGATCGTCATTGTGTAATGATCTGTATTTGAACAGCTAATTGCTGTTTAACATGTTATACAAAGTAATTTTACAAAAGACGACAACAATTAAACCATAATAAAAGTAGAATTTTCAAATGAAATTGTTTGACCAGCTTAATTCTTCATTATTGAAAAGTTTTTTGCAATTGTTTTTGAATTAAGAAAAATTATAGACTGCTATCCTTCTTTGTTTGATATAAAGAAGAAATAAAATGAAGTTAGAAATTTTCAAGAGGTCTTGCTTGCAATATATACAATTAATCAGACCTGTGTTTCACAAAAAAATTATGACTAAATTTAGTCAGAAGTATTCTGAATTGATCATGACTTACAATCAATTTAAGTCGTAAGTGTTTTTGTGAAACGCAGGTCTGGACTTTTAATTATAATGTTCAAAAATATTTTTAAAATGTAGATTTTTTTTTATCCGAAACATAAATGCCAACAATTCAATTAAATTTCTAAAAATAAAATTAAACACACCTGAAACAAAAATAATATTAAATTCCAATATTTTTATTTTTACAACAATCGAGGCCAATAAAGAAAACAGTCCGAGGAGGTCAAAAGATAATAGAAGAAAACATGGGATAACAATTAAAAGACAAAGTTTATTGATAAAGTTACAAAAACAAGTATATTTCTAAAAGTGACTCCATTAAAGATCTCTATCAATAAAAAGAATGGACCTGACCCAATGGGGTACATTACTAATCAACTAAACCCTCATGAATAAACACTTTATACCACTCTTAGGGCTTTCAGTTCAAAAGAGTTGTTTTAAGACCTCCTGTAAAATTATCATTCACAATGGAAGTAAATGGACTTTACAATAGTCTATTATTTGAATATATCAACAAAATTCCTCGTAGTACAAATACTCACAACGTCTAATTACATTCCTTTAAATTAAAAAGAAATAACCCAAGAAAACATTTACCTGTCAACGGACAATTCACTTCCATATTTCTTATTTTAGTCGAGAAAATTCAGCTTTAGGCATTTTTTTTTTCAATATAAAAAGTTTGACTTTCTATTTTCAAAAATTGTGAAAAAATACTCAAGGAAATGAAAACAACATAAATGACTGCGTGGGAAATAGAAATTCTCAATTTTGGATTTTTTGTTTGTTTTTATGAGTACTTAATTCGCTCTTTACAAACTGTCAAAACAGTTTTATTTTATCTTAGAAAAATTCTAGCAATCCTTTTTAAAAAATCTAAATTTTTATCTAACCTATAGTTCAAATTTATAAATGTATAAACAATTTTCACTGCAACACCTACTGGTTTATAGGCAATACACTTTTTTTAAAACAATTTTCATTATTTTATTCAAGCACTTTATAACAGAAATCAAAAACTATTAAATATTATGAAAATATGAAGAAATTGATAAAAACAATATGAACAAAAACAATTAAAACAACAAATATTCTCCTAAAGGGAATAGAGAAGAGAAATTTTATGAATTTTCAACAATTCTTGAAAAAAATATTGATGCAAAATAAATAGAGCAAAAAATTATAGCTGTAATTTTGATGGACTTTGTGTAAGCAAATTATTGAACGCTTTATTCAGCAATTACCAAGAGTGGAATAAATATTTGTGCCTGTAAAACCAAATTAATCTCAGAAGAGCTGTTACTAGCATCAAACTTATAGCCATAAAGTTCTTTTGTCTCAAAAACTGTCAATTTTTGGACACCAACAGAAGTAACAATTAAAATGAATATTTTCCAATTATCACAAAACTAATGCCTTACTTGTCAAACTCGTTTCAATGAATGATAAAATAAATCTGATAAACTTGGTAATATGCATTTGGAAAAAAAGTAAATATATAATATATTATCAAATAATTTTTGGTCACTGTTGTCTTTTGGCTGCTGTTTCCTTGATTTTTTTTACCCATTTGTCTTTTATAAATGTTACAAAAACTTGTGTGTTTTATTTAATTCAATTGTTATTTAAATGATTTGACTATTATCTTGTCCTACAAAAAATGTATTTCGTCTTTTCCTGTAGTTGGATTACATCTCATTAAGATTAAATCCAACATCTCCTTTTATCCTTATGTAATTCTTACAGAATTCTTAACCTCGGAATTAATATTCCGAAACTAAACAAAATATATTCAAATTCTTATTTCGTAATGGTACTTTCAAGTATCATAAATAAGAATGGTACAATAACTTCTAAGAAGTAAGGACTTGAACTTTGACTTTTACAACTGCTGTTTCAACATACATGTATAAGTACCTGTATAATTCTATATCATGATGACTTATAGAATTCTGTATTTATATGATCATTGACCAGTAAAAAATGCATTCAGACTTCTGCTAACAAAGGGAATTAGTCCTTGTTATCACGGTAATTCCTTTTTTCACGGAAATTCCACAATATTAAAAAATGCCACTTTTTCGAATATAAAGGTGCATTTCCTCAAACCATTAATCCATATCTCATTGAAAACCTTCTTACCTACCTGGTTTTATCCATGAATTTCATTATTTTCAACTTTCGGTTTTTTCGTTATCCTCCAATCCTCAAATTACCAATTTTGATCCAAAATGACCACCATAACCATGATAACATAAGCTTAGACTAATTCTCAATATAAAATCTTCATCTTCCAGATACAGCACAAATTTCTGATTTTTTCAAAAAAATTGGAAGATTTTCACTATCCAAAAACACAACTTTCAAAAGACATGAATTGCTTATAGCATATATACCTTCCATAGCCATCATAGCACGGAGCTCTCGATTCAGCAGCTCGAATCTCTGCTCTAAATCGTCTTCTTTTTCTCTGCAAATATACATGTAAAAATTCCATTTCAAACCGAACTTCTTGAAACTGAAAACTCATGGCTCAAACTAAAGAACCTAATGTTTGGTATTATATAGAAACTTTGCAGAAAAGCTGATTTCTTAACTAGTATTACCCTAATGGGTTTAAGTCTAAAGATGATAATATTTTCACAATATACTTACTAGCCTTACAAGTTTTCTCCTGGGATATTAAGGAAACTGATCCCTTCTTAAAACCTTAAAACCTCATCCCGGGCTTAAACAATTTACACAATTCTTTTTATAATATTAATGCTATCAGATGCTCCTCTCTGATCTGAATTTTATTCATATAATAAGTTAAAGAAATTTATATAAATAAGAAAAGAAGCTAAAGAGATTTATAAGATTCTTAAATTGATGTGCCCTATGTGAATACAGAATAACCAAAGAAATCTCCTTATGCTATTATTATTATAAGGAGCTTGAAATAATGTTTTGGATAAATCTTAAAACGACTTTGTGAAAATTTATTTTGTCAGAGTGATTCGAACTGAAAGGTTTCTGTCATGGAAATATTTCATTTTTTAAAGTGTTGGTAATCTTTATTTATTAGAAAATGTGACGGTCGCTAATTACAAAGAGATAAGGAACGACCTTATTCATTGGAAACAGAAGCTCATCAGAGATTAGTTAATGTCTTGTATGGAAAAAGATATTAATATATTATACATGCATGGTTTCTTTAATGAAGGCTTCCATAGTTACAAAGACTGAATGGAAATAAAACAAAAGATTTGTAGTAACAAATTCTAGTCTTAAAACTGACCAGACAGAGAGATAGATGATATGTCTTTTTTTACGATAATACATGAACCAAAGGGAAATGGTTTATAACTTACAAGTCCAAAAAAAAAGATTTTTGCTAAAAAAAGAAACTGTTGATTAAAGGATTTAGACAAACATATTCTCTGGAATTTCCCAAAATTTTGTTGTCATGGAAATTGTCGTTTCAATGTATTTTATATATATTAATAGTGCAACCAAACAAACATTTGATCCTACCATTTTTTTTTCAATTTTTAAAGCACCTCAATTTTTTTTTACTGACATACAAATCTAATGTAATTCTCCTATCTAGTATGATTGCCAAAAAGACAATTACTATCTGCCAGAGACCAAACAACATGGATGTTGGCAACAATTTTTTTTTTCTTTTTTTTTTTTTTTTTATAGTTTTTAGATCTCAGACATTTCAATGACTATCATATCAAAATTTTATTATCCCACTTTGTTCTTTTTTTTTTTTTGAAGAAAAAAAATAATGTCAAATATTTTTCTTTTTTGGAGACAGCTGATCTTTCAAAATATAAAAGTAGGTTTCAGAAGAATTTGATAGATTAAAACCAAACTTCACAATAAAAATATTTACAGAATTTTGTTATATAACAATAAAAATATTTGAAATTTTCATTACTACAAACCACAAAAGGAGTTCAAGGAACAGGGCTTCTTGCCAAGAAATTGAATTTATATTTTGTAACAATACAGGATCAAATAGTTTTAGACTCATTAGGAATTAAGGAACTTAATCCTGAACTTAATTTTTATTGATAAAATATGTTTATAAAATATGTATTACACAAAGGATTTGTGGGTAGTTACAAAGAGATTTAGAAAGTTAGAACAGGTGAAATATATAGCATGTAATATCTTGAATTATTGTTTATTTCTCGGATTAAAACACTTAAAATTTATGAGTTTTGTCAATATTTATTTGAAAATTATTTCTAATTCTTTTTCAATTCCATATAAATGCAAATACTATACGAAAAGTGATCTGAGTCTCTTATCTAGTTGTAAAGATTTGATACAACCGTTGTTTTTCCTTACAAGGAAATTGACATTTCTTATTATAATTATTTCTCATAGGAGATTCCTTCCTAATTATTTTTAATGCAGTCTTTTATTTCACTGCATTCATTTGCATGATAAGAGCTTTTACCCTTAAACCTCAACAATTCAATGAGTGTTTTTCAATGTGTGATGCACTGTGATGCAATTTTCAAGTGGAAAAATGTTGAAAGTGGAGTGGAAAGAAGAGGAGGAGTTACGCTAAATTGTAAAATAAAAAAAATGGAAAATAATTCTCATCCAAATATAGACTATACCAAATAAATTTGTTGTTCTTCAAACTTTCTGGTTAAAATTTGGAGGAAGAGCTTGAAATTCTTTCTTTCTTTTTCTTCTTTTTAATTTTTAGATAAGGGATGGGAAAGAATGCCTCCTTGATATTACTTCTTGTGAATCAATGGAGAAAGAAAACATAATTCTTTCTTTTTACCCTCTAATCATTTCTAGGTAAGGGATGCAAAAAATACCTCTAAATGTCTACCATTACATGTATTGGGATTGATTGGTGTTTATTTTAAGTCCAGTGGCAAATGTTTAAGATGACCACATCTGTATTGGGGAACGATCTCACTTAATTTCCCTCAAACCATTTTTTATTCATACAGTTGTAATATTTTCTCTATTGTCTTATTTTTTTAAGAACAATTAATCTTTCATTAAATTTTTGTTGTTGTTAAAATGGAACAACAGACAAGCGTCACACCAGGACTGCAATATTTCATCTATTCTAACTTCGTTTTCTCATCCTAATCTTAAATCAATTTTTTGAATGACCACTCTGAACAATAAGTGCAACTTGGCCACACAACCATCATGCAAATTTTCTATAAGTGAGAGAAGGGATTAGGTCACACAAGATTGTGTATTGGCATCTCCATTTATCAGAAGCTGTCAGGAAAAGTCCACAAAATCTTGATTGATTAAGTCAACAGATTTTCTTTACCTGAAATAATTTCATAGGATTAATTTAATGGCATAAATTTTCAGACATAGATGACAAATTATTCATAGTAAAAGAATCGAGGGCACTAGTACTTTTCTTACAAGAAATTGTAAATTTGTAGGTTATAAAAAATACAGCGAAGTTTGTCTGAAGCAATTTCCTTAGAAGCTGAATATTTTATCCATACAAGACTTGTGCTTACCTAATTACACAGATACAATTATTGAAGAATATTGATAGTTTTTCTTATACTAAGTAAAAGAGTTCTATTTACAAAGGGTTCGGTATAGATATGTGTCACTATATTAAATTTCCACAATAAATTAAAAATAGGCCTAAGGTATTCTCTTTATATTCCATTGATTTGAAAAAGAAAGCATAAAAATGATGCATCAATATCATGAATTACTATGATTTAAACAATATATTGATATACGTTTATATTAAAGAGCAGAGGCAACAACTCTTTGAAGGGGACAGACACTATGTGATCAGTTGTGAGTCTAATTTTTCAACTCTTCCTTTTCTAGACAAGCCTTCTTAGCATATCTTAGCAAGACCAGCTAAATGAAATGTATTCATATGATAGTCGTTGAGTTCCTATAGTGGTAAAATGTCTTGCTCATTTGAAAAGAGAAAAAATATGAAAATATTATCTGAAAAGATTTCTGATTATTCTAAATGTAGTTACATGTATAAATTTTAATTGTAACTTTATCTTCAAAAAAAATTAATTGTTGCTCATATTCAACTTGGCAATTTTTTCATGCATATTCAACATGAACTATCTTCAAAGTAGAAAAAACAAGAACAAATGAGATGAAAATTCCGTACCATTAACAACCAGACTTCAACTGAGCAAATTTGACTGCTATAAATGTACTTAAAAAGTCAACAAGGATTTTACAAAACATTTCTGAATCATCTAAATGAAATGTAATGCTGGCTGAAACAAGAATGTTCTCCACATGGGTTTCTAGGGGAAAACACAAGCTCGGTAACTACAAAGTGTCGCCAATGGGTCATCGGGCTATAGTTTTAGAGACCTTTAAATTTATCAAAGGACCATGTAAATGTTATGATGTAAGACCACAAATGACCTGTTACAAGGTACTATAAGATTAGGCTCCAAATCCGCTTTACACCGTAATCCCCCCTGTAACGTTTTTCTACTGCGTTCTTTCAAGCTTTAACCGCTCTCCTTGAAAAATAAAAATAAATTTTTTTGAATTCAAAATATTTTAATTATGAATTGTCATATCATTGGAATTTCAATACACATGAATTTATTCCGAAAAATTGAATAATGAAAAAATACCTCAATTATTTACTTTTCCTGGACTTACGAAAAGAGGATGCTTGACCTCATAGTCTTGTAAAATTCTGCATTTGTAATATAAGTACTACAAATTTCTTATAGGTTTGTACTAAAAAGAAATTTGTCTTTAGGTATAAGAGTGTCATCACCAGGCGCTGTTAATTACTTGTAGTGGTATATATACTATATTTTTAGGTATAAGGGTGTCTGATTTTACATTTGCTCCTTCATAGCTTTCCAAATTTATATTTTTGAATTTTGTTTTGAACTTTAGCATTTTTTGTCATTTTTCTCTTCTTAACACTGGAATTTCAAATTTCAAAAAAATGAATATTTGCAGAAACATGTGCAGTAGTTATTTTTAAAATACAAAAAAAAAAAAACACCAGAAAACAAAAACTTTGTAGTAAAAACAAATAAATAATTTAAAATTCAATTTACCAAATATTTTAAATAATAATAAAGCAAGAATTTAAAATGTGAAAATATTCCCCAAAATTGAACAACTTCAAAACTATTTCTATCTTTTCTTATCATTCAACAAATTTTTATCACAATTATCCTGTTTTTCTTGGGAAGAATCTCACATGGCTTGAATGTAATCATTTTATTCAAATCAATAATTTTTAAATCGAAGAGATAAGATATCTTAAAAGCTCTTCAAAATACCATTAAACCTAACTAGATAGACTAACAAGGTGTCAGCTATCACATTAACACTAATCAAATACCGCAATAGTTGCCACCCAAATGGATAGGCAAAATTTAAAAATAAATACTATATTACTATTTGTTCAATGACTCTGAATAGGAAAAAATAAAGACAACCTTTAAAATCTGATTATATGATAAGTAAATCTATCTATATGTCTGTTTGATAGACACTTACTTATACAGAAGTCATGAACAAAGTGCTAAATTAGGAATATCATATATTGTACAGAAATTTAATGGTAGTTGTATGTATATCAGCATCAAAAAGGGATTTGGTGGATGAATTTGTACTTCACTGATGAAACAATCATTGCCACTATCAAATCTCAAATTGGTGACAAGATTTCAAAGTATGGTTAATGAAAACATATAATTTACATATTTCTCTCTGTAACAGTACATGGAAATTTAAGAACTTTTCCATTGCTCAATATTAATACTGTTACAAGTGTCAGTATGTTGAAACAAGAATGTGTCCATAGTACACGGATGCCCCACTCGCACTATCATTTTCTATGTTCAGTGGACCATGAAATTGGGGTCAAAACTTTAATTTGGAATTAAAATTAGAAAGATCATATCATAGGGAACATGTGTACTAAGTTTCAAGTTGATGTAACTTTAACTTCATCAAAAACTACCTTGACCAAAAACTCTAACCTGAACTTTGCACTATCATTTTCTATGTTCAGTGAACCATGAAATTGGGGTAAAAACTATAATTTGGCATTAAGATTAGAAAGATTATATCATGGGGAACATGTGTATCAAGTTTCAAGTTGATTGGACTTCAGCTTCATCAAAAACTACCTCGACCAAAAACTTTAACCTGAAGCGAACGGACGCACAGACGGAAGCACAGACGAACGCACGGAGGCACAGACCAGAAAACATAATGCCCCTCTACTATCGTAGGTGGGGCATAAAAATAAATGATGTCACACGAAAATGAGAGTGGCCATTGATACCAAAGGGAGATTCAAATTCAGAAAGTTGAAAATAAATTGACAACGCCAAGCAAAAAAAAAAAAAAAAAGAAGACAAACAACAGTACACAAAACACAGCATTGAAAAACAATACACTCAGCAACAGGAACCCCACCAAAATCTAGGGGTGATCTCAGGTGCTAGTGAAATCTACATATTTTCTGGAATTGATATGACTCAGGAAATAAAAGATGTCACATATTCAACTTTATATTTAAACAGCCTTTAACAAAAGAAAACTTTATTTTAACAAATAATTAAAATTTCAATTCTTGTTTTTAAAAAGAAATGTATTCTTCCTAAAATTCTATTATATTATTTTTTATAAAATTCTTCCAATTGATATAAAACATGTCAAATTAATTATTAATTAAATAAATAAATTATACACAAGAACGATTTTTTATCATGAGTTTGACCTAAATTTTACACTTAAGTAAACAACGATTCTATTAACTGTCCTGCAAATGAAATGATTGGTTCCAATACAAAAGAAATGGCCTGTGGTCACTTTCTAAAATTGAAATCTTTCAACAGGAAGACTCAATAAAATTAATGTACAATGCAGGAACGTATTATGTTAAAATTTCAACAGACAAACAAAACTGTGTCAATATTTTTACAACTAAGAGAAATTCTATGTTTACATAAACAAAATTCAATGTTTAAACAAGACATTTACCAATCTAATTAGGAGAGAAAACCAACTCACCCATACTGATTTCGGGGAGGGGGAATGCAGTCTCATTGACCAAGTCAAATATTAACTGAACAATGATGTTTTCCGTCTTTTTGTTGGTTTAAACAATCACAGACTAATTTACCCCTTGAGTATGTAATCAACTCAACTTCAAGTCAGGCCTAAATAGAGGGATATTTAACTAAGTGAAAGGGTCCATTTTCGCCATTATACAATCGGTAAAAACATCCGCAGCTGTGTTGACATACTTTTGAGCAAGTGTCGTATTTACACAGAAATGGACAGTCCTAAAATCAATAATTAAAATTTTATTTTCGTATTTAAATAGTTTTATAAAATAATTATAATTGTCTTTAACAAAATACTCAAGAATTAGGTACACACTTACTGGACGTTGGTACTACATTATTGTACATATTTGGTCAACCCTAGAGAGTGCTTGAAGGTTGAAATAAAATGAATATAAGAATGTAAAAATGTACTTTACTAAAGTGACTCAATGACGAGGACATAAATACTAAATATGCATTAAGTGATTTCAAACAGTCTGCCTATTGTTAAATAGTTTCTTTTGAATTGTTCTCAATGAAAGACAACAAGAAGACAAAATCCAATGCATTTTATGTCTGAAGTGCTTTTCCTGGATTTACTTTTATCAGGTTAACGCTCAAAGCAAAATATTTAAAGGCAAGGATTTGTAAGAACCGAAACAATTGAAGAACTATATGACCAAAAATAACCTAATAAAATACAAAAATCTATCTAAGGCCAACTTCAAATCTCTCTCACATTTTAAATGGACATCTAACCCTTGACATCCCGATGTTAATTTAGTGGGAATTGACACCATGGTACATTAATTCCTATAATATAACTTTATTAGTAAAAGAACAGGAATGCCAAGAATAGATCTGGATAGTTATGGAAGGAAAATAACTGAAAATATAAGCAACAATGTTCAGGGAAAATGCTATAATGCCCTTCTTCAGCAACAACATTCATGTACATTGCATGGTAGTCAATTTATAAGTGAAAGAAACTAGAATGCCAACACTGGATATTTTTAGCACTTTTGACCACACCAGTAAATTTTTTTTTTGAAAATAAGGGGAGCATGTGTTAAACCTGCAGCATAGCAGGTTGATTCAAGAAGATATCTGTACATATGTAGAAGTTGACTATCTCCTTATTGCTGTATCAAATTCTAAGACCCCCTTCTGAAATTGAAAAGAAAATGCTTATCAATTTCCACATTATTTGTACCATTCTATATTACTTCCTTTTTTTCACACAATTTTTCAACAACAGTTATCGTTAAAGAAACTTTAAACTGACCTTATTATTTATCAAATTTCATTTTCATTAAATCAATTGTGTGATACTGAAACATTTTTTTTATTAAAAAAAGCAAAATGAAAATAAAGTTCTTTTATGATCAAAGTATATTTTGATTTTAAAACTCTATTAAAGGGAGACAATTCATATTAGTCAAAATAATCTTAAGTATATCCATCAATATAACAGTGAAAAAAGGTGTGTCAGATAGAGTTAAATGCGACAGCAACCCCAATGGACAATAACTACCAAATACATCTAAAGACTAACATACAATCTTCAACAATAGACAGGTGTCCAAACAAAATGTCAAGCCCTAAATTGTCCTAGGTCAATAAAAGTTGTGAATAAATTGAACAAAAACAATCAGAGATCTGCCATCACCCTCCACTATTACACTGCTTTGGATACGGGTAACTGTACCAAGATTACACTTTCTCATGTCAAATTTTGTTTTTATTTGAAAAGCCGTAGAAATAGAATGGACGCTGTAAATAGAAGGTTTTAAATATTCATCATTGAAACATCATTAAAAATATGAATAATTTAAATCATGTTATAATTGCTGCCAAAATTTGGCAATTTCACTAAAAATTAATAAGATTCAGACTGTACTAACAACTAAAATAGTCATACCTCGGAATATTAAACATTTAGATAAAAAAAACTTTATCTAAGATTTATAAATTTCAAACAAGTTACTTTATGAGTGTCACACAATAGCATACTAAAAAGGACACTTTATATAATGGCATAAAAGTAAATCTGGCCATTTATATGCTTGCGAAATGTCGTTTCTACATAAAAATATCATGCACTTTCTTAAAATCACTTCAGTAATGTGGAAACAATTGCAATCTGACGAAATCTTATATTATTCTGCACTTCAAACAATAGCCGAACATTAAAATTAAGAAAAGATGTGACATTCCGGGATTATTGTTATTGGTGAATGAAGTTGCGTTTTATCTGAAAACAATTTACCGTAATAAAACTGTTTCTAAGCAATAAACAAACAATATGCGAATTTGATTTTCTGTGTGGCATGTGTGCCGCGTTTAAAACTCCATTACGGCAACCTGTTACATCTTTGAGGTAAATGTATCAAACCGAAACACTTAATATCAGTCGCCTAATCACTTTCTTTCCCAACAGATATTATTAATTTTTTAGAAATTTATTGCTTAAAAGTAAATTGCAATACTATAAAGAAAATCACATGGGAGGGAATGATAACAATGAGAAAAACGTGCCACATTTCTTCATGTATATTAATTTTATATATACCGTTTCTCTCTAAATGGGAAATCAATAAAATATGAAATGATATTATTTAATGAAGCGAATGATGGCTATAATGAGAAGAATAAGTTATGGTTTTATATATACTATTATTTATGATTTATGCTTTAAAAAATATCAATTTTTTTTTAGTTATATCATTCAAATTGTAATTACACTTTCTATTTGTGCATAAGTATATTTTATTGAAACTTCCAATCTATTATATAAGGGGTTCAGATATACTATTATTTATGATTTATCGTTTAAAAAATATCAATTTTTTTTAAGGTATATCATTTATATTGTAATTATATTTTTTTATTCGTGCATAAGTATATTTTATTGAAATTTTCAATCTATTGTATATGTAACAGTTAAGGTAAAATTATGAAAATAAGCAGCTTTTTTAATTTTTATTAATCAGTAAACACATTTTAACAAATGGGACAGGAAAAAAAGAGTAAGTTAAATGTTAAGCTGGCTTTCAGTCCTCAGAAATATTATCTGAACTTTATTTTTCAGGTAAAATTGTAATTACTAATGGAAGCTTACATTTTTTAACCCTGAACCCTTGTGAAAATTTCAAAAAACTTTTGTTATAATTTCTTTTGGGTTAAAGTCTTTTCCTTACGTAGAAAAACAAGTTTTGGATTGAAAATTTCTTAAACTTGTAAACTGTAACCATCATTACAGATTACACATAAATTTGTTTCCTTTCGAATTCAATTTACAAATTTTTGCAGTAAAACGTAAAAGGGACAACAAAAATAGCAAACAATATTGGACGATACAACAGACCACACCGACAACTAATACTCAAATCCTCTTAGAAAATAGAAACAAAACAAAAGGAATCAACAATGTACAACAAATGACCAATTTGGTACAGGCACAAAAAGTGGAGGGATTAAATCTCTCACGCTTTACCCATCTAGATCAAATAATAAAATTCACAATTAATTATTTTTAAAACTTTGTCAGTTCTATCATATGCAAATATTATTAAATTAAATAACTTTCTAGAGCTCATAATCACCATTCCGAATATTTTTTTCACCCACCAAATGAATGATCATTATCATATAAATTTTGTGTCTAAATGACAAGATTTCCTTACATGGAATTATATGCTTTTTTCACTCTCTTTAACCTCAGCAATGAAAGAAGACACAGTATTTGCCTTTTTACCAGGATTTTCTATGTAGTGATCTGTGTCTAGAATTGTAATAACCAAACTATTGTTATTTTTTTAACAACAGGAGTAAGAAATAAAAATTCTGAAATTCTGGCAAATATTGTGCTCTACATATATAGTTATCAAACAAGCAAAGTCCCAATTTCTTTGATCTCATCTTTTTTTAATACAAACCTTATTAAATAAACATATTTAGTTCTAGCTTGTGTGTATACATAGGAACCTTTTTTGGTAATAATTACCAGTATGATATAAAAAGGGTTTGTTTAAAGGGTCAATTATGTAACAGTCTATTTAACAATGACCAGCCTTTGTTGTCTTTATCACAACACAAGCTTCATGATAAAATTTTATCACAATCTATGAGTAGTCATTTCAGGGTATTTCTATCGCCAAGGAAAAATAGAATTGTTTTAACAAGCACCTGTTTACACCTTGAAAACAGAGTATGTATTTTGTTTTGACACCTATTTTCAATATAAACATCCTAACCTTTTAATGGGTACATGTGTTGTAAGAGGAGATTAGAAATAAAAACAGTCGGATGAGCTTTTATTGACTGTGCTTCCCCAACAAGGAAACAGGGGATTAAAAACAAAAATCATTACTTTTCCTTCTGAATCTCTATATGGTGGTTAATCAGCTGGTATTGCAAAGGAAATGATGTGAAATGGTTGGAGTCATCTGAATAAACATACGATTTATTACTGCTCCGCCGTAATCCCTTGTC
Organism: Mytilus edulis; assembly: GCF_963676685.1. Classification (NCBI taxonomy): domain Eukaryota; kingdom Metazoa; phylum Mollusca; class Bivalvia; order Mytilida; family Mytilidae; genus Mytilus; species Mytilus edulis. The sequence continues at coordinate 31,107,799 of NC_092346.1, forward strand.
AATTCCATTCCGATCTTTGACGTTTTTCTCTATCTCTCTTTGAATTAAAAGCCTATATTGTTACAAGTCTCATTTAACTGTTAAAATTTCCGTAATTGGCTACGAACAAGTATGTTTTAAAATCACGCACAATTCAATGTATCTATTAGACAAAAATCAAGTTTTTCAGAGAGGATTACAGTAATCCACGATGGTTCAATTACAGAAAGTGAACCCAAGTAAACAGGATTAATGTAAAACAAAAAAAATCTCCCTGGGTTAAAATATTTTCATTAAGCATAAATGGCAAAATATGATTCCAGTTTTCATGCTTATAAATATACATGTATATGGCATCGTTCTAACAGCTTTTTACTTTTTATTCTTAAGTGTTGAAAAAAGATTATTTTTTTTATGAATAAAGATATATAATAGGATCAAACAAAAAACAATAAAATATTTGATAACTTAATTTGTTCAATAATTCTAATATTTGAGTGTACTATTTTCTTTGTTAAAAAAAAAACTTGCACTAGGTTCATACCAAAAATGGATTTATTTTTTAATTCAGAAAACTACAATATACTGATTTTTTCAAGACTTGCAAATGACACTCAGATTATTTTTTTCAGGGTGAAATTCCTGCCTTATTCTAACAGAAAACAATGATTATGAAGAACAATCAAAGAAAGAAAACAAAAAAAATATTGACTATTTCTTAATAATCTTATTTCAACGATAAAAACTTAATACTTTCAATTTAAAGGAATTCTTATACAAGAGTTCATATTTATAGACATGTTTTCAGTTTACACAAGTTTTTCTGTATTTTCTTCATAAATTATATGTACTGTCATTTTGTTTCTTTATCAAGTCATATAAATATTTGTATAGAAAAAGAATGTGGAAGAATTATTTTATTAGCCATAGCCTGATCACTGCAAGTCATTCTGCAATGCATATTTTTTTCAAATATATATATTTCTTTATTTAATTTTTGTGCTATTTTCACATTTCCTGACCGGTGTGAGAAAAATATTTCTGCTCACTAGTGAAAAATCTGTTCTCGGCAAATGATTGGTTGAAATTTAATTGTGACGTTAAATTTTCTTGTTTTTCTTCTAAATTTTTTATTGTGACGTCATGAAAAAAGTAGACCATGTCTGATGACATCCTCAAATCTTTGAAAAGGAAAGATAAAAATCACTAGAGAAACAGATTCCACCGCTATAAATGTGTATTATGATCTTTCTCCACTCTCAACAGTTAAATTTTAATTATTTAAAAAGCTCGGCAAGCCTCGCGCTTTAAATATTCAAATCTAACTGTCTTGAGTGGAGAAATATCGTAATACACTTGTTGCAGTTGTGGAATCTTTATTTCTACAACTGCAACAAAGCGTGTAAAAAGCTTTATTTCACAATGACGTTATGAAGAAAGGAGAAAAGAAGGACAAGAGTAAAACAATATAACCTTCCATTTACTAAGGCATAGACAGATGATAGTGTAACTCAACCATAGGGACTTTCGTAAGGGAATCTCATTTTAGGAAGATTTTTCGATTTAGATTTTCTGTGTTAAAACCCCACTTTTAAGCATCGTTTTTCGGCGACCAATTTTAATTTGTGGAGGAAGCAGGAGTGCCGAGAGAAAACCACTTTGACCTTCGATAGGAAACCTGACAATTAAGATTAGAGTCAAGTGCACCCGCACAAGCAGGGTTCCAACTCACAACCTCAGTGTTGACTAAATAGTGATAACAGTAGTAACTACTTAGACCCCTTTGCCCCCATTTAAGGAAGAAGATTCCTGTTTATGTAGTTCATTTTTCTCAGTTATAACTGCTGGCCTCCCCTTTAGAAATCCAGGATCCATCACAGACATATAAGTACATATATCTTATCTGACTATCTGTAACACAGCAAAGATAACTATCATATCCTTATTAAAACTTATTAAACATAATTCTAATTACTTCCTAGAGCTTTAATTGTGTCCTCATTGAAGATTAACATATCACCATCAAAACAAAAGATTAAAATGTCTACAGTGTGAACTTTACATACTTAATTTGGTTGTACATTCTGAGATTTGTTATTTAATTTCATTTCTAAGATCCTCCAATGGATTCTTGAAAAATGTCAAAGAAGTTTAATTTACATTTATATAAGAAACGTCGCACGATACTGGTGTCACCTAACGTTACACACTCAAAGACGTAAGCCAAAATAAAAACGTTGGAATGCATGTTGTTCAGATGGCTTTTTACAATAAATTTTAAAGGATTGATTTTTTTTCCTAAGAAAGGATTAATTGTTTTTTCTTAGATAAAAGATGTAAAGCTTTAGTTTTATTAACAAATTAAAAATAAAAAAAGTAACTTGAATTGAAACCATTTGTTTTATATACATTTTAATTATAAAGGCAATCAATTACTTTTTTAACTATGCACTGCAAATGCACTCATCTTTGCACTCCAGAATGTCAAGGCGAAAGGACTACGGCATATCTAGCATGTCAGTTCTGCACAAATATATGCAAGGGAATTAGTGGGAACAATTATCATTGCTGTTTTTTTTTCTTTTTATTTGTATTATAGCGGATCAGACTATTATAGTCCGGAAAACACTTCAGTTCCGCGAGAAAATCTCTCCCAACCCCTTCTCTATGAATCGGTAGAGCTTCAACATAAAACATTAATTTTAAAGTTTTCTTATTAAGCAACAAAATAAAATAGCCGTATTCCAAATCGTATGTGAAAACGGCAATAATGACAATTAGACGGAACGTTAGAAGTATATTTTATTAAATAACGTCAAAATCGTATGTGGGGACATTGTATCGGACATTTTAGTTTTATCTGATATCTCGTATATTAGATTTAATTTATGGGAATTTAATACCAAAATAGAGATAATTTTTTGTACTTTTATCCATTATAAGATTTTTTATGTAGTGAATGGCACTATATTGAATAAACATCATGAAAAAACAGAAAACTTAACCCTACGTTTAATTTGGTTTGAAGGGGACAAAATGTCGGACATTGCTATTCAACTCGAAAAATAAGAATTTATTTTTAAAATTCTCGATTATTGCATGATGCGAAAGTGTGATCTTTGTACAAAATACTAGTATAAGAATTATTTACTTTCGACATGGGGATTGCTCTGGAATTCCCTTTTTTTGGACAATTTAACAAAAATTACAACAACCTTTCGTGCATGAGACACATAATTTGTATCATCTTGATCCCCTTTTTTTATATTTCCGTCTTTTCGAGAGAAAAAAATCGACATTACGTCAACGCCCAATTATGAATTGCTTGTTCTAGACAAACTTTTATATCGTTTGGAAATAAAATTTATATGTTTTTTACGGTATTCAGAATTTCACAAAACTAAAAGTGTAATGCGGGACAAGGAAATTATATTGCAAAATAAAGGTTTTATTGAGTTTTGATTAATGAAAATGGTCTGTTATATATACAAAATTGCAATAATCTGAAAGAAGAGTTTAAAAGCTTTAAAATGATATACAACACTTTATAATATCAACTTTTATGTTTAAAAATTAAGAAGATGAATGTGTCTTGTCCGTGATTTTACCAAAGTAACACCAGTAGCGTGCGACGTTTCATATATATATATATACGTTTTATATATGTTACAGGCATTTTCTAAATTTAGGCATTTTGTAAAATGACTGAATTTTCAGGCAATTTAGAAAATGCCTTACCTTGACAGGCATTATACAAAATGACTAAAAATACCTAGTCATTTTGTGAAATGACTGAAATTTTGATGCAAAATTCCACAAATTGCCTGTTGCGTTTCAGGCAATTTGTAGAAGGAGGATATCATTGAGATGCATATGACAAAAGTTGACAAAAACACAATATCTTACAAAGAAAAATAACTAATGGTTTGGTAGAACTAATTTATTCTCCAAAAACCAGATCGGAAGTTTTTTTTATGCCTTATGATATGTTCTTTTTAGTGAAACTACGTTAAGCACATACTCACTCTGTATGGCTCTGTATTTCAGATACCAACAGTGAATTTATGATTATTTTGTCAATATGGCGAGAAAAAAAAAATTGTTCTGTCAAAAGAACACAATTTACAATCACATTTTTAGAAAATATAGATTTAAAACAATAAATTGAAAAATATGAAGTATAGAAAATTTCGTTTTGCTAGTTTTTTGGCTTTCAGTTTCAAATATGTCATGCATTTTTTAAGATGTGAACAATTTGGTTTTTATTCGTATGGATTGTTTCTACAGTGCATTGACCTTGTTAAAGGACAGAAATTTAGACTGCAGCTTGCAATTGAAATGGAGGTATTTAGGAAAGGGCTGGTAGATCTTAACCTGAAGAAATTTTTAACCCGCATGTTAGATTTGATCTAAATGCATTAGATTTAGAGATATATTAAGCCAAAAACTGTATTTTACCCCTATATTCCATTTATAGCCAGGTTGGCCATGTTGTTTGGCAATCAGGGATTAATGGAACATATTTTTTAAACAAGATACTCTAATGACGATTGTGGCCAAGTTTGGTTAAATTTGACCTAGTAGTTCCATAGGAGAACATGTTTGTAAAAGTTAACAGATGAAGACTGAAGACAGCCGACGAGATAAGAAAATCTCACTTTACCCCCTTTGCTAGGAGAGCTAAAAATCGACAAAGAAAAGAAAAATAACAGTGCTTTGACAGGAGAAGCGTTTCCTGCTAAAGAGGGATCACCCGTCATGGTCAGATCTGCTCGATTCCGTTTAAAGCTATAAGTCAAAAGATGCAGATTAAACGAATCAGGATTATATGCTTTGATATTTTTTGGAACATATGAAAAAGAAGATATGCATGTTAAATGTGTGTGCTTATCACGAAACCTTATGTTGCCTAACGTTAAGTATTTTATCAGTAAAGGTAATGAAAGACATAAAAGTGTGATGATCCAGACTTCTCCAAATGTGGTCTGAGTGCAAAATCAAATTTTACGCCAAACAATATAATTGCAAAAACTCAGGACAAATATTGTGTAGTTCTGTCGTGCAAACATTTTGAGAAATTAGAAAAAAAAATGTCAAGTTCTGTGCTTGTGTGAATAGTAATAATTCAGTAAAATGTATTCTTGATTATTTAAGATTTTCTTTTTTAATTCAGTAATTATCACAAATAAAACAGCTCTGGTGTTCAAAGCTTTCAATTGTTGGTTTTTCTTAAGATTTTATTCTATAAAATAGTTTCAGGCATTTTGTAAAATGCCCTTCAATTTTTCCAGGCATTTTGTAAAATGCCTAGAAAATTTAGTCATTATGTATAATGACTGAATCTTGCAGGCATTTTAGAAAATGCCTAAAGTTTTCAGGCATTTTACAAAATGCCTAAATTTAGAAAATGCCTGTAACATATATATATATATACATATAGATATTTAGACCCCTTGTTGTATCAAAAAAAATTACACTTAACAAACATGCATGGTGTTCCTATTTAGCATAACCCCACTCTTATTTCAAATTATCTGAAAAGAAGAAGTAAGTGTGTGACAGGTATGAAAAGCACACAAGATTAACATACCTGTCAACCTGTGACGATGAAAATACAGGTCATGACCTGCATTGAAGAATCAAATCTCAGGTCATAACACGTACGAACTTTTTCGAGCTGAATTTCAGTATTTATGGTACATTTTCTTATAATGTATATCAAAGATACCAAACATCAATGCATGTTCTCTTGGTTAAGTCATTTTAAATCTTATTTATTATTATTTCATTACACTTTTAAAGATTTTTATAAACTTGTGTATCACAGTCTCATGTCCTTTACTTTTTGTCATCATCTAAAATTTATTTTTCAAAAGTAATTTTAAAATGAGACTACTAGCCTTTAAACATACCATGTAGAGGTATTACTTGTATGAACATTCATCTCTCAATTGACAAGGAAATTAGACTATGATAAAATATAGTAATACAGTTAAAGGAAGTATAAATGTAAAAAATAATTTTCAACTTTTTAAAAAAAAATTGTATAAAGGTATAAAAATAATGAAAAGTTATTTTTCAATATGTATTTGAATTTTATATTATTATGATTTAATCTTTTTCACCCATAAAACGTATATATAAGGAATAATTTTGAATGGTGACAAATAAGGGGAAGTAACTCTTAGTTGAAATATCTACTGTAAATTCAGAAATTAATGCGAGGTTTTTATTATTGCGAAAAATGCGACTGAGTTGTAAACGCAATAATTAAAACTCGCATTTTGAAATATTTTATATGAATTTAACAGGATTTTTCGCAAAATCGTAAAAATTAAAATTGCATTTAAGTCTAAAATGAAAAAATCGCAATAATAAATGCACGCAATAATTTCTGAATTTACAGTATGTAAAACAACAGGGCAATTTATTTACGTCCTAAAGCTAATGTATTGGTGTTAATCAACAGTGTGTTTGACATCAAAGCTGTCAAGTGAAGCCATGAAACTTATGAAAATCAATCTCAAGGCTAAGAAATACGGGTGAAATCGGGTCATTTTCGGAATTTCCGGGTTATTTCAATGACCCGGCGGGTGATCCGGGTGATCCCTCAGAATTGTGAAAATCTCGGGTCACACCCGCAGAATCCGGGTCAGTTGACAGGTATGGATTAACAACTAATCAGTGTTCAACTGCTGACTAAATACGAAGTAATTCTGTATATTAGTTTCAGAGATATTTTTTTACAAAATGTTTTCAACATATATATCACAGTATTCGCAAACAGGAAGTAAACATAGAACCGATTAGAACAAACTGTACAATTCATCATTGTTAAGTTGCCGGCAAAAAAAACTGTTGAACAAACGGAGAAACAGACAAGGAGAGGGAGAAGACTATATAAGTTTGATTAACTTGTGTCTCATCCCTTTTGCACATTTAAGCAAATAAAATATGTCTAAACTGAAACAGATAAGGTCATTGCAGACTATAACCCCCACTTCTTGAGTTAAAAAAAAAAAAATTAAATTGGAAAAACTGGGCATCTTTCATGGATATATAGACCAATGAAAAATGAGTAATTTCTCAATATTACTAATCCAAGTTAATTGCAATGATGCCCTGAATGCACTGGTATATATGGCATTAACACAATATGATATTTTGTGATAATATCATTAGATGATACATACAGTGAAACCTATCAACACTCTAAACTATTCAATATACAAGATTTTGTTTAGATAACTATTATGTAGGGTTTGGTTAAAATAGATTTTACTGTACTTTTTATCAATCAAATAAGCTTTCTATTATAAGTCAATTATTACAATTTCACAACAATCAAATAATAGACATCTGGCTGAGCACCTGATAGGTAAGATTACTGTTAATATTGCTCTTCATCACATGTTTTGTACTAATATGTACATGATGCATGTCTAAAAATAGCCAGAAGTTGCATTTGCTTATTTCTTCTTGGGGCCATTATCATTATTTCCCTTCAAATACACATATTGTGCCCTCTATTTTACTTTCAGTAAAACCTGCCGATAAAAAGATATAAATGAAATATGTGATGAATAGACCTTTACAATGCATTTTCCAAATTGGCCCTGGTATCAGTCCTCAAACTACACCCTCTGGATGCAATAGGCATCTCCACTTGTTTCCAGGGCAAGCAAGGAAAAAAGATAGACAACAATGCAAACTCACTCTTCTGGGCAACAGAGAATATGTCATATTGGTATTCATGTAAAAATTAGGGTTAAAATGTATTTGCAAAATCTTCAAATATCACTCCCCACACCTCTTTACTGTTAACAGTTGTGCTATCTGTTGTTTTTTTTTTTTTAACGCCACTCTTCAGCACTGCATTTAGGCTATTTCGTGGCGCAAGTTTTTATTGGTGGAGGAAGCCAGAGTGCCCGGAGAAAAACACTGACCTTCGATAGGAAAACTGACAATCCTAGTCAATTAAAACTGAAGTCAAGTGCATCTGCACAAGCGGGGTTCGAACTCACAACCTCAGTGTTGACTGGCTAGTGATTACAGTAGTAACTGCTTAGACCACTCGGCCACATGCTATCTATGTATCTCAACTTTCAAGACAATACACATATACACTGAAAGTTTTTGAGATCAGTTTCTGTCGATCTGTATAAGTTTTCAATGTAAAAAGAAATAAGGATAAAATAATTTAAAAATTGCTTGCTGCTATCAAAACAAGACTTTTGCTTGTCTGAAATTGTTGTTCAGAGATGATTATAAAGTCATTGGAAGGACAAAATAACCTGTAATTTGCACAGTTAAGAATAAAGTATAAATCTTATCTAATTATAGCTTCAAAATCTTATCTTTTAGTAATAATGATAGTGATAAATGTTTGTAGTCATATAGACATTTTGTATATCTTTTACATGTTTTGCTAATAATTTTTCTATTTTTGTTTTGTTTTTGTGCATTCATTATACTTCTCAAGATAATTACCAGAAATGCTCAAACTTTTCAGACATCATTTTCTAGCAATAGTTCCCTTTAAGAGTCTGGATTATGGTTACATTAATTTTGGCAGTTTTGTAAATTTTATATTACTGATAAATTTTGATCTTTATCCGTCTTGTGTGTCTATCAAAGTTGTCAATTAATAAGTAAAATACTAAAATTGATAAAAAAAATAACTGTCATTTAAGGCAATACATGTATTATTGTTTCAATAGAAATAGGCTCTGAACATTTTCACCAATGTCTGATTTTTTGTTTTCAGGGTCTTTGTCAAATACCTTAATTTTACCCTTATGTTCTATTTCTAGACATTTTGATTTGATAGATTAACAAAAAAATTGTTTAACTTAGATACACTACAGATGAATCATGTGAAGTTCTATATAAATTTCTTTAGTAGTTTTAGAGAAGAAAATGATCAAGCAAAAGCTCATACTAGTATGTCAGATAAACTTACAATCTCTCGTACCAATGAACCAAATTTTTTTTAAAACTTGTACCAAACTGTTTGTTTCTATGATAGACCATACAAATACTATTTCCTATGCTGTATTTACACAGCTATTTGTAACTGATTTTCAAAAATAATATTCATTTGAGATAAATGCAAAATATTAAATGAGGTTCTTTATTTACTTAAAAAAAAAATTGTCATTGTTTAAATCCATATTGAAACATAATCATTAACCCTTGAAAAAAATATAATGACCAATAGATTCTAATTGTAACCAGGAGTGAATTGCAACTTATTTTGAGCAAAATTTTATAATTTACAAAAAATGAGTTTTAAATCTTTAGATATAATAAAAATATAGGAAACTTAAATAAAGACAATCTCCTTTTTTTCATGAAATTTTTATGATTAAAGGGGAATAACACTGGTCTTTTCATGAATGTTTTTATGATTAAAGGGGAATAACACTGGTCTTTTCATGAATGTTTTTATGATTAAAGGGGAATAACACTGGTCTTTTCATGAATGTTTTTATGATTAAAGGGGAATAACACTGGTCTTTTCATGAATGTTTTTATGATTAAAGGGGAATAACACTGGTCTTTTCATGAATGTTTTTATGATTAAAGGGGAATAACACTGGTCTTTTCATGAATGTTTTTATGATTAAAGGGGAATAACACTGGTCTTTTCATGAATGTTTTTATGATTAAAGGGGAATAACACTGGTCTTTTCATGGATGTTTTTTTATGATCAAAGGGAAATAACTGACTTTTTTTCAGTTGCAAATTCATATATTATTGCATTGATCTGATCAATATAAATAATTTGAGAAGAAAGCAAATTATTCATTCAAAAAATATTCTTTGTTGGCCACAAACTATTAATACTTAATAAATGTGTATACATATAGGTAATAACATCTTTAGTTACATTTTAAACCTGCTAATATGACGATTCTCATTAAATATATATCATAGAATCAGTTTTGCTAATTTTAGCAAAAAAATGATTAAATTTTAGGACCATTTGTGATGAATTAGGATAGAGGTTAAACGTTAACCATAAATGATTTTCCCTCAGCAAGTAGATAAACCAATAGACACAACCTTTGAGAATATCTTTTTGTGCAAGTTTTATGCTCTTTATCATTTTTATAACAAATAAGGGAGTCAAATTGATATGATTTTTGGACCAATGGTGTACCAAGTGCAACTTCTTCTTTCTCAAACAGGCTCCTGTATTAATATTGCAAAAATAGGGACAGAATATATACAAATCAAGAATACACTATAAGCTTACAAAATATTAAGCTGCATCTGTCTTCTTATCAAAGCATTTCTTTTGTTGACCAGTAAAAACCATTGCTGCATCAACTTTTCTTCTAAAGATTTGTTGTTTCCTGAAGAAGATAAACATATATGAGGGGAGATAGGACCTTTATCGGGACTCCGGGATCAAGTGTTTTTAAGCTTGAGATTTTCGGGATTGACCCTTTTAGGATCCGGGAATTCTTTTTTCGAATTTCGGGATTTAAATTTATTCAAATTGTCATGTTTTTAAGCCAGGGATTTCGGGATCAGGACTCCTCCTATCCACCCCCCCCCCCCATATATAGGTAACATATCAATTACTGTAAAGGAAAAAGGTCCATTTTGGCCAAAAATGGCCATGAATTTCAACTTTATCACAAACTAATGCATAAATTAGGGGTCACTACATTGTGCTATGCCAAAAAGAAGTTATTTTGTATTGGTAGTACTATCACATAGATTTCTAATGTCTGATTTAAGAAAAAATCTAAATCTGAAAGCCAATTTAAGCCCTTCATGAACATACTCCTTTAAAAATTGATCACATGCATTTATAACAGTGAATGTTGAACAGTGGTAAAAACTGTTAAGATAAATAATGTGTTTGTAGGAAATACTGCATAGATTTGCTATCAAAATTTCAAATCCATGTTTTTAAAATGGGTAATCAAACTAAAAGATGTTCTTCTGTTATTAATCATTACCATTCATTGCCTTTCTGAGTTTTTCCTCCAGTAGACCTGCCTCAGCATCAATTTGTTTCTGTTCCCGGTCCAAGGCATCCATTTCAGCAATTACATACTGATTGGTACTTTGAAAATTCTAAATATAAAATTCAATAAATATAGTCACTATAAAAAGCATGTGGTATGATTGCCAATGAGACAATGTTTCACAAGAGCCCAAATAACACAGATATTAAACCTGCTATAAAGTCATCTTTATTGCCTCAAAGTTGGTCATCAGGTGCAAAAAGCATCAATTTTGACAATTTTTCGTCCTTTATCTTGACCCCGAAGACCCAGGGATGCTGGTAAAGGTATCCAGCTGTAGCCTGCATGAAGAGTGTACCCCAGTTTACAAATTGACTCCAACAGTTTTTAGGTGGGAATGAATCTGACCATGGTTTAGCAGTCTACAGAAGGTCATTTGGACCAAAAATATGGAATTTCACGATTTTTCCCGATTTTTTAATTCAAATGGAGAAGGAAACTGGAAGTAGTCGTTTCTTCTGTGAATTTGAATAAAAATTACAGTACTGTTATATGCCTGCGGGTTTGCACTATTTTTGCATGTTTTAGACCTTTGAACTTCCTGTGTAAGACACAGAAGGGAAGCCCACCCCTTCAGAAAACCAAGTTTCAACCCATTTCAATTTTCCAAGTCCGTATCTGTGCTCAAAATGCAATTTATACATGAGAAACATGACTATAAATAGCCTCAGGTTTACGGAACATGCATAACTTTCAAAATCAGTATCATAAAGCTGACTTCTAAAGAATGGAACGCCATTAGAGCCAAATAACAGTGGTCTGGGTATGCCCGTCATATGACGGGTACCGCATGGTAAGGGTTATATTCAAGAAATACTACTGGTTGTGTGGGTGGAGTGCACTTTTTCACAGCAATAACTCTGTGATGTAAGGACCCCAAAATGCTGTTAAGTACCATTAAAATAGATGTTACAATAGACACATTAAACTTTATTCAATTTGTTTCTATAAATCTTTATGATAAATTTTTATTAGTCATTTCATATTGCTATCGGCAGATTTTAATCAAATATAGTAATAATTGCTTTTAAAAAGATAAACTTACTATTCAGGATATATATTCAAAGAAAGACAACTGTTTTGCTCTTAAATTAAACTATGAAAGATTGATGAAGTTTAGAGTGTCCAGAAGCAATCAACAGATTTTACTTAATATGGAAATAAGTTTGATCACAACTCTGTTGAATGATTACAGACAATAGAAACAGGATCAAGCATACATTGGGATAAAATGCAGAAAAACAAGAATGTGTCCAAAGTACACCGATGCCCGACTCGCACTATCCTTTTCCATGTTCCATGGACCATGAAATTGGGTAATTATCTAATTTGCCATTAAAATTAGAAAGATCATATCATAAGAAACAAGTGTACTAAGTTTCAAGTTGATTGGACTTCAGCTTTATCAAAAACTACCTTGACCAAAAACTTTAACCTGAAACTCCCACTTCCATTTTCTATGTTCAGTGGACCGTGAAACTGGGGTCAAAAGTCTAATTTGGCTTAAAATTTAGAAAGATCATCTCATAAGCAACAAGTGTACTAAGTTTCAAGTTGATTGGACTTCAGCTTCATCAAAAACTACCTTGACCAAAAACTTTAACCAGGATGGACGAACGGAACCACAGACGGACGGACGGACGGAGCCACAGACCAGACAACATAATGCCCCTCTACTATCGTAGGTGGGGCATAAAAAACATCCTGAACCATGCATGCAGAGAACACTAAATGTCTGTTTTTATTTGTAAACACACTATAAAAGACCACACAACAACTTCATAGTGAAACATGTATGGGATTTTAAAATAAAATATGACTGGGATTTTAAAATAAAATATGACAAAAAAGAGGTAGTAGAAATCAAAGGATATTCAAACTCATTAGTACAAAACAAACTGACAAAGAAATGGAAAAAAACAATCAACCAGCTTGTGAGCACTGAAGAGTATGTTTTAACTCAAATATCTGATAGTGTATTCCATTGATAAATTGTTTAAAATGTTCATAGATAGTTCACATAGAATGATTTACTGAATGCACTTCATACTAGAAAAGTAGTGATTAATTTTGGAAAATTAATAGCTACCATATCCTATAAAGTTAAATTCCATGAGGTGAACCAACGCCTGTGTGAAACATTTCGATAGAGTCCTTGAAGTGGATACCTTGGTATGCAGGGTTGTCAAATTATACAAATGAATTAGTAGTGATTAATTTTGGAAAATTAATAGGTATCATATCCTATAAAGGTTTTGATTGCATGAATGCAATCTGAACAGAATAAAAAACACATGACGAGACAAACAACAGTCAGTACATCTACTACATAGAAAACTAAGACTGATCAACAGCAACCAAAACAAAACAAGCAATCTTTTTCAATTTTTTAATATTTACTTTATCTTACCTCATTTTTCTTGTACAACAGTTCTTCTTCTAATGATTCTGTGTTATCACTGGAGTCTCCACAATCTGAAGAAAAAATAGTCTTTTGAGGACAATGTTTGTTGCCTGTAGTCTCTTAAAATCATATAAGCAGAAAAGTTCATGTTTAGGGACGACATCAAAAGTTCAATGAAGGATAAAAAACTGAATTCACATAGTTTTTTCACTGACCCCCCACCCCCCTCTTAACTTAATTTGGGAAAAAATTGATTGACCCATGACCCATATGGATATATGTAAAAATCAATGTCTGATAACCAAATCTTGCTGCAGTTCAACCCCCCCCCCCTCCCCAACTATTTGAACTGAGTTTTTTTTTATCTTACATTGATCTTTTGATGTCCTCCCTAAGAATGTGAAACCCTAAATATTGCTTTGTGACAGACTGTCAGTTATAAAAAACTAGAGGCTCTAAAGAGCCTGTGTCGCTCACCTTGGTCTATGTGAATATTAAACAAAGGAAGCAGATTGAAAATTGACTACAAAGGTCAATTACTCCTACAGGGGTCAATTGACCATTTCGTTCATGTTGACTTATTTGTAGATCTTACTTTGCTGAACATTATTGCTGTTTACAGTTTACCTATATCTATAATAATATTCAATATAATAACCAAAAACAGCAAAATTTCCTTAAAATTACCAATTCAGGGGCCGCAACCCAAAAACAGGTTGTCCAATTCATCTGAAAATTTCAGGGCAGATAGATCTTGACCTGATTAACAATTTTACTTCATGTCAGATTTTCTCTAAATTATTTGGTTTTTGAGTTATAATCCAAAAACTGCATTTGACCCCTATGTTCTATTTTTAGCCGTGGCGGCCATCTTGGTTTGATGGCCAGGTCACCAGACACATTTTTTAAACAAGAAACCCCAAAGATGATTGTGGCCAAGTTTGGATCAATTTGGCACAGCAGTTTCAGAGAAGAAGATTTTAGTAAAAGATATATAAAATTTACGAAAAATAGTTAAAAATTAACTTTAAAGGGCAATAACTCCTAAAGAGGTCAACTGACCATTTTGGTCATGTTGACTTATTTGTAAATCTGACCTTGCTGAACATTATTGCTGTTTACAGTTTACCTATATCTATAATAATATTCAATATAATAACCAACCAGGTGCTCCGCAGGGCGCAGCTTTATACGACCGCAGAGGTCGAACCCTGAACAGTTGGGGCAAGTATGGACAAAACATTCAAGCGTGATACAGCTCTGAATTTGGATTGTGATCAAATTTTTGACATTACATGAGTTTTTTTACACAAAACAAATGTCAAGATTTTACAAATCAATTAAAGATTTCTTCTTATTTAAATCTAAAATTAAATAGTTGACACAGCATAGGTTTCTGACACAGAATGAATGTGGTCTAATGAACTTAAAAGTTTTTTTTTGCCTTTGAGCAATTCACTATGCTGTTGAATATTAATCCTCTCAAAAAAATGTTTGAAGAAATTTTCTTTTTATTTATGAAATCTGAAATGAGAAAAATTTAACCCCCCCCCCCCCCCCCCCTTTTTCACATCCCCGTTTCCCTTTTTCCAAAACTGATATCAATTCAAATTTCTAATGGAGTTTGCAACAATAACTACTCTTTTAAATACATCATAAAATATTAAAATGTAAAATAAAGTGCTTGTTATCACTGAATGGTAAAGATTGGTTGGTAGTAAAAGTGAATATACATTGTTTATTGTATAAAACAATAAAAAAAACTTCATCAGCAACATTTTATATTGGCAAATTTCCAATGAAGTTATTTACATAAAGTTATTGGCAAATAAAAATAGAAAATGACATCATAGTCATGTCTGGCAAATTTCCAACATACATTATCTAAAACATTTTAGATAAGATAAGGAAAAAAAGCTTCATCAGCAACATTTTATATTGGCAAATTTCCAATGAAGTTATTTACATAAAGTTATTGGCAAATAAAAATAGAAAATGACATCATAGTCATGTCTGGCAAATTTCCAACATATATTATCAACTACTATTCTATACAAAGAAAGATAACTCCAATTGAAAATTAATTGCTATTGCACAATATTGTGCAATTAGATATTTCTTGCTATTGTGCAATACTGTGCAATTGAAAATTTCTTGCTATTGCACAATACTTGATATGGAATCCTGATTTGGACCAACTTGAAAACTGGGCCCATTATCAAAAATCAAAGTACATATTTAGATAAAGCATATCAAATAAGCCCAAGAATTTAATTTTTGTTAAAATCAAACTTAGTTTAATTTTGGACCCTTTGGACCTTAATGTAGACCAATTTGAAAACTGGACCAAAAATTAAGAATCTACATACACAGTTAGATTTGGCATATCAAAGAACCCATTTATTCAATTTTTGAAGAAATCAAACAAAGTTTAATTTTGGACCCCCATTTGGACCAACTTGAAAACTAGGCCAATAATTAAAAATCTAAGTACATTTTTAAATTCAGCATATCAAAGAAACCCCAAGGATTCAATTTTTGTTAAAATCAAACTAAGTTTAATTTTGGACCCTTTGGACCTTAATGTAGACCAATTTGAAAACGAGACCAAAAATTAAGAATCTACATACATAGTTAGATTCGGCATATCAAAGAACCCCAATTATTCAATTTTTGATGAAATCACACAAAGTTCAATTTTGGACCCTTTGGGCCCCTTATTCCTAAACTGTTAGGACCAAAACTCCCAAAATCAAACCCAACCTTCCTTTTATGGTCATAAACCTTGTGTTTAAATTTCATAGATTTCTATTTACTTATACTAAAGTTATGGTGCAAAAACCAAAAATAATGCTTAATAGGGCCCCTTTTTGGCCCCTAATTCATAAACTGTTGTGACCTCAACTCCAAAAATCAATCCCAACCTTCCTTTTGTGGTCATAAACCTTGTGCTAAAATTTCATTGATTTCTATTTACTTATACTAAAGTTATTGTGCGAAAACCAAGAATAATGCTTATTTGGGCCCTTTTTTGGCCCTTAATTCCTAAACTGTTGGAACCTAAACCCCCAAAATCAATCCCAACCTTCCTTTTGTGGTCATAAACCTTGTGTCAAAATTTCATAGATTTCTATTCACTTAAACTAAAGTTATAGTGCGAAAACCAAGAAAATGCTTATTTGGGCCCTTTTTGGCCCCTAATTCCTAAAATGTTGGGACCAAAACTCCCAAAATCAATACCAACCTTCCTTTTGTGGTCATAAACCTTGTGTTAAAATTTCATAGATTTCCATTCACTTTTACTAAAGTTAGAGTGCGAAAACTAAAAGTATTCGGACGCCGGACGACGACGACGACGGCGACGACGACGACGACGACGACGCCGACGCCAACGTGATAGCAATATACGACGAAAAATTTTTCAAATTTTGCGGTCGTATAAAAACAGCAAAATTTCCTTAAAATTACCAATTCAGGGGCCGCAACCCAAAAACAGGTTGTCCAATTCATCTGAAAATTTCAGGGCAGATAGATCTTCACCTGATTAACAATTTTACCCACGTCAGATTTGCTCTAAATGCTTTGGTTTTTGAGTTATAAGCCAAAAACTGCATTTTACCCCTATGTTCTATTTATAGCCATGGCGGTCATCTTGGTTAGTTGGCGGGGTCACCGGACACAATTTTTAAACTAGATACCCCAATGATGATTGTGGCCAAGTTTCAAATAATTTTGCCCAGCAGTATCAGAGGAGAAGATTTTTCTAAAAGATTACTAAGATTTACGAAAAATGGTTAAAAATTGACTATAAAGGGCAATAACTCCTAAAGTGGTCAACTGATCATTTTGGTCATGTTGACTTATTTGTAGATCTTACTTTGCTGAACATTATTGCTTTTTACAGTTTATCTCTATCTAAAATAATATTCAAGATAATAATCAAAAACAAAAAAATTTCCTTAAAATTACCAATTCAGGGGCAGCAACCTAACAACGGAATGTCAGATTCATCTGAAAATTTCAGGGCAGATAGATCTTAACCTGATTAACAATATTACCCCATGTCAGATTTGCCCTAAATGCTTTGGTTTTTGAGTTATAAGCCAAAAACTGCATTTTACCACTATGTTCTATTTATAGCCATGGCGGCCATCTTGGTTAGTTGGCGGGGTCACCGGACACAATTTCTAAACTAGATACCCCAATGATGATTGTGGCCAAGTTTGGTTTAATTTGGCCTAGTAGTTTCAGAGGAGAAGATTTTTGTAAAAGTTAACGCCGGACGCAGGACGACGACGACGGACGCCGGACGCCAAGTGATGAGAAAAGCTCACTTGGCCCTTCGGGCCAGGTGAGCTAAAAAATATCAGTTGCAAAATTTCAAGTCCTTCAGAAAAATCTATGCAAATTTTTTTGAATTCTGTTCCGCTGTTTTCAAGAATTTCCAGATTAACACATAACTTCAACATATCATCAACTTTACTGAGTTTGGAATATACATACCTTCTTTAGGGAACTCCATACTGTAGGAAATATTCACTGCAGGAATAACTTTTCTTTTCTCTTGTTTATTATTCAAAACAGCTTTATCTGGTTCTGATACCTATTTATCAGCAAAAAGAAGAAAGAAAATAAAGATAAGCCTAGATCAAGGGAGATAACTCTTCAATATGCTTATGTCATAGCTAGTTTCATCAAGTTTTTAATAAAAAAAAAAAAAAATATTTTAAAGTATTCATCATGTTTATTCCCAACAGAATTAATAAATTACTCTGTGTAACATATATTTTGTTTTAATATTGCAACTTTATCAGTGGATGGGTCAAAAACATTATACCCTATGTTGCATGGGGTATATTTAAGAAAAACAAAATTGCTATGGCTAATTTTCTTTTTTATTTCTTCAAGGTGAATAGTTTTTGAAGAATTGCTACTCTCCATTTCAGAGGAAATGGGACTGAACTAGTATCATTCAAACCATAATATTTCTGACAATATATATACCTGTGGAGATGGGGTTTTGTCTTTGGAAAATGGCGTTGACAGATCTACTTTCTTCAGACTGAGTCTCTTCAGTTTACTGTCTCCTTTCACGCTTGGCTCTGTTGTGGCTGTAACTGATACTTCTGGAATAAGACACACACAAAATAAACACCACATGTGATATTAAAGTATTATATATTTGCAAATCTTTAGATGATTAGATGTTTTCTATATATAGTCATAAGTTGCTTTTGCAATAAAAAGTTTTAGAATGGACTTGAATTTCACATCAGATGTAACCTAAAGATAAAAAAAAATACAAGAAGTGAAAATATTTCCCCAACACTTTAAAATAATATCCGTTTTCTATAATTTTAGTTTTAATTGAATAATGACTCATGAAGACTTTTAAATATACCATATATGCATAATAATAAATTTTGTTAATAATAAAAATAATTTAAAAATATATATTTTTTTTTTTTAAAGTAATCCTCATCCTACAATATATTCAATAATCTTTATTTATATTTGTGTTCCTGTATTGAAAACAAAATTCTTCATCTTTATGGTGCGTAGTTTTAAAACATTATATATCAAAATAATTTGTCAACACAAAATATCTACTTTTTTACAAAGTTTTAAAAGTTTTAAGCACAATTTTAAGTTCTGTTCCTCTTACGTAAGGAAGCACACTGAAAAATCTGGCAACTACTCATGTACCTGGAGTCATCATTTTTCATGGGTTACTCATTTTATTGATTTCTTGCAGGTGAACCACAAGTTTAAATATTTAACAAAATACAATTTTCTACAGCTTGCATGCAGACTATGGCAAAAATCAGATTCAAACATCTACAAAAAACTTTTTCCTCAATGAACAAAATTGGTAACCTTTAAAAGAATATTAGAATCAACAGTTTAGTAAGATATCCTTGGATTACTGAATTACTGAAATTAATGATTTACACTGTCACAATTTAGCAAAAACATATAATTTAAGGCTGTATCAACTTAATGTGCTCGACTTTCATTTTTTGAGGTGGGGGAGGGTTAAAAAAAAAAGGTAAAAAATTTAACAGATTTATTTTCATTGAGAACTATAGAGCAACCTGTGATTGATTATAATTATAAAAATTTATTATATCAACAAATCACAGGAAAAAACATTTGAATTTCAGTTATAAATGAAAAAAATATTTGTTAAACTAATAGATTTTGCACCATTTGTCATGATTTGATTGACAGTTTGAAACCACTGCCAATTAGCCAATCATGAAAACCTACAAATACACAGATGCTACACCTCCATAAATTGGTTTAGAGCTAAATGCATAATTTGACCCTTTAATAAGATAACCTTAGCTTTCTGATACACAATTACATAAAATGCTTTCTATATAAGGCTGAGGTAATAATAATTTTAGATCCTGATTTGGACCAACTTGAAAACTGGGCCCATAATAAAAAATCTAAGTACATTTTTGGATTCAGCATATCAAAGAACCCCAAGATTTCAATTTTTGTTAAAATCAGACTAAGTTTAATTTTGGACCCTTTGGACTTACTAGTGTAGACCAATTTGAAAACAGGACCAAAAATGAAGAATCTACATACACAGTTAGATTTGGTATATCAAAGAACCCCATTTATTCAATTTTTGATGAAATCAAACAAAGTTTAATTTTGGACCCCGATTTGGACCAACTTGAAAACTGGGCCAATAATCAAGAATCTAAGTACATTTTTAGATTCAGCATATCAAAGAACCTAACTGATTCATTTTTTGTCAAAATCAAACTAAGTTTAATTTTGGACCCTTTGGACCTTAATGTAGACCAATTTGAAAACGGGACCAAAAGTTAAGAATCTACATACACAGTCATGACAGTTAGATTCGGCATATCAAAGAACCCCAATTATTCAATTTTGATGAAATCAAACAAAGTTTAATTTTGGACCCTTTGGGCCCCTTATTATGTTGGGACCAAAACTCCCAAAATCAATACCAACCTTCCTTTTATGGTCATAAACCTTGTGTTTAAATTTCATAGATTTCTATTTACTTATAATAACGTTATGGTGCGAAAACCAAGAAAAATGTTTATTTGGGTCCCTTTTTGGCCCCTAATTCCTAAACTGTTGGGACCTAAACTCCCAAAATCAATCCCAACCGTTCTTTTGTGGTCATAAACCTTGTGTCAAAATTTCATAGATTTCTATTCACTTAAACTAAAGTTATAGTGCGAAAACCAAGAAAATGTTTATTTGGGCCCTTTTTGGCCCCTAATTCCTAAAATGTTGGGACCAAAACTCCAAAAAAACAATACCAACCTTCCTTTCGTGGTCATAAACCTTGTGTTAAAATTTCATATATTTCCATTCACTTTTACTAAAGTTAGAGTGCGAAAACTAAAAGTATTCGGAGGACGCCAACGTGATAGCAATATACGACGAAAAATTTTTCAAATTTTGCGGTCGTATAAAAACTGAAGTTTTGACTTGAAAAGACATTTATTTGTGAGTGGAATTTTAAATTCAATATTTCAAAAGTGATAAAACATGTTCAAACAACAATGCTTTGAAGAAAATGTATAAATATTTTTTTTTCAAACTTTTGCTTCTATAAATTGATGCAAAAAAATCCAATGGAACTAGATATTATTGAGATGGGAGCCATCTCTGTGGGCCCGCTGTGAATAATGTGCATTAAAAATTGTATCTTTACCATAGGACATGGGTTTGTCAACTGAAATCAAAGTTTTTGACCTTGACCTTTGACCTAGGAAGTTGAAAATAAATTATGACACACCCTTTGGTGTTGGTTTATAACCATGTCAAGTATAAACTTTGAAATGATAACGGTTCTCAAGATATAGAGCGGACACGATCTTTACCATAGGACATGGGGTTGTCAACTGAAACCAAAGTTTTTGACCTTGACCTTTGACCTAGGAAGTTGCACATTAATTATGACACACCCTTTGGTGTTGGTTTATATACATGTCAAGTATAAACTTTGAAATGATAACGGTTCTCAAGATATAGAGCGGACACGATCTTTACCATAGGACATGGGGTTGTCAACTGAAACCAAAGTTTTTGACCTTGACCTTTGACCTAGGAAGTTGTACATAAATTATGACATACCCTCTGATATTGGTTTATATACATTTCAGGTATAAACTTTAAAATGATAATGGTTCTCAAGATATAGAGCGGACACAATCTTTACCATAGGACATGGGGTTGTCAACTGAAACCAAAGTTTTTGACCTTGAACTTTGCCCTAGGCAGTCGTTCATAAATTATGACACACCCTCTGGTGTTGGTTCATATACATGTCAAGTATAAACTTTGAAATCATAACGGTTCTCAAGATATAGAGCGGACACGATCTTCACCACAGGACACAGGGTTGTCAACTGAAACCAAAGTTTTTTGACCTTGACCTTTGAACTAGGAAGTTGTACATACATCATGAAACGCCCTCTGGTGGTGGTTAATAAACATGTAAAGTATGAAATCATAATGGTTCTCTAGATATGGAGCGGACACAAAGTGTTACGGACGGACAGACTGATCACGATAGGGCGACCCGCCTTTGGCGGGGCCCTAATTATACTGTACATCTGATCACATGTACTGTGCTTAAAGAATAAAATATAACTGAAAAATATAATGGGTAAAAACACCTGCTCTTAAAAATTAAAATAAAAGAAAGATTTCTTAAGGAAATTTTCTTATAAGTTTTGAAGAACACATCTATCATGATGCCTCTTGTAGATGCAATCCTGCATTTGAAGTCTTTTGAAAATTTGTTGCTTGATGATATATGTGGCTTTTATTCAAGAAGGCAAAGATCAACAGGAGCAGAGTGTTACACAAACAAGGGAAAGAAGGAATCGGTTTTAACCTCTATTCTGTCCCTTATAAAATAGCAGAGCATAGTTTGCAGATAACATAAATAATTTGTATGCACATTTATTTATTAATGAATATGGCAACAACTTTTTAAAATACATGAAACAATTATATGAATTATAGCAATTTGGCCAATTGTAATAATCTCCATGGTAATGAGATGTGCCAATACTAATACAACTGCATACCAAATATCTTTGACTTATCACTAGTGGTTTACCATAAACTCGACCTAATCACAAAATTATACATTGTTGACGCTGCATCCTTCGTCACTGGAAACATCAAAAACATTATTGTACTTTTACTCTATTATAAACATAGGAAACTGCACAAAGATATCATCCGAAAATAGATCATTAGGAGACAAATATAAGTACTATTAACAGAACTGGGTTAAGTTGCAGTAAGTCACTAAACTTTGTTATTTCCTTTCATTACAAATAGATAAAATCAAACACAACCCCAAAACCTATATAAACATGGCAATACACAGGCCACCGCCCTCTGACTAAAACAATTAGATGTGAGATAGTAGTAACATTACGTGTATGCTTCACTTGAGTTTGTAGTTTTGATTGGCTGACCATAAAATCAAGACACTCCTATATCATTTTCATTTCCGTATAAAAGAAAACAGCTATTATGAGAAGATCTGTTATCTGTAACCATGTTAAAACAATGCATCTAGAAAAGGTTGTTTTAACTTTTACATTCATGGTTGTAGCATATAAATGTTATAGTAAGAAATGGAAGCTTCTTTTTATAACTGTTGTAAAAGTGTTGATTGTATTAGCTTTTAAGTATAAGGCACAAATGTGCTTTTGACAACACTTTTATACACAAATAAGAGTAACGTTATAAAAAGCAATCATTTCATTAATATATATCTGTCTTTTACACACAAGCAACAAACTAAAAACACAGTTACAACAAAAGTAATTTATTTTTCAATATTTGTTAAATCTTGCAATTCTATTAAAGATTATTATTAAGGATGTTGTTTTTTCCTAAAAATAAGTAATTTAATAAACAATGATGTTCAGGTTTGTTTTGTGGTGTGAAAGGAGTTTCAACGGATGGCACTTAAAACAAATAACTGATGTGTGCGTTTGAATTCCTTCGATGAAATCTTTGATGCACATAATCTTTAATACATACAATATAGCTATAAAGTTTTTTTTTATGAAAATTTTAATAGTTGTAGAGTAATTTGCTATGAGCACTGCCCTAAAAAAATATGAAGTTTTTTAGTTTCTGTGTCATTTGGATAATTTGGTCTCTTGTGAGGACTTGTCTAATTGGCAATCATACTTTACCTTCTATTTTGTAATAAGTACATTTTCCAATGATGTATTCTTTCCAAAAAAACAGGTCTAACCTTTTTTGGGTGTAATTTGTATATATTTATTGAGATATCAGTAATTTGTATATATTTATTGAGACATCATTAATTTGTATATACTTATTGTTATCAGTAATTTGTATATATTTATCAAGAAACCATTAATTTGTATATATTTATTGAGATATCAGTAATTTGTATATATTTATAAAGAAACCATTAATTCGTATATATTTATTGAGATATCAGTAATTTGTATATATTAAAGGAGACACAATTAATTTGTATATATTTATTGAGATATCAGTAATTTGTATATATTTATAAAGAAACCATTAATTTGTATATATTTATTGAGATATCAGTAATTTGTATATATTAAAGGAGACACCATCAATTTGTAAATATTTATTCAGATATAATTAATTTGTATATGTCTATTGAGATATCAGTAATTTGTATATATCTACTGAGATATCAGTAATTTGTATATATTTATGGAGACATCATTAAATGTGTACGTATTTATTGAGATTTTTAATTGGGATATCAGTAATTCGTTATTTTTTCCATAAAGATAAGTTTTCATAAAATGTAACCATTGTCTTTTCTCTTACAGGGATACACTATGCAATCAAATTCTAAAGATTCTGTAAAAGTTTTGCTGAAATCCATTTGCAGGTTAAGATCCTAAAGAACAAATGGACATGCCCATCACCTTTCCTAACTGCTTAGTAGATGTATAAATATAAAGAACATAAGCACTAAATAACAAACACATACATAGTTTATCAATTAGGAAAAGACTGCCAGCAAATGTTAGATATTTTTAAAAGCTTGGTTAAAATCTAGGATTAGTGAATGTAAACATTCATGTGCTTGGTAATAACATGCATTAGAACATACCATGCCTAGCTTTGAAAAGCTGTGAAGAGGCAGTTATCCGCCTGGCTTTTGTAGGCTTAACTGTTTGCATAAATATAACAGAAATAAAATAAAATAAAATGTGGGTAAAATAAAAATAATAATATTGCACTATTAACTAAACTCTATTGTGAACCATAACATTTAACAAAGCAAAATTATCTGTTGACTCTGCTACAAAGGCGACACAAATAAATAGAAGTATATGGAAAACAAAATCCAAAGTGCATGAAATAAAATACATGTACCATTAATAAAGCAAACTAAAGTTTGTGAGCAATTTTACTTTAAATTTTAACATAACAAAACAATTTATCTAATTCTTAAAGAAGAAAGTTGACATGCATTGTTTAGAGAAAGCAAAAAGTTCAGCACTTTTAAGTATAAATTCTTTGAATCATTTCTTTTATCCAAGGATATATAGAGATTAATACATGGCCTTTTCCATATCAGCCTGGGTATCATCCCGAGACCCCCATATCAGCCAGAGACGGAGTCGAGGTGCTGATATGGGTCGAGGGATGATACCCAGGCTGATATGGAAAAGGCCAAGTATTAATCGCTTTATCATATACTTCCGACAATAGTTTTATGTAAGGCAAATAAACAAATGCAATAACTAAAACAGTCAAAAACTTTATAAAGAAGTTAAATTATGAATCAAATATACTATAATTGTCCAACAACAGCATCACTACCTCCATATATATGTATGGTAACATTTCCTATAGAGGCATTTTGAAACATTGGAAATTTGGAAGAGTTTTATGATCATTATTACTCCATGTTTGTTGTACTATAAAATGATTCTTAATTGTCAATGGCATTTGTTAGCAAGTACTAAACTATCCCCACAAAAGTTCCCGTAAATTTTGACGTCGTCATAAAAAATATCTGACGTCACAATGGAAAAGAAAACAATCGATACCGGAAACACCGGAAGTAACTTGCACGAGAAGCACTGTTATGGGTTTTTGCACGAGACGCCCCTGATATGGGTTATCAGCCCGGGTGGGAAATTATGGCTTGTGTACTTCCGCTCATTACACATATGCAAAAGCTATCATATCAATGCTAAGTATATGATAAATAAATATAACAAATTCTATATCTGTTATGTTGTAACATACATATACTTTAAAATAGGTGTATTTGAGGTGTGTTTGCTGATTTTTTGCTAAGCAAACAGCATTTAACAATAGGGAGGGAAAATAGTTGGAGTTAGATACCCCCTTGTAATGTCTCAGGTTGCGCCGACAGGTCTTACTGCGATGTTGTTCCTTGTGAGAAAACATATTCAAATATTTCTCAGCCCAATTTATTATTCATAATTATGTTTGTCATATTAAAATAATAATTACTTAAATACAATTAAAAGTTGTAAGTTGAAAGTTGAGATTTCATCTATTCATTCATAGACCAATCATCTCTTTAACAAAAGTTGCTGTACAAGGCACAATTAAGAAGTTAAATTTACTAATTCAAAATTTTCTTCCGTTTCAGTGTAATTAAATATTTCAAGAATTTGTCTCAAACGTACCTTGAAACTCTCAAATAAACATGCATGGAAAAAAGCTGAACAAAATGTTGAAATTAAAAATTAAGCAAAACAGCAAAGAAGAAACATTAATATGAAGAAAGATCAAGATACAAGAATTCTTAAACAGGAAGTAGTTTTACAAAAGATCTGTGTGATACAACTGGTCAGAACTTGTGCAGAACTTCAATGACTGACCATATATCTATCTCATATGAACTTTTGCAATATAATTCTATGTATACCACTGTCTTATTTCTATATAGAAAATATAGAAAATTACCTGAATCTGTATTAATTTTTGTCCTCTGTGAAGAGGATACTGATGGATTCATATCCGACATCTGAGGTTTGCCAATACTGGCTCTTGTTTCCTCTATTAACTGTCGAGCTCTTTCCTTAAGTCTCAGTTTTTTATCCTCTTCTTCCTACATCATGAATGAGACCATTTGTAAGAACAGTATTACAAAATTTACATAATTAGTATAACCAGATGCTCCGCAGGGCGCAGCTTTATACGACCGCAGAGGTTGAACCCTGAACAGTTGGGGCAAGTATGGACACAACATTCAAGCTGGATTCAGCTCTAAATTTGGATTGTGATTAAATAGTTGACACAGCATAGGTTTCTGACACAGAATGAATGTGGTCTAATAAACTTAAAATTTTTGTTTTGCCTTTGAGCAATTCACTATGCTGTTGAATATTAATCCTCTCAAAAAAATGTTTGAAGAAATTTTCTTTTTATTTATGAAATTTCAAATGAGAAAAATTGAACCCCCCCCCCTCAATTTTTTTTTCACACCCCCTTTTCCTTTATTCCAAAACCGATCTCAATTCAAATTTCTAATGGAGTTTGCAACAATAATTACTCATTTAAATACATCATAAAATATTAAAATGTAAAAAAAAAGTGCTTGTTATCACTGAATGGTAAAGATTGTTTTAATTTATCAGTTGGTAGTAAAAGTGAATATACATTGTATATTGTATAAAACCATCATTTAAGTTGATTCAACTACTATTCTGGACAAAGAAAGATAACTCCAATTGAAATTGTGCAATTAGATATTTCTTGCTATTACGCAATACTGTGAAATTGAAAATACTTGCTATTGCACAATACTGTGCAATTGAAGATTTCTTGCTATTGCGCAATACTGTGCAATTGAAAATTTCTTGCTATTGCACAATACTGTGCAATTGAAGATTTCTTGTTATTGCTGAGTACTGTGCAATTGAAAATTTCTTGCTATTGCAAAATACTTAATATAATAATTTTGGATCCTGATTTGGACCAACTTGAAAACTGGGCCCATAATCAAAAATCTAGGTACATGTTTGGATTCAGCATATCACAGAACCCCAAGAATTCAATTTTTGTTAAAATCAAACTAAGTTTAATTTTGGACCCTTTGGACTTTAATGTATACCAATTTGAAAACAGGGCCAAAAATTAAGAATCTACATACACAGTTAGATTTGGCATATCAAAGAACCCCAATTATTCAATTTTTGATGAAATCAAACAAAGTTTAATTTTGGACCCTTTGGGCCCCTTATTCCTAAACTGTTGGGACCAAAACTCCCAAAATCAATACCAACCTTCCTTTTGTGGTCATAAACCTTGTGTTTAAATTTCATTGATTTATATTTACTTGAACTAAAGTTATTGTGCGAAAACCAAGAAAATGCTTATTTGGGCCCTTTTTGGCCCCTAATTCCTAAAATGTTAGGATCAAAACTCTCAAAATCAATCCCAACCTTACTTTTGTGGTCACAAACCTTGTGTTAAAATTTCATAGATTTCTATTCACTTTTACTAAAGTTATAGTGCGAAAACTAAAAGTATTAGGACGACGATGACGCAGACGACGACGCCAACGTGATAGCAATATACGACGAAAAATTTTTCAATTTTTGCGGTCGTATAAAAAGGATTCTAGAAGAGATTATATAGGAATTTATATGGTAAAATATATTTATAATAATATCATTATTTTATAAATAGAAAATGTTTTGCTATTAACATGTTTTAATAAAAATTAATTAGTGATACAATTAAAAACATCAACGATATGTAATCACCTTACATCATATAAAATTTTCCTTTAGATATGCACATCTACATATTATGTCCTTATTATCTACTAAGTCTCATGAAATTCTGTTATATGGTTTGCAAGGAGTTACGTTAAAAAAACTGCTGCAGTCCTATATTTAAGCAAAATTAAGTTCAAAGAGGCATAATTCCTAAAAAAAAATCAATTTCATGTTGATATGCACATCTAGTTAGTATGTCCTAACGATATATAAAGTGTCATGAAATTCTGAAGTATGGTTTCAGAGGAATTGCGATGAAAAACTGTTGCAGTAGTATATACATGTATAGGCAAAAATTCTCAAGTTCAAAGAGGCATAACTTCTAAAAATTTACTGATATGCCCATCTACATATTATGTTCTAATTGTCTCCATGGTGTCGCAAAATTATATTTTTATATTAATTATATCTGTTTCAGAGGAGTTTTGATGTCAAGAAAAGAACTGACAGACGACCTGACAGATCAAAACCATTCTACCCTGTCAACTTCGTACTTTAATTGGCCTTTTTAATTTTGTTTGAATCGAGCGTCACTGATGAGTCTTTTGTAGACGAAACAGACATCTGAGCAAATTCAAAATTTCAATCCTGGTATCTATGATGAGTTTATCCACAGAACTTTGTTCCATAGGGTATAAAAAAAACAGCAGTGAAAATCATATTGGTGTACAAGGGTGAAACTAGTTTCTGAAAGCGAAACACAAAATCTTTCAAATAATTGTGAAAACACACCTGACTTGCTTTCCCTGTTTCTTTGGTGTTCTGCTTATTTTCTTTAGTTTCAACTATTGCATCTTGTTTGGCCTTCTCTAAAAGTATTTTAGCTTTTGCCTTTAGCTCTTCATGCCTTGCTTTGTGATTGGTTGGCTACAAAATAATATCAACATCATTAAAATTAAATGCCTTTTTTAAGGGGTGTTCCATAAAACCATACACAAGACACAGGGAAGGCACCTTAAAAAAATGTTTTGTTGTGAGAATTAATGAACTTTAAGAGCAAACGTACATACCCCAAATAAAACTTACTGTGGCCTATAGTTGTTTTAAAATTTCTATGTCATTTGGCCTTTTGTGGAGAGATGTCTCATATGGCAATCATACCACATCTTCTTTTTTATACTTTAATAACTTAACTATAGGTAGGTGTGAAGTACAGTGAAAATGAAAATCTGAATTTGTCTCTATAATTTGTTTATGTGTTCACACTTAATTATTTATCACTATCAATAACTGTGTTTCACACATACTTTATTATTTCACACTCATTCATTTACACTACACGAGTTCAGGTTTGAATGAGCCCCTTGCCTGAACTGACATTTATAGCTTGCTGTTCGCTGTGAGCCACGTCTCCGTGTTGAAGACCGTAATTTGACCTATAATGGTTTACTCTTACAAATTGTGACTTGGATGGAGAGTTGTCTCATGGGCACTCATACCACATCATCTTATATGAAGATGCAAATTTCATATCACTCATTTTCTCAAAATAACTAAAATTAAAGTAATAATCACCTGTTTTTCAGTATTTTTCTGGTATCTCCTTGTATGTTTTTCTACAACAGGACTTTTTCTGTAAGAATCAAAAAAATTATATTATTCAAATTTTACATACCCATGTCAACAGAGACTGTTTGAAATCTATGATAACTTTATTTACCTTTTCAGAAAAAGCAAAAGAATAAAAAAGAATAAGACGTCTTTAAAAAAAAAATCTCACTCAAGTGTCCCTGATCTAAAAAAAAAGTTAATTTTTAAGATTTTTATATAAGTGCCAATTGCTTTCTTTTTTTTTGACTTCTTTTTAACATCTGCATGGCTAACAAATAATTACACTGTTTTCCTATCATTTAAATCAAGGCAACAAATATTTCCAAGGCTCAAGAAAGTAAAATCACAAAAGTACTGAACTTGGAGGAAAAATCAAAACAGAAATTCCCTAAATAGAATTTTTAAAAAAATCAAAAGGGCTAACACATCAAATGAATGGATATATTATTTATGACTTGGTACAGGCATTTTCTTATGTAAAAATGGTGTATTAACCCTGATTTTAGCTAGCTAATCAACTTTGGTGTATGGCAGTTGCATATAATTCCATTATGAGAATCGTAACCTTTAGTTTTTTTTCCCAATCATATCTGGCTTTTATTTATTTATGACTTCAAGAAATAATATGATGACTTACTCTCTGGATGGAGTACTTTCTTTGGAAGACCACTGTGGACTGACAGATCCAGATGTAATACTACTTGTCTGTGAATCGCTCCTTAATACCCAAACTTCACTATCATCCTCCCCTTCTACGTGACCAGAGGCTGGACTAATATCCTCCTCCTCAGAATCAAAAGGGTTATTCAACTGGTTCCTTGTCATTAATGATGTTTTTGATTTCTCCACAGAAAAAGAAGAATTGTCTTTGGTTTGAGACACCAGTTTATTATTATCACAAGAATTATTTTCATCGGGACTAGGCAATCTTTTAATATCACCATTTGTTAAAGTAACTTCTCGTTCAGGGCTTTGTTTAACAGGTGAATGACTAGAGTGTTCACTTAATTTATCTAACGAATTAGAGGGACTACTTGAAGTATAAGACAATGAATCTGGCGTCACTGGAGTCGTCTCTCGACTTTTAGATTTTTTACGATTATCAACATCAGGTTTTGGAACATTTTCCTTTGATGGCTGTGCCGAGTCCATCACATCTTTACCGTACATTTCTCTAGAAATCTGCATTTCTAACTCACGATCCTTTTCACTAAGCATATATGTACTTTCACGAGCACTTGTCCCTATCTGCTGTATTTCTAATGTCTGACCAGTAAAATATGCCCGTAGTTGATGTAAGTAGGTCATTACAGATAATTTATCAGGAACTTTCAATAAAACCATATCAGAAGGTTCTATAACTCTTGGAATACCTAGCTTAGCTGCTGCATCAAAAGCCTACAAAACAAGAAATTTCTTTTAAATCAGGAATGGTACTAAACCTGTCTTTAGTGGTCTAAAATTTCAATTAATTTCAAAAAGCATTTCTCTATTTATCATAGGGGAAGCAAGAGAGATGGACTGTTGAGTGAGGGTATCAAAATGAGGCTCCACACAAATAAATAAACAATATGTGAGGAATCAGCTCTTATATATTCTGTAGTGTTGTTTTGTTTTGATGTTTTAAATTTGAAATTCTTGTTCTGGACTAGATATATTTGCACTTTTTTTACCTCTAATTATATGAGACAATTGGGATGTAACATAGGAAACTATGGTATTTTTTTTTATGACAGAAATGTTGCCCAGTAACAGCTCATCTACAGATTTTTCAAAACTTGGTGCATAAGTATATTGTATTGTATATGTAACATTTAAGCAAGATCATAAAATTCTCCTAACATAGGGCATCAAACTGAATATCACATTCTGACCAATGCATCTGCATTTTCATTTATCATTCACAGGCAAACAGACATTTCCTTAGATTATAGGTCTTATTGTCAAAAGGAAAAGTCCAGGTAATGATATTTATATACCTTAGTTTAAAATATTATTATTGATAATCTGTTACATTTCAGTCGATATTTTTTTATCACTATTTGAATAAAACTTTTAAAAAAAAAGGTAAAATAACAAAAACACTAAACTCTGAGGAAAGTTCTAAAAGGAAAGTCCCTAATCAAATGTCAAAATCAAAAGCTCAAAACACATCAATCTAATGGATAACAACTGTCATATTCCTAACTTGGTACAGGCATTTTCTTATGTTGAAAATGTTGGATTAAACCTGGTTTTATAGCTAGCTAAATCTCTGACTTGTGTAACAGTCATATTTAATTATAGGTTAAAATAAGTACTTACTATTCTATTATTAGCTTTCATGTCATGTGGATTAAGAGATCTAAAATCACTGAAATAGTAAAAGAAGATTTATAACTCATTTTCAAATGATTTATTCATGTTATGGCATGGATATCAGTCAAAAGTGCATAGGATAGACTATTATATTGCACAAACTTGCAACAGAATAGATGGACAACGGCATACCATAATATGTCCGGTAAATCTGTCATATAAAAAGTAATCAATCATACAAAATATATAATTAATCTGCAGTAAGAGTGGCTGTGAGAACATGCATCCAAGAGGTGTTTGATAATCAGTGACTACTTTAAAGTGCTGAAGTTGCTTATTTCCTTTGAGGGCTTAAAGTATGTGGTTAATATGAAACTTAAATAAGCTTTTTAAGAGTTCTTAAATTTTCAAAAATTTATACCCATGTCCAAGGATCCAGAATTTTTTCACCTAATTTTGATCATTTTGATATAACTTAAAAGTTGGTGCCTTTTTTCAAAAAAAGATTGTCAAAATCGCTTTACTGCATGAGTATGCTCATACTTGTAGCATCAACAAACTTGTTTCACTGTTGCATTGCATTTACTTCATGATTTATATCTTACCATTTTCCTAAAATCAATCAAGAGCAATTAAGGGAGGCCACAGTTTAATAATAAAAAGATTTTAATGACTCAAAACGAGAATTTTCTCAGTCATCGCTTACCTTTCTTTCGATTCTGGAGCCGAAATTCAAACCGGATGTTATGCAACAATGCTAAAATAAACAATTCCGGACTCATTTCCGGGATTGGTCTTGTTAATCAAATTTGCTGAGTTCACACGTAATTCGAATTAGCTCCCCCGAGGCATTAATATAGTTATTAGGAGGGCCCTCAGGATTATAACACTTCACTGGAGTGGCAGTTTAATTACAGGAAATCGATAACAAAACAAAATTTTGTTCAAAATGGCAATTTTGAAACTCGATCTCAACGAAATGATGGAAATTTTTTCTGTTGAAAAATAAAATTTGTCCTAAATCCGAATTACACGTTTAGGACAAAATACTTTCAGTTTAGGACAAGACTGGCAAATATGACTGTTTCCGGACCCTTGCCCATGTCTTAAAAGTTACTAACTTGCAAACACGATTACAGAGGGCACCTGGCAAAACAATGTTGCAGCCAAAAGACTGTTTGTGTCATGGGTCAAGAACTGTACATTGACATAAAATAGTATCAAGGGGAGATAATTTTCAAAGCATTTTGTTTTGTTAATTAAACTAGGATATGAAATAATTCATTCAAATATCATTTAATAAAAAAAACTTGAATCCATGAGTAAAATTAATGCAGTATAATTTAAATAGCAAACTAGACACAATAATCCACAAACTTACATGAGATCTGGTCTAAAATGAGCAATAATTGCACAGAACGCCATCCCATTCCGCCATGATGTTGTTAGATTTGTAATTTTAACACCTTTATGGCCCTGTGTGACTTCTTTACACCATTCTAATAAAGTCTGAGTGGAATCTCCAGACTTGGTGACAGGCGATCCTGTCTTCTAAAATACATTTAAAGATAAATTGATTAGATACAGATACCAATGAAATGTTTTTAATAATGTGAAAAATAAACATAAAGGATGAACACTTCCAAAAATTTCAATCATATATAATTTTTGGCTGATGATAAGCTACTAATACATATACATGAATCAGATTAATTATACTGTAAATTCAGAAATATAACAATGGTTTTATGAAAGTGAATAATGTGACTGGGTGAGGATCATTCTTCAACAAGAATGTGTCCATAGTACACTGTTGCCCCACTCGAACTATCAATATCTATGTTCAGTGGACCATGAAATTGGGATCAAAACTGTAATTTGGCATTGAATTTAGAAAGATCATATCATAAGGGAACATGTGTACTAAGTTTCAAGTTGATTGGACTTCAACTTAATCAAAAACTATCTCGACCAAAACTTTAACCTGAAGCGGGACAGACGGATGAACAGACTAACTGATGAACGGACCCACAGACCAGAAAACATAATGCCCCCTACTATCGTAGGTGAAGCATAAAAATTGCAATAATAAATGCTGAATTTACAGTACTCATATTACTGTATGTTGTCAATGACTTAGAATAATAAATGCATGAATTAAATTCTGAATTTAAGATATTTTGCAAATTTCTGGTAAAAAGTGTCATGACTTTGTCGAGACGAGACAAATATTAACGAATTCTTATTACAGTCATCCAATAAAGTATCAATTGGTAAGAGCCATAAATATTCTGTAGTCATACAATAAAGCAAATACCAGTACTGTAGATTCATTAGTATTCGTTCGAATACCAATTTTTGTGGTTTTCGTGAGTATAAGTAAACCACAAAATTCAAATGTTCAAAGAATTACACATTTTCTATAGGCTTTTAATGCAGAGATTGGCAAAACCACAAAATAAAATACCCACGAAAATGCAAGTTTTCCTCAATCAACGAAAATTGATACCCACCAAAATAAATGAACCAACAGTATGTCTAATCATTAATTGATCACAAGAAGGCCATGAAACACTTTGGCTTGACTCTCAGTTGTGGTACATGGAAAAAAACTTTCAATACTACAGTAGGTATTCCTTATAAGTTATCTCTGTAATGAAGACAGACATATGCAGCAAAAGCACTAATTCATTTGTTACCTTTTAAGATCATGTGTTGGGTTTAAAAAAATGAGAAGACGAATACTAATGAATCTACAGTACTGGTATTTGCTTTATTGTATGATTACAGAATATTTATGGCTCTTACCAATTGATACTTTATTGGATGACTGTAATAAGAATTCGTTAATATTTGTCTGTCTTGACAAAGTCATGACACTTTTTACCAGAAATTTACAAAATATCTTAAATTCAGAATTTAATGATGATTTTACCTTATTTAAATCTAATGTTTCTAATGCTTTTCTGTCCCCTTTACTGTCTGGTGAAACCACTTCTATAGACACATCTGTAATACTGAAGGAAAACAAAATTATATTAAATTGCTTACTTCAAGAAAAATCATTCAATAATAATAAATTCTGGTCAAATTATAAGTATACTCTTTGCTGATGGAACAAAATCGCCAAAATAAATTCCTCCAATTCAAAAGTGCACATGGAAAGGTATCTATAACAGTTTTAATCCGCGAAAATATATCATATACCTAGCCTTATTTAATGAAAATTGTGAAATTTTGCACCGTCATAAATAACACGTTATCCTCTCTATCTAGTAAATGACATCATAAAGACGTGCATTATTGATGAACTTTTCTGGTAGAGGACATAGCTGGAAAGTGGTCTATTTGATTTAAATCAAGTGAATGATTTAGTTCTTTTTTGATATGTTTTCTATTTGAGATCTTAGAAATCATTCCGTTCAAAATTACACAGGAGATTGAGGAAGACATCATGCAAAAAAAATCTGTGAAAACAGCGATGAAAACTAATGATAGTTTTAATTTAGCAGGAGTTATTGATACATACTCCTTCTATTGATATCACAAAGTCTATGTTTGCTCCTGAAAAACCTCTGTTTTCATTTTTGATTGAAAACCTAAGTGGTTAATAATTACATTACACAAGATAGATTCTAATAAAGTGCAAATGGAAACGTATTTTGTCTTAAAAGTGAGAAACTACCTTTCATTTGGAGATTCTGATTTAGACTGTAAATGTGGAGGAGTTATTGGCCTTTTCCATTTTTCCAACGGAGTAGATGGTGGAGAACCTTCATACACAGGTCTCTCTGGACTTGTCGGTGATTTAGGTTTCTTTGTCAGTGATACTATCTCTTTTAGAGCCTTTTCTATTGATTGTGGTGGAGCAGGAGCCCGCTTCTTTGGACTTGGTGATTGTTCTCCAGGATTTAGCACTTTTGCCGCTGAAGACTTTTCTGGTGTGGCTCTTGGGGATGCTTGAGGTTTTTTAGGACTTGGAGATGAATCTCCTGCTTGTGGTGGAGCTGGTGCTCTTTTGGTTTTCCTTGCTTTTGAAGAGTTAATGACATCCGATGTCAGATATCTGTCTGGGGGAGTAGGATCTTTAAAAGGGTTGTTTTCATCCTCTTCCTCATCATCATCGTCACCAAATGGGTTTGAGGATTCTAATGCTTCTGTTAAATTAACTGAATTTTCACTCTGTTCCACTAAAATTAAAAGTATTTATAGAGTATTTTCCACATAATGAAGTTTTAAAATTTTATCAAACTTTTATAATGTTTTCAAAACATTAAATTACAAATATCTATCAATTTTAAAGCATTTGTCAATTATAATCTTTCTTTAACTTTATATTTCTTGTTGTTGTATTTATCTTTAATTTGTTTTAATTTACCTCTTTTACAAATCTAAATTTATACTGTCTTCTATGACATGTATGAGATAGTTTGAATTAGTTCTTTCTATCATGCAACTCGCAACTCTCCAGAGTAAAGAAGCAAACATATTTTTTCAAAATCTTCTTCTTTTGGAAGTTTTGTTAGCACAACATTTATCCAGATTAACAACAATGACTAAGCAAAAAAACAAATCATATTATTCATGTGTAAAGATCCTTAGACAGGTAAATTAATGTAGTTTAGGTTGAAATAAGATTTTTAAAAGAGTGATGGAAAATTTTTGCATATTCCATTAGAATCTTACACTCAATCAAGCAGTTCATAAATCAACTAAGAACAGAGGCAGAAATTGTATTGTTCCAAAAAGCTGTTAACAAAATATACAAAGGTATGCTTCATGCAAAAAAAAAAGAAAATTGCAAGAACAAAACTTACGACAAAAAAATCAATGCTAAAGAACTAAACTGAATAAAAAGCTTTTGAAATAAGATAAAGATTTTCTTACCAAACAACTTCATACTAAACTGATTAACTTCAAAGTTAATCAATTTAATTTATATCACAAAATGAATTTGTCTTTTCACTTGGAGTACTCAGGTGTTGAGGTTATCCTATATTATTGGTAATTTCTGTTTTCCCTTTTATGTTTTTTTTCTTTGTTTGGTAAAAGATTGTAAATACTATGATGTCTTACACCATTGACCTTTAACGGCTACATTTTCATTGAATAATATTTCATAGGTATTAGTAAGTGGAATAACCTTGGTAAAGCAGAGACCTTTGCCAGAGTTATCTCCTATGTGCAAATTAAAATTACTACAGAAGTTTTGATCATTGTATTCTTTCTACACAATCTTATATAACTTTCTATGTTCAACTTTATTAAATTTCTGCATTATTCCATGATGACATTTTATACATTGTTTTGATTTTTTAAGATCCCTGGTTAAATTCAAATATTTAGTGTTGAACAGAAAGACTTACTAAAAATCTAGGACAATTTAAAAAATTATATTTTGATTATTGTTTTATATTGTATTCTAGTATATGAACAAACACATACAACACAACTACACAGAGTCTTTAAAATGGTATCACATTAAAATTGTAAGATGCAAGAAATCATTAAATAAAAGAAAGAAATAAGCTAAAGCAAAATACCACATTCAAAGCCATCACATTCCAAATCAGGGTCTCCAAAAGGGTTCCCAAAGGGATTACCAGCAGATTCATCTTCTTCGTCTAGATTGGACAACTGAGTTGTGATTTCTGCTAGTCTAGAACAGAAAGAGTGATCCCCGCTGTGATCCCCACTGTTTTCTCCTTCCTCTTCCAGTTCATCAAGGTTACCAATGTCTGTTTTACCTATACTCATTAAACTGGCTACACTCTGCATGTCTTCATCTCTACAAGTAAAACAACAGTTAAATACTGACATGACTTGAAGTCATAGGGTGTTAATTAATTCACCAGAATACTAATCTACCATTAAACTGGATGTAGTCAATCTTGCTCAGTACACTGTCAACGTATATTTGTTCCGCCTAACAGAAGTTCCAATGCAAACTTTGTTATTAACATTGTCATAATATCTATTCCTGTTGGCACAAATATTCTATACCATTTATTCCGTTAGGAACATATACTGTTATATTTATTCCAGAATATTGTTTCCATTTGGAACTTATATTATATAGGAACTTCTGTTCCGTGACACTCAACCAATAAAAACATAAAAGTATTTTATGTTTTATAGACTGGAGTTGTTTTCTCTCCTATAACAAAGTCATCTAAATGATCGAATGTCTTGACAATTTGCCAACAAAAAAAATATATATCCAAGAGACAGATCAAAATACATAAGGGCTACAACTCAGTGTCTATATAACTTACGTAGCTTTTCCCTCTCTCAGAAAGACACATGACAATGTCAGCTGTATGGTTGCTTTTACAATTTTCTTTGTTGCTGGTTTTAATGTTATAGTCATTGTGTGTTGTGTTGGTACATCAGAGGCATAATCCTTCATATTGATTGGGGCTGACGCAATAATCTTCCTTCTTCCACCTCTAGCTTGCTGTTCAAAGTAAATATATATATATATGCATGTCTATTGAAAATTTCAGGTACCAGTAATGAGCTGCATTGTAAAAATGTCTTTGTGCATATTACAAGTCTCTCAGTGTTTAGTTTACATTTTTAGTTTTTTGTTGTGATATTGTAAATATTTCTTCATCTTATATGATTTTAAAATGTCCCTTTGCCTTTGGTATATACCACTTAAGTTTTCTCTTTCTTTTGTGTTCTTCATTTTTTCAATGCTTGGATTGTTGATGTTTTTGTCACATTGACTACACACAGTGTTAGCTTTAGGTTAGTTTATACATGAATATAAATCAAATCAAATCAAACATTTATTGCCATATAAACCAACTTATACAATTTGTGACAAAAACAACATATAACCATATCTTTAGTTGAAATAAGGGCCTACAGAAATTATCTTATTGAGCATGATAAGGCAAGGATCAGGCACAATATATCAATATTTGAAAATCTGAATGTTGTTTTATTTTCACTATCAAAGTTACATTGTAAATATTATAAATTGTTTATTGAAAACTATGTAGTGTGGGAGACACCTCTAAACTCCTGACCCCAAGATTATGAATCAGCCTAATTCAAAAAATAATTTACATCTTCTAGAAGAAAGGTCCATTCCTTGTCCTCATACTCAGCATGTCTGCTATCTCTGAACAATGTCACTTGTGTTTCTACATTCTCTGGTACTGTCCATGTAACCATACCATTGTATGGATTCTGTATTGTTGGTTCCCAGGTATGGAGCTAAAATGAGTTAAAAAGATTTAAAGACATTTGATTGTTAGATTACTCCTGGTAAATTAAAAATCATGAATAGCATAATAAAGTCCCCTCTTCTCATCACTGTAGATCTAATGGTATGATCTAATGGTATGAATTAAAGGTGATGTGGGTATCGACTAGACAGCAATCCAACAACATAAAAAAGACATACAGAATTCAACAAATTTTCTTCAACAGTATTATACAAATGTCTATACAATGGCAATGCTAGAGAATGCCCTGATTCTTGTAAATTTTTGAAAAAATGAAACAGAGATTATCAAGGATCTACCTATATTACCAAAAGCCTTCTCGTTCTTTATATACACATGGAAAAAAGTATTGCAACACCTTGATTTTTTAAAACTTGAAAAATCAGCCTCATTTTTTGGATGAAATGTAATAAAATATGTGTATAATATTATTGAAACATAGTTTATGATAACATTGGCATTGAAACGAACAAAAAATGTTTGAAAAAAAAATGATTTATATAACCACAATTTTAATACCAAAATGGAGTGTTTTTTGTACAAAAAAATGCATTTTACAACTTTTACTGTAGTCGAACATTACAATGTCAGACATTTCAAAATTAATCCTTAGATGACTGTTCACATCATGGTTGATGGTTATACGCCAAAGAATTAGTACTTTGTGCGCAGCCTCTATCCAAACGGATAACCGCATCTAAACGTCTTCTGATTCCTGCCATAAATCGACTAATTTGTTGCTAAGGTAGCAGCAACCATTTCTGATGACGGGCATTGTTTATTTCATGAAGGGTTTGAACTGGGGTGTCCTTTCGCGCACTTTCCGCCCAATAGTGTCCCAAATATGCTCGATATGGTTGAAATCCGGGCTACGATCGTGCCAAGGAAGATGAACCGAATTCCATTTGAACATTGGATCTTCCTCCACGATGCTAATTTCCAACTTTGGCGAACTCTGCACAACATTGGATACGGAAAACTGTGTGTCTGTTCGTTAGCAAAGGTCTCCGAAATGGTCTTATCGCACGATAACCAGTAGCGATGAGTCGATCTCGAACAGTTCTTGTTAAAAGGCTCCTGTATGGCCACCACTCTCTTTTTAGGATTGTCTTGTATGCAATGGGTTTCCTTCTGACCAACCTTCATTATGCTTGATTTTTCTTAGCAAATGGTATAGGGGGTCTTCATTATCTCGGAATGTCTTTTACAGCATTTATTGCCTGATTTATTCTCAAAACGACTTATAGAGAAATGGTGATGACCAACAAAACGTGCAGTTTTTACAGCGACATCCCTGCTTCCCTTATGCTGATAATCTGCCATCTTGCTGCAGTTAAGAGTTGTCCAGGACCCATTATAAGATGTCAATTACATAACTTTAAAAATTTGGTTATTTAAAGGGTTGAAAACAATGAGGATAAAAACAACTGTTTTGCTGTTTACGGGTAGAGTAGCTGCATGTGCAGATAAAAAATTATCGAGTCGATATTTTTTTATTAAACTCAGGTGATACTTAAATAATGTTTAACTAGTTCTATTTTAACAAATTATATACCAAAACAAGAATGTGTCCTCAGTACACGAATGCCTCACTCGCACTATCATTTTCTATGTTCAGTGGACCGTGAAATTGGGGTAAAATCTCTAATTTGGTATTAAAATTAGAAAGATCATATCATAGGGAACATGTGTACCAAGTTTGAAGTCGATTGGACTTCAACTTCATCAAAAACTACCTCGACCAAAAACTTTAACCTGAAGCGGGACAGACGGACGAACGAACGAACAGACGAACGAACGAACGGACGCACAGACCAGAAAACATAATGCCCCTCTACTATCATAGGTGGGGCATAAAAATGAAAAGTGTTTTTTAATTTCAATTTCAATTTGGTGTTGCAATACTTTTTTCCATGTGTATATAATAATAGGTAGTTATATATTACCATTTAAATCAGGGAGGGCAGTTATGATTTTTTTCTTAATAAATATTCTGATTCCCAACTTTTAAATAAAATTATTTGGTTGTTGTTGAAAATACCTATATTACCAAAAGCCTTCTCGTTCTTTATATAATAATAGGTAGTTATATATTACCATTTAACTCAGGGAGGGCAGTTATGATTTTTTTCTTAATAAATATTCTGATTCCCAACTTTTAAATAAAATTATTTAGTTGTTGTTAGATTTGTTTTCTTTCCACATACATTTTTCATTCATGCTCAGATAAGTCAAATACTTTAATATTTGTACTTGTTCATGAACTTTCAAACCATCATTACAATAGTGTATTTTTAAATGTAAATTACCATGCACATGTTTTTTTTTAACAGGTGTTTTTTCCACATAAATCAAAAGTATTGAGAAAATTGTAACATGTTGACAGAGTTTGACTACTAATACAGATTTTGTTGTTGTTGAACATGTCAAAAAATAAAATAACAAAACAAATTTTAAAATCTAATAAAATAAGATTTTCCAGTGTGCAATTGACAAACTTGCTAAAATATTAAGTGTCAACTTAAATAACATATCATCTTATATAAAAATATGTACAACGATGTACTTTTGGAAATTTTTTTTTTGCTTTAATTAGTAACACTTAAAAGTCATGACAACTTATCTTTTTATCTTTTTTAGTTCTTGACTTATCCATCTCATGTTCAATAACATGGATAAAACCTAAAAATATGAGGCACATCAGGCTTTCTTATCCTTTTTAGTACAGAACAAACTTAGAAACTTGTAAAAGATTAAAATATAATTTCTCATATGATTCTATTGAAAACTTTGAGGCACAATAGCTACCATATTTGCCATGTGACCAAAACGTTAAACAGTATCTTTGAATCAAAGAGCTGATAGCTCTGAAGTGGAAGAAGGTGAATAAAAGGTAACTTGAATTACCATAAAAGCAGCCCCACTTACCCAGGCTGCTTTGTTCCATTATCGTTAAAATGTATTTTTTTTCTTCAAACAAGAAAAGGTCATAGTTTAAGTACATGGATTTCGCATCCGTACAATCATTTTCTATGTTCAGTTGACTATGAAAATTAGGTAAAATCTTTAATTTGGCAGTAATTAAGAAGATCATATCAAGAGGAACATATGTGTACTAAGTTTCAAGTTGATTGGATTTCAACTTCATCAAAAACTACCTTGACCATAAACTTTATAACCAGAAGCAGGACGGACGGACAGACTAGAAAACATATTGCCCATAAATGGAGCATAAAAATAGTAAGACTTGTTACATACCTGCCAACTTTTGAAAGTTCCCATATGGGTTTTTACTGCACAACAATTTTAAAGGTTACAATTTTTAGCGACGTATTTTGCAAGATCTGGATTGTCTAGAAAAAGTGTCATATTTGTATGATGAACTTACATGCCTTTTCCTTAAGTCTGTTTGCATGATTCTAGTTATATATTAAATCGGTAGAAAAAATATACATGAAGCTAGCAGACCAGGGTTTATTTTCCAGATTAAGAATATTAGATGCTTGTTGAAATTTCCAATTTTGAATTATGCACAAAGATGGACCTTTAACAGGTTGGGAACAACACTCCAAATGAGGGTAAACTAACTGGAAGATCATCACAACCCACTGTAAAAAATGAACACAAAATAGAATTTTTCAATAAAATGCTGAAAATAGGCTTTAAAGTATTAAAATGCATTGCAAAAAACAAATATTTCATTAAATAAATTTAAGTAGAATATTCCTATGATATTCCTTTTCATATTGGATACAAATTTTATTGAGTCTACTGCAGACACTTTGTAGTCAAAGTGTTTCAACTGAGGTACTACACAGGCGTCAAAAGGCGTCATTATGGAGTAAAGGGGGTGGCGTCAAAAAGCGTCATTATGGAGGAAAGGGTTAAGTACTGAATGGTCAAAACATCATGTTTTTTTATCGACATAAATTTTGTCATAAATGTAACCAAATGATGTAGAAATTGTGTTTTTTCTTCAAATTTCCATCAAATTGTAATGTTTATAGTTCCATTATTGCCTCTCTATTTGAATAAAATAAAATAATAAGAAGAATCTGTTTCTTGTTTTGTTTTGTTTTGTTTTTGACAAATGATTGTTCACTGCTAGCAAATGAATCATTATATTTATATATCTTATCTGTATATATTTTAGTTCATGTCTTCATCTCCTTATCATTTGTAAATGTATAGACAAATAAGAAAGAAATAAGCTCCACATGTATATTTGCAACATCGTAAATTAATTTTAAGAACATTCGGTTGTAAACAAAATTATGATATAAACTTCAATTTAATCCTTGAAAGGAGGTCTAGATTGCTAAAATAATTTATAAATTTAAATTTTTTTATTTG
The DNA here is from genome assembly GCF_963676685.1 of Mytilus edulis. Classification (NCBI taxonomy): domain Eukaryota; kingdom Metazoa; phylum Mollusca; class Bivalvia; order Mytilida; family Mytilidae; genus Mytilus; species Mytilus edulis. The sequence continues at coordinate 31,151,484 of NC_092346.1, forward strand.
TCCAAAATCATTTAAATTCATTTAATCAACATCCTTTTATGATTATTTGATTAAAATATTAATCATTTATAGTCTTTTTACAATTTACATTTTTAAAAGCAAAATAACTGAAAACAGGATAAAACAAAGGGAAGTAACAAAAAAGTATTTCAATATTCCCAATACACATCGTTTTGATAACACAACGGCAGTTAGCCGGAGGTAAACATCGTTGATTACCAGTATGTTTGACACCCAAGCTGTCAAGTGAAGCCATATAATTATACATCTTCTTTGATGTTCAGGTAAGATTTAACACAGGTGTCAATTACACCCGTACAGTAGTAAGAAATGATCAAATATGGCGTCTGAAAAATTTCATACACGGGAGTTTTTTCTCCTAAACGGGAGGTTCACATGTATGTTACGAAGGGCATCTAATTCACATGACAAAGGAAAACCATGAATAAAGACAACACTTTATATATCCTTTTTATTTATATAAAAACAAAATCTTCTTGTCTGCAGGATTGCAAATTCGTAACTTCAAGGGCGAACTTGTAAACAGGGCGAGTTGTCCCGATACCAAATTTACGCCTGCGTAATACAAATATCTACAGTTAAAACATCCTGTTACAAGTAAACAAATAACGTTCATGTGGATGAGATGAAATCTAATAATTTACATAAATAAAAGGGTCATATTTACGATAGTGATTGTTTTACAATCATAATTTACAAATTAAATGATTCAGATGCCTAATCATGTGTAAAAATCGGTGTCAGGAATCTAAGTTGTTTTGAAATTGTAATACACGAAATGAATGCGGCATACGGAGACTCAATGCCAATGGTCAGCCCCTTAAGTCTTCAGAAGACTTGACGTCTTCTTCCACTAAAAACTATATTAAATTTATTCCTATACTAAGAGTTTCAGTTAAAATTTAAAAAAAAGATTAAATTAAATTTATTCCAATAGAGTTTCAGCTCAAATCGGATGAGAAGACATTTTTTAAATCTTGTAGTTCACTTTTAGAACAGCCTAAGCAAACTAGAGAATTCTAAAAAAAAAATAAGGTATTGAGAGTTGCATGTGTAATAGTAGTTATCACAACATTTACCAACAGAATTAGGTGGCTATCATTTTCATCTGGACACAATTTTTTTTTTGGATAAATGACCTTTTAATTCATTATTTGTGCAAATATAAAATACACCAAATGGCATAAGCCAGTTCTGTAGCAAAAGATGAAGATTATATTTAAGAACTTATAAATGGAAACTAAGACAGAGAAGGGATGCATGATAATGCAAATAGGTTGCATGATCCTATAAACTATAAATAGCCTTGGGTTTTTTTTTCCACTTTATGTAATTTACAGTAATTGCATCTTACCAGGAAGAATAGACTTGTCTTAAGTACTTATGTTTACTTAAATTTAATAAGTTTAGTACTTATGTTTAATAAGTTTATCATTCATTTTTAAAATTTACTTTATTTTTATTTTGAAGAATACTACATCTGTACTTGGAAACTTCTTAATCAATTTATTATTTGAATATCTTAATTTTTTAGTAAAACAGTCTTCATAGCTAGCTAAAAATAGAAGGGTGCAGCTTCCTTCTAAAAAGGATACTCCTTAATGCAAAATAATCATTTGAACTACCAGGAAATGCTTTTGAGAGCTCCTAAATACCATAAATCAGCAAAAAATACATCATTTTATCCAATTACAATATATAACCATTTTTCAAGTATTAACATGATCAAGTTTGTCCTTTTTCAGACAAGAAACTGCCCTCTGTGTTTAAATGTGCCTCTCAACTTTACATTCTAGCTAGGACAGTTACATGTATTTGCATTTTACACCTTGCTCCTTAAATTTTGTTTTACAAGCTGATATACATGTACCATATCATATTCTTGTTTTGGTACACAACAAAAATCCACCTTAAAATATGGAACTGGGGGAGAAAAGAAGATTTTTACAGAATAAAATGTTACAGCTTTTAGATTGATCCTTCTATTAATACTGCTAAATGACATGTGCTTTTCATGAAGCATAAAATGATTGATTGGTTGTTTGTGTTTTAACGCCACTATTGAGCTATTTTGTGGCAGCAAGTTTTTTTCTTCTCAGAGGAAGCCAGAGTACCAATGAAAACCACAGATCTTCAATAGAAAAACTGACAACCCTAGTCAATTCAGATTGGAGTTGCAGCACCAGCACTGGCAGTCTGGCAGGGGGTCCAACTCATAACCTCAGTGTTGACTGGCTATTGATAATAGTAGTAAAACTACTTAGACCCCTTGAAGCATCAAATGAGAACTTGAATCTTTGTTTTGACCAGGCCTGAAACCAAACCAATGATAAAGCATGCATGCTACAAAAGGCAGTTAGCCTCAGACTACTGACATAATTGCTAAATAGCAAACTCCATAAATATAAATGGATGGAGAACATTGAACTTTTTGTAAACGACTTCGATGAGATAAAATAAGAACACACTGCCATTTTCTTTTATATGACTCGATGGAGACTCAAATATCAACTTGATCAGTAAAACAATGATTGTGATGTTACAGTATACAAGAAGATATTAGTTAATTATATGAGGACTTTTTTTTTATGAAATCCATTATAAACTTTAAAATGACAAAATACAAAGAATAACAACTATATTATACCGTTACAAGGAAAACCTGTCTTATACAAAGTATGGTCAATGAATATACCTGGGATGATTTCCTTCTGCTTCTTCTTGTCCACACAATACATAGCTTGTTTGGTTGCCTAAATTAATCCAAAATACAAGAAATTGTCAGAAGTTTGATATCACCATATATGCATGTAATTTTTTGTTTCTACATGTACATTTTACTTACATTCAACTTTGTCTCAAAAAACATGATAAATTCCACTAAGTGATGTTAGGAATTATTATTTGAAGAACATATATATATAAAGTGCTAAAATTTACTGGATTTTTTTACAAATCTAATAATCTTTAGGACTATTTTAAAGTCAGATAACTTTTACTACAGTAATGAAAGAAATGCATCCTGCATCAACAATCATTTAAGAATTTATAACTTTATACATGTAATGTATTTATTGTATCAGCAGAAGCCAGAACAACTATAATCATGATAATGACTATAGTTAAAAATAACTTTAATATCAGTATTTAAAAAAAATTTAACATGGTTTTTTTTTTATTAATACAAGTATAGTCATTTATTCTTTGAAATGCAGCAACACAGTAAAATATCTTAAGTTTAAGTACCAACGCATCCAGTCATATTCGTACTGGTTTTCAATGAAACTCAAAAGCATGTTTTGAAATAGATCAAAAACATGTATGAACATACATGACCTACATGTATATAAGTATTAAAATTCATTCTTACCACTTCTTTGTACATTCCACTTCTAATTCCTGGTATGAAGCAGTAAACTGGAACTTAGACGCAGACTTCCCTACTCTCTGGAGTCTCTTCCAAACACTCATTGTTGTTAATTATTTTCCATTCTAAAAATTGCAAGGAGGAAGTTAATTAAAACATCCTGACCAAGGAAATAATAATCAATATACATATAATTTCTTTGTCTTGCATGATAAAAATGTAAACAGGAAGAATATCATTCATAATGTACTAAGGTACAGTGAAATATTTATTAAACCTAACTGACAAACTGATAGGTGTTTTAATAAGGAGTGCATACGCAGTGCTATTAAAATTAAATACTAGAAAATTCTAATTTTGCAAAATCATGGTTTAATACTGTCTACAATGCCTTGGATGCATTATCAGAAACAACATCTGTATTGAAAGGAAGACCGGTCATGTCAGGTGATGACCTTGTACATGTACTGAATTTGAGATACGGACATAAATATCACTTGTTTAAGTATCATTCCTCAATTCCTTTTAAAAAATCACTTCTTTAAGTATCATTATTCCCCCACTAATTTCAACACCCCAAAACAGTAAAATTTTAATGGCGAAAAGAAGAATTTATTACAAAATCTGTATTAAGATGAAACCATGAATTTTACAGGAAAAATGATCCCACTGCTGGAAAAAAAAATCAGTTACAGTAAGAAAGTATGAGTTCAATATGTAAAGCCTTTATTATAGCATTTTTTAAACTAAAATAGAATTTACAGCTAAATGATTGCATCACAGGCATACACCTTGCTACTTAAGGGGGCTTGCGGGTATAAATCAATTTTCTTTTTAAATATAGGATTTTGCTTTATTTTTCTTAAAATGAACTTTATCATACATGTATACTTCATATAAAAATAAATTAAAAAAACATTTAAGCTCACAATATGCCTTCAAAGCATACATTCTTGTATTATGTAAAGGTATCTTTTTCAGTTGAACTAATAGGAGAAATAGAGGTAATATCGCGATAAAAAAAAAGAACTAAATTACAGAAATCTCTTAAATTTTACAATAGTTTAGTTTAAGTACAGCTTATTAAAATAATAATAAAAAAAAATATAGGTCACCGACATTTTTACACCAAAGGGAGATAATTTGGAGCTCTTTTAATGATATATATATACATTTTAAAAGTCATCTGAATGAATTGATTTTTTTGGTTGATTTTAGTACCATAGTTTAAAGAAACAATTTATAAAGTAATATATAAAATTTATTATGAATCAAGCATTCTGTGCATATTGCATAACCATACATAGTACCCTACCGGTTAAAAATATTCATTGTATTGGAACAAAATTTGAACTTGATCTAAAACTTGTCATGGTGTAACCTATATTACAAATACATGTATCAAGTAAATATCTTCAAGCATGAGAATTATCAAGTTAATTTTCTAAGTCCAAGGACCATAACTCTGAATAACATCATCAGACCAGAACAAAATTTGAACAGGGTCTATAATTTGTCATGATAAAACTGTATACCAATTTTCAATACCTTAAGGCTAACGGAAAAAAGTGTGGACAACTGATTTTTTTAGAGAATTTTCAAAGTCAAAGGACCATAACTCTGCCCAAAATCAACAAACCAAAACAAAACTCAAACTTAATCTGTGACTTGTCATGATAGGACAATTCACCAGATATGAAATCAATATCTTCAAGCATGAAGAAAAAAAAGTGTGGAAAACCGATTTGCCTGACAGACAGATGGAGGGATTGCAAACCTAGAGTCCCCTTCTATTTCGTTGGTAGGGCACTAAAAAACTAAAGGCTGTCAAGAGCCTGTATCGCTCACCTGACTTTTCTGGGGTTTTTGAAATTATATATACAAAACAAAAATTTGGCTACACAGTAACAACACTTGGCCAGCACCTCAAAAGGAAAGGAACAAACATGTTTGGTTTCATTCAATTCAGTGGTTCTCTGAAAGAAGAAATTTAAAATTGAGAATGGAAATGGGGAATGTGTCAAAGAGACAACAACCCGCCCAAATAAAAAACAACAGCAGAGGGTCACCAACAGGTCTTCAATGTAGCGAGAAATTCCCGCACCCGGAGGCGTCCTTCAGCTGGCCCCTAAACAAATATATACTAGTCCAGTGATAATGAACGCCATACTAATTTCCAAATTGTACACAAGAAACTAAAATTAAAATAATACAAGACTAACAAAGGCCAGAGGCTCCTGACTTGGGACAGGCGCAAAAATGCGGCGGGGTTAAACATGTTTGTGAGATCTCAACCCTCCCCCTATACCTCTAACCAATGTAGTAAAGTAAACGCATAACAATACGCACATTAAAATTCAGTTCAAGAGAAATCCGAGTCTGATGTCAGAAGATGTAACCAAAGAAAATAAACAAAATGACAATAATACATAAATAACAACAGACTACTAGCAGTTAACTGACATGCCAACTCCAGACTTCAACTAAACTGACTGAAAGATTATGATTTCATCATATGAACATCAGGCACAATCCTTCCCGTTAGGGGTTTAGTATCATACCATCATAACATATATGAGAAGAACATAACCCGTGTCATGCCAACAACTGTTTTTAGAATAAATGTGTTTAGTTCCGATGCAAAGACCTTATCAATGACTCAATATTAACGCCAAAATATGCAATCTTTAATGACTTGACAACAGTATCGTAATTATATCCCTTCTTAATAAGTCTATTCAAAGGTTTTGTAAGTTTCTGAGGTGAATACTGACACCTTTGTGCTTTATAAAGAATATTACCATAAAAAATTGGATGTGAAATACCTGAACGTATTAAAAGTCTGCATGTTGAGCTATATTTACGAATAATGTCTTTATACCGATGATAAAATTTAGTAAATGTTTTGACTAGTTTGTGATATCGAAAACCCTGGTGTAATAATTTTTCAGTAATACATAAATTTCTCTCGTTAAAATCTAAAACATTGTTACATACACGAGCGAATTGTACAAGTTGAGATATATAAACACCGTAAGATGGTGACAAGGGAACGTCACCATCTAAAAACGGATAATTAACGATAGGAAATGAAAAATCATCCCTTTTATCATAAATTTTAGTATTCAGCTTTCCATTAGTGATATAGATATCAAGATCGAGAAAAGGGCAGTGGTCATTGTTAGTATTAGCTTTATTTAAAGTAAGTTCAACAGGATAAATTTCATTAATATACATACTGAAGTCGTCATTATTGAGAGCCAAAATATCATCCAAATATCTAAAAGTATTATTAAATTTGTTTATCAGATGTTGTTTCGATGGGTCTTTGCTTATTTTTGTCATAAATTGTAACTCATAACAATACAAAAACAGGTCCGCAATAAGTGGTGCACAGTTAGTCCCCATTGGAATTCCGATAATCTGACGATATACGGAATCCCCAAAGCGAACAAAAATGGTATCTAGTAAAAATTCAAGGGCATATATAGTATCAAAGCATGTCCAATTAACATAGTTTTTTTGTTTATTGCTACTAAAAAATGACCTAAAAGAGTTTGAACATATATATTCACATTCTGATTTTTTGAATGCCCATTTAATTAGGTGTGTGAATTTTTTCTTAATGAGAATGTGAGGCAATGTGGTATACAGGGTAGAAAAATCAAAACTTTGAACAGATTCAAAATCACCAATATAAGCATGCAATTTATCAAGTACTTCCAACGAGTTCTTGACACTCCAAAAGTAATTTATTCCACTATTTTCGAAGGCCTTATTTGAACAATTTATTATCAGGTTTTTAATTGTACCAAGTGTGCTGGTAAGAAGAATAGACAATTTAGTAGTTGAACAATGGCTTGAAGACGAAATAAATCTATATTTGTAAGGGGTTTTGTGTAGCTTCAGAAGCCAATACATAGTTGGGACTTTCATTGTATTTGGCTCTGCTTGTAAAGCGGTGCCTAAAAGTTTATGTTTGTTACAGATTTCGTTTTCTGAAAATGGAGTCAGTTGGAATGTTGGTGAATTGGTGATTTCCTTTTTCAGAACCTCAATGTAAAATTTACGTCAAACAATAATAATATTATTAGCAGCTTTATCTGCCGGGACAAAAACAAATTCCTTGGCTAGTTCTTTAAGTTTATGTTTGATACCAGAAATAGGTTTATTGTTGTAAGGGTTTATAGTAAAATGTTCTTTAAAATGTTGAATACGTATATCAACTATCTTCATTACTGAATTAAAAAAAGAGTCCAAAGATTTTTTGTCAGCTTTTTCCCGTTTTATCCATTTCATACAGTAAGTATGGAGTGAGTCGTGGATGATATTACGACACTCATTCCAATTAATAATTGACGGGGGACGATATTTAGGTCCTTTACTGAGGAATGATTTTAACTCTCGGTCTTGAACGATGTTAAGATCTCCTGTTATAACATGGGAAATGGGGCCATAAATATATTCGGAATTACTGCAATTACATGAAGTAGGTGTATTTTCACTGATATTAACATCTTTACACAATTGACTATAATTAAACACAAATTTCCGGGTAGATTTCTTGTAAATATAACAAATAAGAGGTAGCTCAGTATTGTCAAAATATCCAGGAATTTGTTCTTTAACAGAATGGTCGTTAAATATACCGGCAATATTTACAAAATCAAAGACTTTATTGACATACTTAATTTTAATAAAATGTTTTTTATGATCTTCAGGGCGATCAATTTTGGGAAATAATTTAGAATAACAATATGCCATAATAATTTGAACAATTTCATACTTAGGACTGCTATATGAAATTGTGTTGCAATCCTCCAAAATTTTATTTAACTTATTAACCGGTAACGAACAGAGTTTTGTTAACAGATAATGTCTGCCGTTGTTTTTTGAAATAGAAATTAGGTCCGAAATATTGGTATGATTGGCCCGAAATCTTCTTTGATTGCGATTTGTTCTACGACCGTGAGAACGTTTTTTACGAACAGTTTTAGAAACTATATCCAAAATGTTAACGGAATTGGTTCTAGATATATTACCAATTCCCATGATATTATCATTTAGACCGAGAGGGTAAACTGTCTGTAATTTTTTAATCCAATTTAATTCAATTATTTTCCGTGATCGTACAAACTTTGAATGCGATTCACCAGGCTGCTTATTTACTACTTCTAAAGGTTGAACTGCTAAATATTTAAAAGGATGGTTGTGCTTCTTAAGGTGTTGGTAAATGATACTTTTGAATTTATTGGGTCTTTTAATACGATACAGTTGCATGTATTTTCCATAGGATCCTATGTTAAATTAAGTCCCTCGTTGGCGGCCATCTTAGATGATGGATCGGCAACAAAGTAACAAAACCTGGTCAGCACCTCATAAGAAACGTTCATGCTATGTTTGGTTTCATTCCATTCAGTGGTTCTCTAAAAGAAGTCATTTGCATGCATTTCCCATAAGGGTCCTATGTTAAACTAAGTCCCCCGTTGGCAGCCATCTTGGATGATGGATCAACTGCAAAGTAACAACACTTGGTCAGTACCTCATAAGGAACATTCATGCCATGTTTGGTTTCATTCCATTCAGTGGTTCTCTAAAAGAAGTCATTTGCATGCATTTCCCATAAGGGTCCTATGTTAAACTAAGTCCCCCGTTGGCAGCCATCTTGGATGATGGATCAACTGCAAAGTAACAACACTTGGTCAGCAACTCATAAGGAACATTCATGCCATGTTTGGTTTCATTCCATTCAGTGGTTCTCTAAAAGAAGTCATTTGTATGCATTTCCCATAGGGTCCTATGTTAAACGAAGTCCCCCGCTGGCGGCCATCTTGGATGATGGATCGGCTACAAAGTAACAACACTTGGTCAGCAACTCATAAGGAACATTCATGCCATGTTTGGTTTCATTCCATTCAGTGGTTCTCTAGAAGAAGTTCAAAATGTAACCAGATGCTCCACAGGGTGTAGCTTTATACGACCGCAGAGGTTGAACCCTGAACAATTGGGGCAAGTTTGGACACAACATTCAAGCTGGATTCAGCTCTAAATTTGGATTGTGATTAAATAGTTGACACAGCGTAGGTTTCTGACACAGAATGAATGTGGTCTCAGGGATCTCCATGGATGAAAATTGAACCATGGAGGATCTTTCACCATCATAAACCGTATCTACGCCGTACAGTGTTAGCGCGATCGAAAGTATTTCATCCCTCCACATAGGGATAGGTGAACATGCTAATTCATTGCTTATTTAAATTATATTTATTTGAATTTTCATTATAAATACTATATAGAAGTATTATATGTTTTCAATAATTGCCGTTTGTAACCCTTCAAAGGCCAAGCCCTCATGCCCCCTCCATTTCCCTTAGTCGAGAATGACCAATAGCTATCACGAAGGTCCCCATGTAGTTTTCTTCCTATTTTTGGTAATTAGTATGGGGATTAAAAATCATGTGGAGCTTATTTTTCACGGACACTGTCAAATTCAGAAGTCATGAACCCATTACCGGTATGGCTGATTGCAGCAACGACAAAAAGAGTCACACGGGTTATGTTAAAGGTTAAAAAGATTTGTAAAGCAAACATTGTCAAATGAAAAGGTTTTTAATGACTTTATCTAGCAAATCGATGCTATGCAACATGCATCTTTCGAGTCTGAATAGAAACCGGAAACACAGATGTATCATTTTGATTGTAAACTACGAAATGAATTCGGAATTACGATACGTTATTTCTTTACAGGAAATATTAAAAGTTTTTACTTTTAACTTTTAAAGTAATTCTATATTATCGTTACAATACAGCAGTACTCGAGTTATTTGCAATGAAATAATAATTACTGTTTTAAGTCTTATTTTGTACTTCTTAAAAAGGGGGATGCTGATTGCGTAAGTCAAAATAAAAGCACATGTTTGACTTGTTAAACTTTGTAACTGGATTATTAATTTATTTATTTAATCTAAATTATCATAAGCATTTGCGGAAACTTAGGTAAATAATTCGACAAATGAATCATCTATCTTCAGATAATATTCTCCTGTCTGGTTTGTTGATCTACCTGTACAAGCTCAGGTACAAATGATTAGCAATCTTAATCCGGATATCCTTCAGGCGTTATTAGATTATACTATAAATTAAAAAAGCATTAGGGTTATGCAATTACATGCATTTAATTATAATTGCTAAAAAATGGTGTCAGGCTTTAAAAACGATCACAGTTTGAACGATGGCGGAAGACAATTGAACGATGGCGCAAGTCATTTGACAATGGCGCAAGACATTTGAACAATGGCGGGGCGCCATCGTTAAACAGGCCATGGAGATCGCTGTGATCTAATGAACTTTAAAAAAATTGTTTGCCTTTGAGCAATTCACTATGCTGTTGAATATTAATCCTCTCAAAACAATGTTTGAAGAAATTTTCTATTTATTTATGAAATCTGAAATCCACCCCCCCCCCCCCCAATTTTTTTTTCACATCCCCCTTTCCCTTATTCCAAAACTGATCTCAAATTCAAATTTCTAATGGAGTTTGCAACAATAACTACTCATTTATATATATTGTACATCATAAAATACTAAAATGTAAAAAAAGTGCTTGTAATCACTGAATGGTAAAGATTGTTTAAAATTATTAGTTGGTAGTAAAAGTGAATATACATTGTATATTGTATAAAACAATGATTTAAGTTGATTCAATTACTATTCTGGACATAGAAAGATAACTCCAATTTTCAAAGAATATTTCATAAAAAATGTGCAATTGAAAATTTCTTGCTATTGCGCAATATTGTGCAATTAGATATTTCTTGCTATTGCGCAATACTGTGCAATTGAAGATTTCTTGCTATTGCACAATACTGTGCAATTGAAGATTTCTTGATATTGTGCAATACTGTGCAATTGAAAATTTCTTGCTATTGCACAATACATAATATAATAATGTTGGACCCCGATTTTGACCAACTTGAAAACTGGGCCCATAATCAAAAATCTAAGTACATGTTTAGATTCAGCCCCTAATTCTTTGGGACCAAAACTCCCAAAAACAATCCAAACCTTCCTTTTGTGGTAATAAACCTTGTGTTAAAATTTCATAGATTTCTATAAACTAATAGCTAAAGTTATTGTGCAAAAACCAAGAAAAATGCATATTTGGGACCTGTTTTTTGCCCCTAATCGTAAACTGTTGGGACTAAATTTAAAACGCCCAAAATCAATCCCAACCTTCCTTTTGTGGTCATAGACCTTATGTTAAAATTTCATAGATTTTTGTTTACTTATACTAAAGTTATTGTGCGAAAACCAAGAAAAATGCTTATTTAGGACCTTTTTGGCCCCTAACTCCTAAACTGTTTGGACCAAAACACCTAAAATCAATCCCAACCTTCCTTTTATGGTCATAAACCTTGTGTTTAAATTTCATAGATTTGGCCTAAATTATTTGTTATAGTGTTTGTTTCCCCAATCCTGACCCTGCCAAGCCAGGTGTGGGTCGGAAGGTAGGGAAATAATTTTATTTTTTCCAAAAAGCTTGAACAACATTGGACGATCCTGCAGCCTGAAAATCGGAAATGAATAAAATAATATTTAACTTAAATTTGACAATAAAATTTTATGAGTAGCACTGTTTTTGCAGGGTCGGTCGGGATTGGGGAAACAAACATTATTTATTTTAGGCCTTTCTATTTACTTTTACTAAAGTTAGAGTGCGAAAACCAAATGTCTTCGGAAGAAAACGACGACAACGCCAACGTGATACCAATATACGACCAAAACATTTTCAAAATTTAAAAAACACTTATTTCAGTAAGTCCCCTGACTGATGAGGGGGGATAGGACCTTTATCGGGACTCCGGGATCGGGTGTTTTAAGCTCAGGATTTCGGGATTGACCCTTTCGGGATCCGGGAATTCTTTTTTCGAATTTCGGGACCTCAGGATTTCTTGTTTTTATGTTCGGGATTTCGGGATATCATGTTTTTAAGCCCGGGATTTCGGGATCAGGACCCCTCCTATCCCCCCTCACTGATAAAAAGGCTAATAGATAAAAAAAATTATTAAAGAAAATAGGGTGTTATGTTCCCAATTTTGATCTTCTGGTTTTTAAGACTGCCTCACAAAATTAAGTTCTAAGTTCCAAAGGTACATGTAGAACATTTTTTCGCAATAATTTAAATATCGTTGACCAAGAAACACTGAACTACCTGCACTTCACACATTTTATCATTCAATTTTAACACAAGTCATGCTATTACACTGGCAGGAAAAAACAACACACAGTGGTCCTGTCGTAAGGATTTTTTTCAAATAAAATTTTATTACATTATTTTAAAATAAAATATGTCATTATGAACAAAATGTATCAATCTGAACATACATTTTGTAACAATTTAGTTACCAATCCTTTAAATATTTTGTTTTTAATATACATGTACATGATGTACTTTTCCAGTCAGGGGACTTACTTAAACAAGTGATTTTCTAAATCACTGATTCAAGTAACATTATTTCCATAAAGGTTGGAAGTTAGAGTTGTCTTTCTTTAATAATCACCTATTTAAGTAGTACAAATTAATCACTAGAAGAAGTGATTTAATATTAGTGTAGCTTTAAATATAGAATACTAATGATCCAGGGACTAATTATGTTTCTAAACTTATCAGAACCAACATCTGTGTTGTCTAGGATGACCAGGTCATTTCAGGTGATGACCTTGTACTGAATCTAGGATAATGACATAAAAATCACTTGTTTAAGTATCAGACCTCAATTTCCTTCCCAAAAATCACTTCTTTAAGTATCATTCTTTTAATAACCCCCACTAATTTCAACACCCCCGAACAGTGAAATTTTTATCGCGAACAGTAGAATTTTATTACATAATCTGAAAGATGAAACCTTGAACTTCACAGGAAAAATACTCCCACTGCTGTGAAAAATCTTTTAAGAAAGTATCAGTTCATTATGTAAAGCCATTATTATAGCATTTTTTCAACTAAAATAGAATTTTCAGGTAAATGATAGCATCAAAAGCATAAACCTTGCTACTTAAAAGAAGCAAAGAATTCATATTTTTTAATTTTACTAATTAAAAGATGTTATTTAAACCTATGTGTTTAAAATTTTGAAAAAACTACAAAATCCCAATTTGTGACAAAACCTTGAATTTGCTACTCAAATAAGTGATTTAAAAATCACTTATTTCAGTAAGTCCCCTGACTGTTTTCTTGTGAAATAAATAAAGATTTGATTATCTTATAATTTAGTTTGAACCTTTGACGTATATACTTTGACATAATTAAATGCTTGTGAATTCGAAATTATATAAAAATTTGACTATATTAAAAAGTTTCTAAAACATTTTCTTTTTCAAATAATCGTTGAGATATTTTAACCCAAATTTATTTTCATGTGCTAAATATTAGTTATCTTGTTACTAAGTTATTCTTCTTGTCTCTCTTTGTTGCTAAAAATATATAATTAGTCAGACTCGCTTTAATAAAGATGCATTTTAATGCCATTTTTTAAGTATCTTTTATAGGTCCTGCATTTAATTTTTCCTCCCAATGTACAGGTCTGCTCTTAATATACAATTTAAGTGCATAAACAGTCATCTAAATTATTTTTGACGAACAGGTAAGATAAAATTGAATATAAGGTTTTGAGATGCTGAGACTGAGCCTCTGAGGACAACGAAAGGCAACTTCAGGAGGTTAAAGTATTATCTACTAAATAAGACATTAAAATGTAAAGCCATGATCGCTATATATGTCTTGAAATACATACAGAATTATTGTATCTTTTAACACTGAAATGTAACAGGACGTCAATCTAAACTAAAGATAATTTCCTTCAGACGATATCGAATGTCTCCATCTTCGCCATTTTGACAGATAATCACGTGACTAAATTTCTTGCATAGAATTTCTTCAAATAAGTTTGTAAAAAATATCATAAAATCTCATACAATTTCTAATCAAACCAATTAAAAATTATTGATTCAGTTTTTGTAAAAAATAGTGCACTATATTTTTAAAATAGCAAAATGTTCTTCAAGGAATGAGGTAAAAGCAGACGAGTTGCAGGTGCCCGACAATGGCGACTCGAAAAAGAGCAGAAAAATCACCCGAAAAGAGACAGAATGAATATTTGGAATCGGGTAGTTACAGATTAATAAGTTTTCTGTCATATTGACGATGTAACCAATTTCATTTTTGCGACATCTACAATAAAATTTACTTTTTATGTGACAATGTCGGCTGCTATGACAAAATGTACACATTGTCGAATTTTGTCATGAAATGTGTACTTTTTGACATGACAATGTAATTGTATGTTGTCATTCTTGAAGAGAGACTATGTTTCAACAAGTTAACAGTTTTCTGAAAGTGAAAGATGTTTAGAAATGTCACATTTCTCGTAAAAATATATACCATGCGCTGACAGACGCTTTCAAGATGGCGGCAAACAAAAATGTAGTCTGCTATAAATTTCAAAAATAACAAAAAATATGAAAATGACAATTTCAGGTAATAGATTTATGAATTTTTATAAAATAAAAATAAAAGTTACCTAAAACTTGGATGGTACTCATTTAGTTTGTATGTAGTAGATAATTTGTATCTGATGTTTATAGTAAACTCCCGAACTTCCTACAGAAGAAGAATATTTTATTTCCAATTAAAGGGCCCTATAAAGAGCTTTCATGACATTACATACAAGTACGTTAGATTAAACTTGCACGTTTACATGTCCTATGTTAAAAAACGGACATTAGACAGGTTCTTTACTTCTACTGACTTGTGTGTTAAAATCAGGCCTATTAACCCGATATGAAATATACATGGTCTCGAAGCGGTTACTTTTGAAGCTTTTGAAATTTTCAATAAATAGCAGACAGAAAAAAGGTTTAACTATTTACATGTAACATCATAATTGTATTTTTGCGTATGATGCTATAAATAGATATTAGAAGATGTGATGTGAGCGTCAACAACACAACTCTCCATCCAAGACACAGTTTGTAAAAGTAAACCATATAAGTTCATTTTTAAGGGCCAAAATTATTTTACTTTTAGGTGAAAACGTTTCATGTAAAACTTCCTGTTTCAAATTTCTTTTTTCATATTTCTTAGAGTATTCTTACTGAATGATTAAGTCGATATATTCTGCTGATCTATGATGACAACATCATTTACTGAGAATAGAGATTGATTACGAGAAGGGCCTGAAATATTCGGGTATAGTAGGCTGTGTCCAAGAACTCAAATCGCCGTATGTCACAAATGACACAAATGTTTGTGAGTAAAACACCTTGGATTTATTTTATTTATACAATGACTGTGTCAAGAAATTTGGACTGTGAACGAAACCCAAGAGCGTAAGAATCGTGGAACACATTTGACTGGAATAAAGAAAATGACACAAGTATGAACTTTTTAGATTGGTGACCGTATAGTCTATTGAGTTTAGAAAATCGACAAACATACACATTTTTGATTTATTAATTTATAGCTTTAGATTTAGCCATGCCTTTCGTTTTTTTGTAGAAAAACAGAAAACATCCTCTGTCCCAATACCCATGATAAAGTCATTAAACATCTTTATGTTCTACATTGTAATTATATTATGTTTATTTTCATCTTGCATATTAAGGACCAACCCTATTATTTCCACACTGTTTGAGTTTTCATTTTATTCTGTACTTATGTACTCATGTTGCATATAATGCATTTGCTTCATTTTATTAAGACAACAAGCATTGCTTAGAAAGCAAAATACATTTGAAGAAGATAGCATTTCTCCACATTTCTGCTGTTTATTATAAAATAGGTTTCTAAAGCGGCAATTACATGTAGAACAGTGGTTTCCAATCAGTGAATATATTTACAAATTTGTAAAAGCGGCACCAGCTTATGGAGTATATGTGTCTAAATTGATACGTTAACATGGTTAATCTAAAGCTAGTATATGTGTCTAAATTGATACGTTAACATGGTTAATCTAAAGCTAGCTCAAACTACGTTGATTTTGTTGAACAAGGAATACTGCTTTCTCAAAAGTTGCTAAGACAGAGCTATGAATCAATCAAACTAAGGTAATCACTCAAGCAATTTTATGATGGCCATCATGAGCTGATTTGCCATTAAGACAAAAGTGTGTCAGAAATCATATCTCAGTGATATTCTTCCTCAGTCATAACGACGTAAACGACCTTCCATCATTTCGAACTGAACACGTCGGGTGCCGTATACGGTGCAGGAAATGCTTACCCTTCCGGAGCACCTGATTTCACTCCTGGTTTTTAGTGGAGTTCGTGTTGTTTCCTACTTATTATTTGTAACTGTTGATGTAAAATGTCTTTTGGTTTAATGAGTCTTTGGTTACTCCTTGGTTTTGATTGTTAATAAATGTCTTATACACGATACCTTATGGGTGTATTTACATGATACAAGCTTATTATTACACTTGCATATAGGAATTAAAAACCAATTGTTCAGAGAACAATTGAAGGTCTTTCCATATCAAAGAAATTTTGATAAGAAGATAGTTGTTCATACTGATACGATAAATAATGGTTTAATCATATTTTTCAGTGATATCAAGGAGATAATATGCTACTTCCGGTGAAATGAATGTCACTTCCGGTCTAATATGACAGCTTCTTTCACACTGATTCCAAAAATATATAGTTTCTATATACTTTTGTATTTAGAATGGGAGATACATGGTCACTTCCGGTTTGTTGGAAGTCATTTTTAGTCTTCAGTAATCAGTTTATGTATCTATATGACAAAATATATGGATTTTGAGTACTTTTATACGAAAAAATTGCAAAGAAGGTTACTTCCGGTTTTCTCAAGGTCACTTCCGGTAGTCATTTTTCAAGGTCATTTGTCATCCAAACTTTTGCACAAGGTCAAATGCCATTAAAATGGACTTAGTTGAAGTTATAATCAAATAACCTCATATCAAGACATTTCAGGGGCACTAACTCCTATTAGATGCTATTTAATTGTATCAGACCAAATGTAAAATATCTTCATAACTATAAAGCAATCATTTTGCACTTGTTCTCTAATATATACCTTTTCAAGGGTTGGAGAAAATGCAAAAACATGGAAAATTCCGAATTTAGAACTTGACCTTGACCTTTGACCTTGACCCCATTTTCTAATAAAGGGCCTAGGGATCTCAAATAAATACATTCCAGGGTTATATGGTTGACGGTTTATTAGTTAATAACACATATTGAGAAAATAATTTTGTAAAGGTAGATAACTCCTATAAAATTTCATCGAATCGCTTTGATCCAAATAAGCCAAATTTTCCTTAGGATGTAACGAACAATTTGTAAAAAGAATTTTGTCGCTATCTTTTTTTGTTACGAAGGAGATGCACTCTGATGATAAACAGTGAATAGGGAGATAACTCTTACAAAGAAAAGTGTTCGGCTTAGCAGGGTGAAATGTAAAAGCGCATAAACTGTACGATACAATATGAGAAATATCTAAGCGACATATTGCGAAACAAACATTTGTCGCAATATCAAAATTAGGCGGAAGAAAAAAAAAAAAAAAAAAAAAATAATAATAATCAGAAGAAATACAATAGGTCTTTCCACAGAAAGGTGGAAAGACCTAATAACATGTGACAAGAAGGTGTCATATGAAATAAAATTTAAAAAATAAAATCCTCTTACCTGCCCCTTTTTTTTCAAAAATTTTGATGAAGATCTAATAATTAATTTTAGTCGGCTTTAAGATATTAACAAATTAAACATTATATTGAAGATTTTCCAATAAATAGGCATTTATATCATATATATATATATATTTAGGAACTTCTGCCCTTTGTTTGTCTTAAATGTATTTTAATTAGTCCACTACGGACGAAGGCGAAGGAGATTTTAGGTTTCTGCACTCTGTCTGTCTGTCCATCCGTCAGTCTTGCAAATCAGTTTTCCAGACTTTTTTTCTTCATGCTTAAAGATAATGATTAGATATTTGATTTATTGTTTTATCATGATCAGTTACAGGTCAAGTTCGATTTTCACGATTTTAGCTTTTCTCCTTGTTCAGTGAAAGCCCTTTCCCTAGAATTAAATCTTTGATGAAATACTTATTATATAAGTACTAGATTTCTGTTCAAAGGGAAAAAATAATTTTTTAAAAGATTTGTAAAAGACATTGTATTTTGATAAATTTTCTAAGGCAAATTGTTTGAAGAACTTATTGGTATGTTTGTTTATTATTTTATGTAGTTTCACCATGGCAAGTTATAAATCAAGTTAGAATTTCGTTCCATTACAATGATTTTTTAACCGCTAGGCAACTATGTATTGCCATGCAATACTCAACATGCTCACAGAATGCTTGTTTTAGTTCATTTATATGTTTTGAAGTTTAGTATGACATTGTATTTATTGTTATCATTTTAACTAAAACTTAGGCAAATATTCAACTCAATTTTTCATGTGCTGATTGCTGATAAGCAGGTAACATTATTCTATTGTATTTTATAGAAAGCAGTGAAGAGGAAGAATCAACACCGGTCTCTCTTTCAAGATCTCCACGGTCAAGGGCAGCCAAATTACATACATCACCATCAATATCTGCCAGTCACCTTCACATCACTAATTTACTTTGCAAATCTGGGCAAGGTTAGTTGGTAAAATAAAAAATGTACTTGTTTACATAATATTGTTTATTTTTTAGATCACTTTGCATCATAAACAGTGAATAACACTAAAAAAAATACAAAGAAAGCTAACATTATGCATGCAAACTTTGAGAATCTACACATAAATTTGTAGTCATATGTGTGCATTTTTGGGGAAGACAGCTTCAAGCCGTCAATCCCCAATGGGGTTGACCAGAGTGACATTCCCTCACATCATTCATTTTGTTTTTATAGTGTTGAAAATCCCCCAACAAATCTTACTGAGAATGATGAGATGGTGAGACACAAATGAATAAATTGACTATAAACACTTTTTTACACATTTCCCTTCTGTTTCTCTCGAAATTATCGTATAATGAGCTCTCCTTTACACTATTTACGTTTTTTTAAATTCCGGAAAAATCAGTATGACGAGATATGCTAAATATATCCAACCTACATTATATTTTATAGTGACGTCATTGTTGGAATGCCACACTACGCATAAGCAGGGATATCCTTCACTGGTTATTTAAATCATTCTCAAAGATTGTGCACTTATTAAAAAATAGTATTTGTTAAATTTAAGCATAATGATGTTTGCTGTAGATGATTCAAACATCAACATGCAATACTTTAATTTGTAGGTCAACAACTTTTAAAGTAAACAGGAAGTCCGAGGGGCTACATGAGATCGGGGAGAGAAACGATCTTTTCCATTTTTTTCTGTAAGACTCTGTTTTGAGAATCTTCCTCCAATTCAGGAGCACCTCAATTTATAAGCTAATTATCCACTAAAATAAACACCTAAAATGTGACATTTAGTATATGATAAGTAGTCTTCCATTAAAACTAAATTTTGTGTACCAACATAATCATTGTAATAGTTACAAAAAAAAATTACAAATGTTGCATTTTGTAGTTGAAACCTATTTATTCATGAAATTTTACAAATATTTCAAAATGTAGGATTTGGAAACAAGCTTCACACAGTTTACATCAATCATATTGTTATTTTTATTAGTACCTGTATCCCTGTGATGATAGATGTAACTGGGAACTTTATCAATGGAAATTTAAAACTGAATAGATTTTTCAGTCCTAACTTTCTTAAGAAAAAAATTTAAAATCTTAAGAGTACTGTCACAAAAAATGGAAAATGGCCCTAGCCTGCAGTTCAGTCGTACACTATTAAAATTTCAAAAATAATTGTAGTTGTTGTTAAATGACAGAATTCAACTAGTTGAATTTTAGATAATTAACTATCAACTTTGATTGAATGTTTAGATTTAGAAGATGCAGATCTCTTCCATTGGTCTAAATTGAACCCTAAACTAAAGAAACGAAATTACATTAAACAACAATTTATACCAATAGTGTCAACCTTCCACATGTTCTAGCTGTTCTTTTTTTTCATTCTTTATATGAAGACTATCAAAAGATACCCCCCCCCCCCCCCCCCCCAAAAAAAAATGAAATAGAAACAAGGGCCGTCTTTCCCCTCAGAGCTATTCAGCTCTTTGATTATTATTAAGGGTTGACACGTTGATGATGAGTTGATATGCTTATTTTTTCCTCTACATGAAGTTTTGCAGGCTAGTGGACATACCAATAAAAGGCTACCCCTCTGGTTATCTGTTCTTTTAAGTGCTGTCACATGTACAATTTTTTGATCTATATTTTTGAGATTTATATATGTCAGGTTTACCAAACTTGCAAAGTCTTGGATGAGTTTTGGAAATATAAATTCTGTAGAAAATTGCATTGTAAGCACTCTCAAGTCTATAGTTACAGTCAGCTATTTATGAAATCTATATCAAAGGTTTATTTTAGTAATGGTACGGACAATTTTTGAATCACCTTGGAAATAAAAATATTAAAAATATATATGGAAAATAGCATTGTTAATGATAAAATGCCTTCTTTTCTTGTAAGATGTATATTAAAAAATTAAGAAAAACATAAATGCTAATATATTGCCCTTGGAAAGATCAAATATAGCAAGTTGGCTTGTGTGAGTTAATTGTATTAGAAATTATGTCTGTCTGTTTATTGTTAGGATCTTGCTATTTAACTGCAGTTGGCATAATAAATTAATGTTTTCAATTGAAAAATTTACGTATGTCCAATCATGACATTTGGCTGCAGGCCTGTATTGTAAAATAAACTTTATAAAGTACATGTATTATTAGCTCACCTGGCCTAAAAGGCCATGTGAGCTTTTCTCATCACTTGGCGTCCGTCGTCGTCGTCGTCTGTCGTCGTTAACAATTTTTCAAACATCTTCTCCTCTGAAACTACTGAATGGATTTGAATGAAACTTAACATGATTGTTCCTTAGTACATCCTGCACAAAATGTGCGCTTCGATTTTTGATCCGTCAAAAAACATGGCCGCCGTTACTTAAAATAGAACATAGGGGTCAAATGCAGTTTTTGGCTTATATCTCAAAAACGAAAGCATTTAGAGCAAATCTGACACGGGGTAAAAATGTTCATTAGGTCAAGATCTATCAGCCCTGAAATTTTCAGATGAATCAAACAAACCATTGTTGGGTTGCTGCCACTTAATTGGTAATTTTAAGGAAATTTTGCAGTTTTTGGTCTATCTTGAATATTATTATAGATAAAGATAAACTGTAAACAGCAAAAAAGATCAGCAAAGTAAGATCTACAAATAAGATAATATGACCAAAATTGTCAATTGACCCCTTAAGGGGTTATTGTCCTTTAATGACAATTTTTCACAATTTGTTCATCATATTTGCTAACTTTAAAAAAAATCTTCTCCTCTGAAACTACTGAATGGATTTGGTTAAAACTTAGCATGGTTGTTCCTTAGATTATCCTGCACAAAGTGTGTGCTTTGATTTTTGATCCATCAAAAAACATGGCCGCCGTTACTTAAAATAGAACATAGGGGTCAAATGCAGTTTTTGGCTTATATCTCAAAAACGAAAGCATTAAGAGCAAATCTGACATGGAGTAAAAATGTTCATTAGGTCAATATCTATCAGCCCTGAAATTTTCAGATGAATCAAACATCCAATTGTTGGGTTGCTGCCACTTAATTGGTAATTTTAAGGAAATTTTGCAGTTTTTGGTTATTATCTTGAATATTATTATAGATAAAGATAAACTGTAAACAGCAAATATGATCAGCAAAGTAAGATCTACAAATAAGTCAATTTGACCAAAATTGTCAATTGACCTCTTTAGGAGTTATTGCCCTTTAAAGACTTTTTTCACAATTTGTTCATCATGTTGACTTACTTTAAAAAATCTTCTTATGAAACTGCTGTATCAATTTCAGCCAAACTTAGGCTAAATGAGTTTCAGAGTTTCAGAGTATCTAGTATAAATTTTATATTTCATTTCCTTGTATGTCAAGAAACATAGCTCCTATGGCTAAAATAGAACATAGGAGAAAATGATTTTTTTTTGCTTTTGAAGAAAATAGGACGATTCAAAGAACATTTAAATAAATTGAAAAGCCAAAATAATCATTGATGAGAGATTAAACCAAAAAAATTCAGGTGAGCGATTCAGGCTCTTGAGAGCCTCTTGTATTACTTAGAATGAAAGTAAACAAAAATAGTTCATCATAGGATTTCATTTTACAGTACCTGATTGTCACATATTAATTACTTTCCATGAGACTGCTCATTGAAGTGTAATGAACTTGATGAATGTAAAATATTGATATGTATGTTTTGTAGAATCTAGAACAAGGAAAAGGTCAATAAAGGTTGAAGAAAATGAAGAAGACCAATCAAATTACATGTCATTAGATGTCCTAGCACAAGTTGCTTCTGAAACCCTTGAAAGTGAACCTAAAAGAAATAATAAAAAGGTATTGAATATATTTGTGCTATTATAAAAAGTAGTTACTGTTACAATAATTGTTTTTTATGCCCTACCTAAAATAGTTAGAGGCATTATGTTTTTAGGTCTGTGAATCTTTTCGTCCGTCTGTCCTGCTTTAGGTTAAAGTTTTTGATCAAGGTAGTTTTTGATGAAGATGAAGTCCATTCAACTTGAAACTTAGTACACATGTTCTCTATGATATGTTTTTTTCCAATTTTAATGTCAAAATTAGAGTTTTTATCCCAGTTTTAGGGTCCCCTGAACATAGAAAATGATAGTGCGAGTGGGGCATCCGTGTACTATGGATACATTCTTGTTTATAATGTTTATACCCTTGTTCAAATGTAGTTATGTTTCCAGCAGATTTGTATGCACCACCTACCATAGAAGGGGGGTAGTATGTTTTCTGGTCTGTGGGTTCGTTCATATGTTCGTCCATCTGTTTGTCCCGCTTCAGGTTAAAGTTTTTGGTCAAGGTAGTTTTTGATGAATTTGAAGTCCAATCCACTTGAAACTTAGTACACATGTTCCCTATGATATGATCTTTCTAATTGTAATGCCAAATTAGAGTTTTTACCCCAATTTCACGGTCCACTGAACATAGAAAATGATAGTGCGAGTGGGGCATCTGTGTACTTGGGACACATTCTTGTTTGTATTCCAATTCAATTAGACAATAATAATTAGAAGTATGTGACATTTGATGATTTTTTTGTCTCTTATAATTAACACAACAACACCTTGTGAATACATGTACAACTCATACAAAATTGTTTGCTAGATTCTTATAATAATGGACTCAATGATAAATCATTTTCTTTTTTTCAGACCATGAGATTGTTATCATCTCTGGAGATTTTAAACCTCAAACAGATAAAAACACTCTCAGACAAGTTTTTAGTCAACTTTTATGCTGAAATGTCATCTAATGAAATGACAAGAAACTTCATATATACATGTTACTTAATGCCAAGGAAATGCCAGACTCAGTTCAAAAGTTTTGGAAATGAATCTGGGGCAAGAATGAAGATGAGGAATCATTTACACAAACATCTTGAGCAATTAGTTGATGAAGAAAATGGTAAGATAATTATTATGATACAAATCCATGTAATCATGTAGGATATTGAGCTATTGGGAAAGGTGTATATAACAGATTATTTAATATTTAATGTTCTATCTGTTAATTTTTAAGATTTGGGAGGAATCTAGCAAAGATTCTTGAAAAGTCATGAACCAATAGTTGCTACTTAAAATATTCCACCAAGATATTAAAAATTAAGAAAATTTTGCACAGTTAATCACAGTTTTATTTGTGATTTTGTTCCCCAAATGTGTTATATCCCTTTTGGGTAATTAGGTTACAACCCGTTGTATCCACCAACATAGGATTTTCACTAGTATGAATTGGTCAAATAAGTGAAATTCGTCCATCAATTGTATCTTTTCAAGGCAGTGATTACTATTATTCTTTGTAAAATAAATTGGTTTAAAAAGTTTCTGAAGATACTATTTGAAACTTATCTGCTTTGGTACATTAATTGAAATTTTTTTAATTTTCTATTGGATACAATTGTAAACCAATCATGCACATCTACAACTGTTTCAGATCCTGATAGAAAAGAACGTTTTTACTTTGAAGCTGAACCTGTTCATATGAAAAATAAAAGACTAGCAGGTAAGTAATAAGTTGCAATTTAATCAGGTATGAACTAAAAGAAAATCTGTGGGTAAATGTAAGGGATAGAGGAAGACCTACAATGTTAATTTGAAAGTTGACCTCAGTTTTTACAGGACAAACACTAAAACTGACAAGCTAAGAATAATATGAAAGTGGAAGAAAAAAAGTTATAGTTAAACTTGCAATAAAAAACCAACAGAAGTTCACACACTATTAAACAATAACAAACCCCTGATGATGCTCTGTACATTGTACAGGACACTAAGCTTTTAGTGTGGTTATGCTTGATGTTTATGTTAAGGTGGTACCTAACACTACAGGGAGATAACTCTGTAATGTCAGCTAAACGTTTTCATTACGTTGTGTTGTAAAAGGAATATTAAGCTTCTCAATGATCAAAATTGCTGTTTATCAAATTGCTATTTAACCAGTGTAATTTTTCTGACAAAACAGTTGGTTCAAAATTTTTTAAATTTTTACATTTTTGTCAAAGGGTCAAAGTAAATACTTTATCAAAATTTTATGAAAATTAAACGAGCCAAATTAATTTTAGTGAAAGTGTTGGGTACCACCTTAAATCTCTTAAAACATCCTATTGTCTCTGTAATTAGTACTCAGATGAACATGCTTCAGTGAATTCAGTTTAAACAAAATTGAAAAAAAAGACATCTTTTGAATTTATCTCAGTTGTTACACTCATGACAATTACATTTTTTGCAACTTTTTGTGATTTTATCAAATGTACTTAAATTCAGCTTATATGGTAACAATTCACAGCCCACCACCAGAGATTCAAACTAATTTGAAAATTGTTGAATTTGTTACTTGTATTACCAAGTTTTTATAACATTTCCTCTTTTATAGAAATGGCAGCTATCAAGAAAACAAAGAAGATGAAATTTACAGCATTAAAAACAAGTAAATATGACAATATACCAAACACAACTACCCCAGCAGAATTAAAGAGTGGGGAAGTAACTGAAGACAGTAGGGATAGCATGGACCAAATTTCTGGCGATGAAAATGATTCATCTTCATTACAGAGAAGTGACAGAACAAAAACAATTACTAAACAACCTAATAAGGAAGTAAAATCTGGTAATAGGATAATCAAAGGAAAAAACGATGTACAACCAGTGGAACAATCAGATAATTATTGCAGAGAAGAAACGGAAAGGAGACTAGAAGAAAATGAACAATTAATTATAGAGCTGTTAAGTAGAACTCAGCCTCATCATGACCATAGCTACACAACAGTATTTGGAAGAAAGAAAAGTTTCTACATGCGTGAATTCATTGGTGAAGCAGAAGAAGAAGTCGAGGTTGAAGATGAGGACAACTTGAAATTTTACTGCGGGAGAGAAATAATTCGACCAAAACGTAATGCAGAACCTATATTATGTCTGGGTAATGTGTCTGTGATGGATGAATTGTCAGGATATGGTCATGATGAAGCCTCAAAAACTATAATCGTGTGTTCAGAAGAAATCGTTGGTGACAGATCTGAATCTCCTTCCTTATTTGAAAATCCTGTGATCTCTAAAGGACACAGTGGTCAAAGTAGGTATTTATAGTACTGTTAAAACAATTGATATATTTTGCAAAGGTAAAAAATTGGTGAAATGGCATTTAAAATGAGAACCTTGGTAATTTCCTAAATGCCAAGAAAAATTTGGAAGACTTTTGGACCAAGCGTCTTGGCTTTCCCAAGTCTGAAAGAACAATAAAAGGATGGAAAGGGGATACCAGACATATATTGCAAATCATGGCTATGATCAGATTTTTGTTTGAAAAAAAAAATTGTTGGGGAAATTTATTTAAGGTGGTACCCAACACCTTCGCTAAATTTTGGCTTGTTCAATTTTCATACAATTTTGACAAAGTATTTACTTTGACCCTTTGACATGTTTGACAAAAATACTAAAATTTCAGAAAATTTGAACCAACCATTTTATCAGAAAAATTACACTGGTTATATAGCAGTTTGACAGACACTTATTTTAATCTTTGAAAAGCTTAATATTCCCTGAATGACACAACATAATTAAAACTTTTACAATCGTCCTGAATATGCATGAAATATTTGCCACTGGACGTTAAGCAACCAACAATCCATCTGGTTTTACAGAGTTATCTCCCTGTAGTGTTAGTTACCACCTTAAGGAATTAAATTTTAACAATTGTGGTTTTTTTAATATTTTTTTCAGTTTAACCAAATAAGTGATCAAATATGTTTTGTACATTTTTCTTAAAGGACCATACCCACCAATGCCCAAGTGCCCAATAGCAAAGCATGGAAGAATTGCAATTCCTGAAGAATATGAATCTCTGTCAGAGGAAGAAAGAAGAAATCGACAGCAATCTCCAAACAATACATGTATTATTAATATAGGTCCTCATACACAAAAGAAAAAGAGGAAAAATCCAAACGAACTTGAAACCACGGAATGGGAGAGAGTATGTTCTATTTCTTTCTTTATATATATATTAATTTATTTTAAATCCAAACAAAATATGTGTTTTATCAGTTTTGATGCAAGCAGTCAGTTCTATTATATAAAAAGTTACTATGGTTGAAGTTTAGTAAAACTTAAAGGTAAAGCCACCTTATGCAAGCTCTTTCACCTGATAAATGATTAAAGGTGAATTATTTGTTCTTCTATAAACTGAAACACTTGCAATTTGACTATAAACAACATCTTAAACTCTGCAAATTAAGACCACTATAAAGTATATAACTTTCTTAATACAATGTTTAATGTGAATACGAATATTTAAGGAATGACTGTAATATTTTTTCTGTCTATGAAGAAATAACATAAAAAATGTGGTGCACACTGAATAACGGGCGTAGCGGGTTATTTAACAGTGTGCACCACATTTTTTATGTTATTTCGAATAGACAGAAAAAATATTACAGTCATTTCTTATAATTTAATTCTAAATTCCATTTTAAACCGTAGAAAACCATGAAAAAACGTTGACGATGTCACGGTCACATGACTAAATTATGTCTATGGGCTCATAACAAAATAATGTCAGCCAATCAGAAGACATGTTACATTCAAAATTAAATTATTAGAGTATAGACATGAGTGTAACAAAGGAATTCGTTTGACCAATTAAGAAATGTAGCCTTCTTGGTTGAATTACGGACTTAAATTTCGATTGTTTTTTTTGCAAATTCACCTCTTTTCTGTAATATATTATTCTAGCCTTTCAGTCGTGATCATGGTGATGTATTACACTTTTTTATACACTCAGTAACAAATATGACTGACTTTTTCTTCCAGAAAGCTGCCTTAAAATGCATACGAGAATTGAAAGCCAGAAAGAGGGACTTAATGTATCCATTATATTGTAAGATCTGCACAAATAAACAGTTCACAGCAGCTGCTACTCTCATGTATCATTACAGAAGTCATGCAGGTAATCATTCTTATGCAAATATAAAAATTCTTGTAGCTGTTTAATTGGGTAAGTCATGTAGCCTCTTTTAAAACTTGTTATTTTGATCACAGAAGGATCTGCCTAAATTAAGTGAAAAATGCCTTATAAAATGTTTGGAATTAAAAAAAAAAATCTGTTATTCCTGAAAAGCTGGAAACACTTAAAACAAGAAAAGAATGAATTTATTGAACAGTATCCAAGGCATAGCCAATGAAAGCATGGAACACTTTGTTTCCAAATTGGAGAAAAAATAAAATTTACAATCATTGAAACATTTAGAGTGGGTCTCATTGGGGTCTAAGCGTGACGCTTGATTGCCGATTTTTTGTAAGTGTGACACGTGAAATGCAAATTATTGTGTCATGAAAACGGGAAATGAAGTCTAGCGGGACACAGGAAATTGCAAAAAAAATGAAATTGCTTACGTACATAGTGTAAGCGGGATACGGGAATCTTTCAAAACAGTAAGTGGGATCTGTGATCAGAACCCCCCAATGAGACCCCCATTATATAATACTTTGACATATTGTTATGTATTTCAATAATACTATACGTATATTGTTTCATTTCAGTTCCTAATATGCTGGAATTGAAGACTGGAGAACTATTTTTGCTTATCTTTATTTTTTTTCAGGAATCAAGCCTTTTATGTGCCTTATATGCAATACGACATTTACGAGACAACATAGTTTGAACTACCACATGTTAATTCACAATAATCAAAGTAGATTTACATGCAAGGATTGTGGTAGGAAGTTTAGACATCCAAGTCACTTTAAGGTAAGTCGGGCCATACAACAGTGCTTCAAATGTCATAATATTTATTTGGATGGCTAGTTGTACAATATAAAGTTTGAAAATTCCGATGTTTGATATATTTGTCAACTACTGAGTTCATTTAGACCCTGTTTCAATGAACTTAACTAGCCACTCAGCATTAAACAATTATCCATCCAACAATGAGCAATAAGTAAAGGGTACCAGAGTATTTCTTCAGCAAAATCACAGAATGTGTCTATGCCTTGCAGAATGTACATTGAATAAAAAAAAATATTAAAGTAAAACCACAGAAAGAGAAATAAAAAATTATTTTCAATAAGGGGAGCAAAGGAGAGGGTTCACGAAGGGTTTAGATTGGCCCTAAATTTTTTATGTTTTTTAAATCGGGCCAAAAAATTACAAATTTCACATAGAAATACTTCTGATAATACTATAAAGACAAAAATATATTTCCTTCCTTAGAAATTTTATGAAGCTTTTTTTTATTTACCCCTTGAATAAACATCATTTGTATTTTAAGGTCTATTTTGGTATTTTTTTTCCCATAATTTTTATTGTTTTTGGCATAATTAACCTTGGCCTCCATCTACGATTCAAAAAGTTTTTATATCGAATAATTCTGTATTAAAATAGGAATTTTTTGGCCACAAAACATTTTGGATTGTAGGTGGAGGCCAACATTTTCCTTAAGCTTTAAGGTCCGAAAATTGGGAACCAATTTGTGACCTTTTTGTAGTTTTATGATAAAGTTAATATTTTAGGCAATTTTGTGCCATAAGTGAACCTTATCCTTTGTTCGGGGGAAACGAGTATATGAGGACAATTTGGATTAGACCATACAATGATGTCCAAAGGCATGTCTGGAAAATATACAACCTAATATTTTGTTTATTGCTGAAGTCCACCTTAAAAGTAATTAAGGTATTCATTTTAATGCCATTTATTGTAATGATCAATTTTTTATGGTATTTTTTCAGGAACACTTGCGTCGTCATACTGGGGAAACGCCATTCATTTGTGCAGATTGTCCTCAAAAGTTCAAAACGAGAAACACATACAAAAGACATCTAAAAACAAGACATGGCAAGCTGTTGACAGCTTCAGGTATTAAAATTCTCACTGTAGAAGAATTTGCTAAAATCAGGACAAAACCATACAGAAGAACACCAGACAAGGAAGTAAGAAAGATGGTGTCAGAAATAAAAAGTAAACTTGAAATGGTAGACAATGACTCGGATGTTGATATTACAGATGAGGACGATGATGATATTTCTATGCAGGAAAATAGTATTAACATCAAAGAGGAAGAAAGTTCAAATAATGAGGGCACGTTGGCAGATGGAAATACATTGTTTATTCCATTGGGTATCTCTGTCAATTCATAGTTGTTATAAAATGTCATCATTGTATTATGTAGATATTGTTGAGAATTTTTGTATAATTTTTGTACTACTAGGTTTTTTTTTTATAACCAATGAAGTGCTAGCAGTTTTGATGATTGTAGGATAATGAATTCAATTTGACATAAGAATTATGAAAAGTGAAAGTATATAGCATTATCATAGATAGTTATTAATAGAGTATTCAGTTTAGTGTATCATGATTCTATTATACATATATGTGTCCTACAAAATACCAATTTTACACAAATTTGAACAATCAAATATTGACACAGATGCTATATTGTTCACAAATTGCAACGCATATACTTCATTATATTAAAAATTATATTTAAGTCTTATTGAAAGGAAGCATTTTTAGAATGTTAGTAATATCATTTTTATACGACCGCAAAAATTGAAAATTTTTTGGTCATATATTGGTATCACGTTGGCGTCGTTGTCTGCGTCGTCATCGTCCAAATACTTTTAGTTTTCGCACTCTAACTTTAGTACAAGTAAATAGAAATCTATGAAATTTTAACATAAGGTTTATGACCACAAAAGGAAAGTTGGGATTGACTTTGGGAGTTTGGTCCCAACATTTTAGGAATTAGGGGCCAAAAAGGGCCCAAATAAGCATTTTCTTGGTTTTCGCACTATAACTTTAGTTTAAGTAAATAGAAATCTATGAAATTTTGACACAAGGTTTATGACCACAAAAGGAAGGTTGGGATTGATTTTTGGGAGTTTTGGTTTCAACAGTTTAGGAATTGGGGTTAAAAAAGGGCCCAAATAAGCATTATTCTTGTTAGTAGAATAAATAAACAAGGATAAAGATACACATCTAACAGGGATCATACATTTTAAGGGCAACCTCGTAACAGATAAATCTAGTTAATTGTTAAGCAAAATAAAGATATTATGGGTTGAGCTATCCTTTTTACGCTTCAAAATAGGTGAAAGATATTTTTTCTTAAGTCTGAATAATTTTATTCTCAGGGGAATGGTTGTTAATATTGATGACCAACAAGTTGAATAGTTGCCTACTGGCTTCTGACTTTACTAATTTCACATCTAATGCTGTTTTCCTAAGCTGTATGTTTACATATTGCCTGTCATATTGTTTAGAACTATTTTGTAAACATACCAACCATTAACATGGCACAATTTTTATTTGAACATCTATTTATTTAATTGAAAATATATTTGTGTTTATGTGTCTTGGTTATGCTAAAGTATGAAGAAATAATTCTGTTTGTGCAGTGTCCCTGTGCAAAAGAGCTTAAATCAGTATCAAAATATTTTATTTTTATACACTAACATGTTGGAAAAAGTGTATAAGGCAAGTCTTTATGTGCTGTGAAAATTGCATGAAGACCAACATAAAATCCTCTCTCAGCTAGTCCTAGGCATCTGAATAAATGGTAGTAACTAAAAAGATTTTTAGTAAGGAAAAGTGGTCTTTTTTATATTTTTTTCTCTATTGCCCTCAATCATGTCCATGCTATGACTCTTTTATTATGATTAAATTAGAATGAATTAATTGTCCACAAATACACTATAATCATGATATTATTTATTTATATCTAAAAATGTATGTTTTTTAAGGTGGTACCCAACACTTTAACTAAAATTAATTTGGCTCGTTTAATTTTCTTAAAATCTTGACATAGTATTTACTTTGACCCTTTTACAAAAATATAAAAATTTCAAAAAATTTGAACCAACCATTTTATCAGAAAAATTACACTGGTTATATAGCAGTTTGACAAACACTTATTTTGATCATTGAGAAGCTAGATATTCCTTTAACAACACGACGTAATTAAAACGTTTAGCTGATTTTACAGAGTTATCTCCCTGTAGTGTTAGGTACCACCTTAAGTAAAAGTATTATACTTTTTAATGTTATTGTGTAATCTGATGTTATGGATATTTTTTTTATATTCTTTAAGATCTGTCAAAAATGCTTAAAACAGGATGAATTAATTTTGAGTGGAAAAGTCAACCAGGAAAATTCGGGAAAATAAGTGTTCACTGAAAAAGTTTATAACGATATTAAATTAAATGAAATAGATCATCATTAGTAGGCCGTTTAAATATTTAATTGTTCACCTTTAACCAAGGGGAGATGCAAGTATTCAGATCATCTTTATTTATATTTTTTTTATATATTTGTTATAAAATATTATATGTTATACATAATTAGTAGGAGCTGATTACTTTCTTATGTGCCTTTGCTCGAAAAAAAAAATGCTCTTTTTTGATAAGCATTCTTAATAGATAGAAACAAATTACTTTTGAACTTATATTCATCACATGTTGATATTGTATATATTTTTTTATGAGTTTGCAGAATTTTGCATTTGTTTAAGGTATTGGATGTCATTATAGTCTATGCCACACTTAAGTTCACAATAGAACAAGACTAGCACTTGTAAACAAATTAAATAAACATTTCCTCATTGAGTAGTCTCTGTGTCTAAAATGCATTTTATTTATTTTTCCAATTCACAAAATTACAAATGAGAAAACAAATTAGTTTTGTGCATTGTTAAGCTTTAGTTCATTCACTTAATACATCAGTTGCAGGGGCGGATCCAGCCATTTTAAAAAGGGGGGTTCCTAACCCAGGACAAAGGTGGGGTTCCAACTACATGTCCCCATTCAAATGCATTGATCGTCCAAAAAAAAGGGGGGGTTCCAACCCCCGGAACCCCCCCTGGATCCGCGCCTGAGTTGTCAAACTGTATGGTGACTATGGTCCTACATTGTTTCTGTCTTATTTACTACATTACTTCAGGAATTCAAGTATTTAATGTGCCACGAAACATTTTTATTTGCTTCTATAAAAAATGTTTTATTCCATATTTGAACAATTCATTTTTTTTCATGGATTAAGAAAAAAATGTTTTATCATTAATATTTGATTTCATGGTTTTGCCTAGCTGCAAAAAGGGTTAAACTCTTATGGTCCTATTGACATTGTCAAATTGTGATTCAAATTGTCAAAAAATATCATTTGTGCAATAAGGGCTACGATTCTGCAGCTAGGTTTTGCCAAAGTCTGCAAATTAACTCGTCATAGATACCAGGATTGAAATTTAATATTTACACCTGATGTAAAAATTGAGCTAGAGAAAATGTGTACTTTGTTTAAAATTTGAAGTCATGGTTTACTTAAACCCATGCATGAACTCTCAAATAATAATAAATCTAAAAGTAAAATGCATGCCATTTAAAGCCAGGTTCCATGTTGTATATTCTGTGATATTTAACATGATATTCTCACTTCATTGAAGTGTGTTTACCTTCATGCTGGTCATACACTGATTAGTTTGTAAATACTTATTAATGATAATTTGTTGTGCTTTTATTTGAAGGTTGTATATTTTTATGATAATTTTGCATGCAAGTAATGCTAAAATTGCCAGACTTTGCCATAACTCTCAATACTGGAGAAAGTTTGTGTCATTGATTAACTATGAATTCTATTTTGAAAATTGTGTTTTTATGTAAGCATTATTACACAGTTATGATATTTCTGCATTTGGATTAAGTAATATAAAGAATGTATTATCTATTTTTCTGCTATTTTTTAGCTCACCTGTCCCGAAGGGACAAGTGAGCTTATGCCATCACTTGGCGTCCGTCGTCGTCCGTCGTCTGCCGTCGTCGTAAACTATTTCAAGAATCTTCTCCTCTGAAACTACTGGGCCAAATACTTCCAAACTTTAACTGAATGTTCCTTAGGGTATCTAGTTTGTAAATTGTATCCGAAGTTATGATCTATCAACAAACATGGTCGCCATTGCTAAAAATAGAACATAGGGGTCAAATGCAGTTTTTGGCTTATAACTCAAAAACCAAAGCATTTAGAGCAAATCTGACGTGAGTAAAATTGTTTATCAGGTCAATTACTATCTGCCCTGAAATTTTCAGATGAATCAAACAACCTGTTGTTGGGTTGCTGCCCCTGAATTGATAATTTTAAGGAAATTTTTCTGTTTTTGTTTATTATCTTGAATATAATTATAGATAGAAATAAACTGTAAACAGCAATAATGTTCAGCAAAGTAAGATCTTCAATTAAGTCAATTTGACCAAAATTGTCAATTGACCCCTTAAGGAGTTATTGCCCTTTAAAGACTTTTTTCACAATTTGTTCATCATGTTGACTTACTTTAAAAAATCTTCTCCTTTGAAACTGCTGTATCAATTTCAGCCAAACTTAGGCTAAAATTTGAGTTTCAGAGTATCTAGTATAAATTTTATATTTTATTTCCTTGTATGTCAAGAAACATAGCTCCTATGGCTAAAATAGAACATAGGAGAAAATGATTATTTTTTTTGGCTTTTGAAGAAAATAGGACGATCCAAAAAACATTTAAATAAATTGAAAAGCCAAAATAATCATTGATGAGAGATTTAACCAAAAGAATTAAGGTGAGCGATTCAGGCTCTTGAGAGCCTCTTGTTTATATGTGTTGTTTCATACTTATAAGCCTGACAATTGTTCAGACAACACAATAACAGAGTATTAACAATGTGTTGTATGCTTTTGCTGCATCTTTAATATTTAGTGTAAAAATCTTTTTCATACAACAGCCCATGAAGACAGGGGTGTACTAGTTTATCACTGTCTGTCAGTCAAGGTTACTGTCCAATGTTATATTTTGTTACATTTTACCTAGGAAATACAAATCATAGCTTCCTGACATTTGAAATTAACCTTAATGAAAGCATCCTTTACCTGTGATGCTTTTTTACATCCTTCCTAGAAAGAGTATGGTTCTTTCTGAAACAACTTTCCTTTAATAAAATTTCCTTGCACTTTGAAATAAGTATACAAGTGATAATTTAATATGCAAGTCATGTTATGGAGCGCACATCTCAATTTCAGATTTCTACAAAATTCTATTTTGGACATGCATATATCAATTAACACTGTAATTATTATATTTTAACCCTTTACTCCATAATGTATGTAGTGCCTCAGTTGAAACGTCTTGCCTATGAAAGTTCTGTATCAGACTTAATAAAATTTGTATCTAATATAAAAAGGATATTCATGAGTATATCTTACTGGAATTTCATAGATGAAATATTTGTTTTTGCAATTTATTAATACTTTAAACCTGATGATTTTTTTTTTTGTTTAAAAATTCTTATCAGAATCAAGTAGCATTGTTACCAAGTACAAATATGTTATTGTAGAATTTTATGACATTTCACCTTGTGCAATTTTGTGTCTTCCCATAAATGTATATTATTCACATTTTTTTGCAGTAATAGAATCTCAAGGAACTAATATAATACCATAAATTATAAAAACAGTGGATCAAATTGGTTGAATCCCATTGCTTAGTAAGTTGTTACCAAATCACAGAATTTCATTGTTAAAGTTTTGAAAATATAAAAATTCAAATTCTGAATTTTTAAAATAATCACCCGAGATATTTTTTTTTTCTGAATAATTTAATTTCACATGTGTCAATATAAAGGAAAAACCATATATTACCTAGGAAATAAATTTTATCTGAAATTAGCCTGAAACAGAGTTTAAATGCAATTTTAGTGTTTCTAAGCTTTGTACAAATATGTTTCATATACTGACACAATTGATGATTATATAAAAGTGTCAGCAAATTTAAAATCAGTTTATTATTTAAATGGCTGGCCACTTTATTGTTGATTTTGTTTTGTTAACATCATATATGTAAATAATGTACATTGTATATAGATATTACATTATATTTTTTTGAAAGTTGTAGGAATCATTTACTGATATACAGTGTATAAAATCTCAATAGAACATTATTAAAAAAATTAAGCATCAAAATGTTTTTGTTTTTTTCGATAAGATCACCTTAATTTTTGCTGTTTTCTGTGGTATTATCATCTGCCTGTAGTCAAAATGGTTCCTGTGAAATAATATTCCAACTGTAAAAAAAGAGTGTTTTTTTTTATACTTTCTGAGATTTAGTATCAATGTCAGGTTATAATAACTAGAGGCTCCATAGAGCCTGTGTCGCTCACCTTGGTATATGTGAATATTAAACAAAGGAAGCAGATGGATTCATGACAAAATTGTGTTTTGGTGATGGTGATGTGTTTGTACATCTTACTTTACTGAACATTCTTGCTGCTTACAATTATCTCTATCTATAATGATCTTGGCCAAGGATCCGGAAATTTTTTCACCTAATTTCGGTCATTTTGGGATAACTTAAAAGTTGGTGCCCTTTTTAAACAAAGATTGTGTGTATGCTCATACAGTCATACTCGTAGCATGAAATTTCCCTACCATGTTCCTTAAAATCGATCTTGAGCAATAAAAGGAAGGCACCAGTTTAAAAATGAAATGATTTTAATGACTCAAAACGATAAATTTCTCAAACTTCGCTTACGTTTGTTTCGATTTTGAAGACAAAATTATAACCGGATGTTTTACTACAATAGTAAATCGACCAATACCGGACTCATTTCCTGGGATTAGTTTTGTTTATCAAATTCACAGGAAATCGTCGGCTTTTTAACTGTTTTACCTTTAATAGTGTTTG
Source organism: Mytilus edulis (assembly GCF_963676685.1). Taxonomy (NCBI): domain Eukaryota; kingdom Metazoa; phylum Mollusca; class Bivalvia; order Mytilida; family Mytilidae; genus Mytilus; species Mytilus edulis. The sequence continues at coordinate 31,188,262 of NC_092346.1, forward strand.
AATATTAATTATAATAGTTGGACTTGTTTAATTTAGCATGAAATCATTTTTAATTTACGATTTAGTGTCTAATTTACGGAAGAGAATTTCAAGCATGCGTATTAGTAAACAAAGCACGTGTGTTTGTAGTGAAACAATATTTTGTTCTACGTAAATTAATTTAATTTTAATTTAATTTTAAATCAGAATTGACAATTGTCTAAGCTGAGAAAAGTAATTAAATAATGCAGACAGTTGTTATGAACTTTTAATTTCTTTAAAATATTAGTTCTGAGCTCCTGATAAATAAAAAATTTAATTAAAAACACAGGTAAAGAGATTAGCGATCATTAGCCAATATTTCCCGGAGGCATTACTATAGTTATTAGGAGGGCCCTCAGGATTATAACACTTTACTGGAGTGGCAGTTTTATTACAGGAAAAGGATAATAACAAAAAATAAGTTCAAAATGGCGATTTAGACCATGTTAGAAACTCGATCTCAACGAAATGACATTGAATGACCGAAATTATTTCTGTAAAAAATAAAATTTGTCCTAAATCCCAATTACTCATTTAGGACAAACTACTTTCAGTTTAGGTCAAGACTGGCATATATGACCGTTTCCGGATCCTTGATCTTGGCCCAGTAGTTTCAGTGGAAAATGTTAGTAAAAAGTTACAAATTTTATGAAAATTGACTATAAATAACTCCTTAAGGGGTCGATTGACCATTTTGGTCTGGTCTGACTTTGCTGTACATTATTGGTGTTTACAGTATATCTCTATCTATAATAATATTCAAAATAATAACCAAAAGCTACCAAATTTTCTTAAAATTACCAATTCAGGGGCAGCAACCTAACAACGGATTGTCTGAATGGTCTGACATAATAAACAACTTTATCCATGTCAGATTTGCTCTAAATGCTTTGCTTTCAGAGATATGAGCCAAAAACTGCATTTAACCCCTATGTTCTATTTTTAGCCATGTCAGCCATCTTGATTCACGGGCGGGGTCATCAGACACAATTTTAAAACTAGTTGCCCTAATGATGATTGTGGACAAGTTTGGTTAAATTTGTCTTAGTTGCTGAGAAGATTTTTGTAGAAGATTACAAAGATTTACAAAAAAATGTTAAAAATTGACTATAAAGGGCAATAACTCCTTAAGGGAACAACTGACCATTTTCGTCATACTGACTTATTTGTAGATCTTACTTTGCTGAACATTATTGCTATTTACAGTTTATCTCTATCTATAATAATATTCAAGATAACCAAAAATGGCAAAATTCCTAAAAATTACCAATTCAGGGGCAGAAACCTAACAACAGGTTGGCCGATTCATCTGAAAATTTTAAGGCAGATAGATCTTGACTTGATAAACAATATTATTACTCAATGTCAGATTTGCTCTAAATGCTTTGGTTTCAGAGTTAAAAGCCAAAATCTACATTTTACCTCTATGCTCTATTTTTAGCCATGGCAGCCATCTTTGTTTGCTGGGTCATTGGACACATTTTTAAACTAGATATCCCAATGATGATTGTGGCCAAGTTTGGTTAAATTTGGCCTAGCAGTTTCAGAGAAGATATTTGTAAAAATTAACGACGACAGAGGATGGATGCAAAGTGATGAGAAAAGTTCAAGTGAGCTTAAAATATCACAAAAACATTGAAAATGAAGTAAAGATCTGATAATTTTTGGCAGGCATATATGTTCACCAAACAATTGTTCCTTTCAAAATACAGCTGGAATTTTTGCTTTAAGTACCTGATGAACTGACATAACCATGAAATGTAATATTGACCAATGTTCCATGAAAATAAGATCATGGTTAGGTGAATCCCAATACATGTTGCATTGTCCAATGAACCAAGAAAGTTAAGTCAAGGTCAGACATGTACACCTTACAATCATTCCATACACCAAATAAAGTTGACATAATGCTTTTATTATCTCAGTATCTGAAATGTGGACTTGACAATAAAAACTTAACCTTGATCACTTATCCATGAAATGAGGTCATGGTCAGGTGAATCCTTACCATCAGGTATACCTTGCAAGGAACCCATATACCTCAAACAGTGCCTTCAATATACAGAAACCCAAATTGCTGTCAATTTGACAGCTAATTAATTCTTGTTTATGTATCAGTAACTAAGTGGATCAAACTTCATAACATAGATGGCAACATTGTTGCTAGATGTTTAAAATTTGTTTTGTTTTAGACAGGTAATTTCAGCCTTTTAATTTTTCTTGATCGCAGAGAAATTACAATATTCAACCCGAGTAATGGTAAACAAAACAAAAACTTACAATTTAAATCACTGTCATTTTTTATTCATTGCAATGACATTATAAATATACATCATAACAATATTTATACACAAGTTCTCATATAACATTACAACATGACAATAAAGTTGTCAAGTTAGTTACTTCCCCTTACTAATTACTACATGCATTTCAATAATATTTATGAACATTTTAAACTAATGAAGCTCTTTATTTTAATTAATATGTTGATGCTGAGGTTAGTTGGTATAATTTTCCTGAAAATGATCAGTAACTTCATTACAACAGAAACCATTGATGTATTTTAAGCAGTTTCCCTCTAGTTCATGGCCGACTGTGTGGGACCCTCATGGATTGTCAAGGTCGGTAAAAAAAATTGTCTCTAAGTTATTAAAGTTTAAATTTAATTCATGCTGTAAGGTATAGTGAAGAAATCATTTTTTCTAGGATGAAATAGCTGGATTTAGGTGACTTTACTTTAAATTTAGACGAACAACTTTGCCTTTAAAAGCTGAAAAAAGTTGAAAAAGTTTTCTACAATTAGCCACTTTTAAGACCATATGTTCATACATTACTGATTTCTGTTGTAAAATAATAAGTTACTAATGAATAACAACATGTATTATGTATATGAATTAAAGTGACACTATTACCATTATCAACATTTTAGAATTATTTTAAAATCTCTTTCTTCATTCCCTGATAAAAATTGCTATTTCAAAAATAAACCAATATGATGATGCTCACAAGTTTACCTGAAATTGGTCAATTGTTTTTTGATTTAATCAAAAGCATATTGAAAGCTTTTGTAATCAATATTGTTTGAGTCATATGACTTGATTCAGGCAATATTATCAAAGATGCATCAGTGTTAATTTAAGAAATTTTAATTTCAACAGCTTATATTATTTTTAAGAGCCATTGATATAAAAAAATTAAGAATCGACCACACATACCAAAATGCTTAATACATAACTGGTATAATTCAAAACACAAAGGTTACTTTGTACTGACAATCTGAAATGGTGGTACTATTACTGTCCGTTTCTTTTTTTGTCATTCTCAATGCAAAATCACAACAAAAATTGCAATGCTTAAATCGTCATTTGCATTTTGAACACAGTTCTATGAAAATTTATCAACAAAAGATTGTTTACTGAGGACATGTTTAAAATGACAATGCTTACAATTAATATTGAAAACTGAATCCTTAAACAATTGAATTACAATTAAAGTAGGTGCCATATTTTTTTTTCAAACTGCATTAAAAAATCTTAACAATTCATCAACTCAAAATCTGAAGTTCTCCGTCATAAACACTAATTTTAAAGTAAAAACAAAACATTAATCTGGTATTATCAAATGACTCAAATACTAAGACTACACAGTCCAAAATTGCCCTGACATCTGACAGCAGTTTTGGAACTTTCTACAGAAGTTTCACAGCTGCAGCTAATCTCAAAAAAGGCTATCAGATGCTGGAGCCACCTCAGACTTAATACTACACAACAGAAATCAGTTATTATGCATAGAGATGATAGCACAGAAGTATAGAACACTTTCTTGGAAAGATGATAGCAAAAAATATATGTGAATTGTGATAAATAATAACAATATATGATAATTACATGAATTTTCTTGGTGGCATATAGATGGACATTGGACAATATATGGAATTGTCAACAAAAGAAACTAAACTTTTCCTAATATTCTAAATACCCTCTGACTTTTAAGAGTGTTTAGCATTACATATTTTCCCCCAGAAACACATATACTACCATAAAATGAGGGAAGAGACAAATTTTCCAAACAATTATAACTTAAAGCAAATAGATTTGGATTTGTCCTATCCTCAATAATTTCAAAAACTTAAACATTGAAACTTAAATTTAGGACAAAATCGTGGATTTCTAACTCAACTCTATATGACGACATGCTCTAAAATATCATGTAATTAACAACTACAACATTAAATATAGAAAATTTAATTGATAAAATGGATTTCAAGTGTCATGGAAATGAACATTAATGGACGGATTATATCTATTTCACACTAACATTATTGCATATACAAACTTTCATGATACAAAAATTAACAGTAATGTTAGTTTTCAAAACATCTATACAAATTATGAAATGTATGGTACATTCAATGGCAGTATATAACATGACCATAGTATAACAATGGATGAGTTTTAATGATTAAGGATGTACTTAGGTGAGGTTTTGGAATTTGTGACAAATGTTCGGACTCCTTGGTGTTTTTCCATACAATACAATGTAAAATATTTTGCCCCATAACACCCATTTATTTTTTCATATAAGACTAAATAGCCCATGAAAGGTCAATTACCAAAATTTTAGAAGATTCTTAATTTTCGTTCTTTTGTTTTGAGACCTTATAATACCAATGCAAATATAAGGTAAAAGTCAGTCAGCCTTTTCCCGCCATATTTTAAATCCCAAATATCTTGAAAAGGAGGTCCATGACCTATCAATATTTTTTGCTTATTTTTATCCTTAATTGATGCTCTACCAGATAATGGTATCAATTTTAACTTCTTAATTTATTAATTTTTACCTAACCTCACCTAAGTACATCCTTAAGGAAGAAAAATGAATTATTTTGAAAGTTCAGCAAATTAGACAAAAATTGTCCAAAGCAGAGCGGTTTTTGCTTTAAATCAAACTCGTAATTATAAAGCATTTGATATTAATATCTGGTTTATTCAAACATTTATTTAATGAATTTGATTTAAGTGTGCATATTAAAAAAATATCTGATCAAAATATTATTTTACATAAATATTTGTGAAAATGACTTCTTGATTTTCATAAATATACAAAATGAAAATGGGTGCCATTCTTCTCCAACTTTTGGAATGTAGATTTTGTGATAAGAAAATAAAAATAATCTACAAAATTCTACCCCAGAAACTACAGAAAAAAATAAAATTGTGAACTACATACCTAAATCCCCCCATATGCAAACACCCAAAATGAAACAAAATGTCATAATATCATTTTTTAACAACTTCAAAACAATGTAAGAATTCCACATTTATTTTGTGTTCAGCAGAATAACAAATAAGATATATCCAGTCGTAAATGACAGCTAATCTGGGACGCCTAATCTGCTGTCTGCTGTAGATTCTTAAAATTTTGTGATGATTTTATAGATACATAAAAGCAATGGAATAAATAAAAGAAAGAGTTTAAAATGTAGGTCAAAGTGATCCATTTGTTATATGGACTAATGTACGCTTATATGCTGCCACATAGATAAAATTTCCCAGTGAAATCCAAAACTAAGGAAGCAAAAAATCAATGACTATTGAAATGTGCTATATATTTAACTCTCCTCCTCAAAATAGAAATTTATGACAGAGACCTCAATAAATTTGTTTAACAAGCCTCCCACAAATTTGCAAATAATAATAAAATAATCCTATTTCAAGCCCATCCTTTCTTTTTCTATTTCGGAAACAGTGATTAGTGCAATGAACTTATCAATTGGACCTTGGTCAACTATTAAAGGCACATAATACTATTTCTTTGGATTTATTTAAATTCTAAGCAGAGTTCTCAAAAAGTGGTGGTCCGAGGAATTTGACCACCAAAATTGGCAAAGGACCAACACAATTTTGGTATTTTGTAACAGATATAGTGAGGATTGGCAGTTTAACTTCAGGGACCACCAGATATAAAAAAGATTTCAAGAACTCTGCTTAAGACAAATTAACAATTGAAAACTACAACACAACAATGGTTACCCGATTTCAAACAAATACAACATAACCGATTAAAAAGCAAATATTTTGTGATGTTTATATTATTGTGAAAATAAATAACTAAAATTGTTCATCATATATCTTTTACTCTTCACTTCACTTAAGCACTTTTCTATGGGGAAAATTTCAAATAGCACTTTCATATCTTATCCTGTTTATGTGCATTGCTTTTTTCAGTGTTCAATAATTAGAATGATCACAAATTAAGATTTTAAATTAAATCATAAAAAAGATATATTTTTGTGCGATGGGTTTTGCAAGCATATATTTTGACATGATTTGTACTAAATGGCTGTCAATTGTCATAATTTATTCAAATTGTAATAAATTCAAACGTTAATATATATTTTTTTCAATGTTTTCCTGTGCATATACTCCCCTCCCTTCCCAATCCTCGAACAAATCAAATATTTTGGTAATGCCATACTGATAAATCATGATTGCGAATAATAACCTGAGTGTATTTATTAAGCACAGTTTATTTTATGTATCAAATATTTCTGTTTCAGCCATACATGAGAAAAAATAGCTGCAACAAAAATCATTAATCTCCATCTTTAACTGGTTCTTAACAAAAATGATCTTCAGTGCTTATTCAGATTACATACCTAAATTGATACTTTAATTAATGACAATACACAATCTTATTCTGCCCAATGAGTTCTCATATTTTCATAAATTGAATCAAAAAAGAAAAATAGAAATCTTTTTGGCCTTGTTTTCGACCTATAACAATAATGAATCTACAAACTTGGTTTGTGAGTAACACATGACAAATCATTGTAAAAGAGTTGAGAACACATTATAGAACTAAGAGTAAATCTATTAAGGTATGCAACATAAATTATACTCATTAGAAATCTTACAAGGTCCTTATATTGCTTTGAGATTTCCCTTGTTGCACAACATGAAAAAGTATGATTTACAACAAAAGGTTAAAGTTTAAAAGGCAGTTACAAAAGATGTTCAGCAGCATATTATAATGCATAGTTATTGCCTCGTAGAAATATTGCACAGAAACAGTGTCATGAAAACTCAAAACCCCAACTTCAAGCGACAAAACTCTATCTTTTGCATCCATGGTTACTTTGATTTCTTTCTAGTTCTGAAAATAAAAAGACGAGAAACTGTGTAAACTATTTTTTAGCCCAGACAAATTACATGTGCCTGTCCCAAGTTTGGAATGTTTTCATTCGTTGACTTTTGTTAGTGGATAATATTGTTGTTGATGACTGATATTTGAAAGTCTCTTAAAATTTATTTAACTTTTAGAGACTAGAAGCTATCAAGATCTTAATATGTATGTGTTGGTATAATTTAGAATAAAATGCTCCGTTTAGCACAGCCTGATAAGACCACAGAGGTTGAACCCTGAACAGTTGGGGCAAATTTGGACACAATATTCAAGCTTGATACTGTCTGAATTTGGATTGTGATCAAATTGTTGACATAGTATAGGTTTCTGACACAAAATAAATGTCAAGATCTTACAAATCTATTGTGCAATACTATGCAATTAAAGATTTCTTGAAACTTTTCAAAAATTTGATAAAAATGTGAACCCCTTAAAAAATTGGAACCCCCAAAACATTTTGAATCCCCCTTGGAGCAATTACCCCCACACTCAATCCCAGTCTTTCCTTTGTAGTATGGAACCTTGTAGTACAATGTCAGAGACCCATACACTTGCACACAAGTTAATGTGCAGAAACTATAAAAATGCTTGTTTTTGGCCCCTTTTGGCCCTTAATTCCTAAACTGTTGGCACCATAACCCCAAAATAACTCAAAACCTTCTACTTGTGGTATTAAACATTGTGGTACAATTTCAGAGCAATTTAAATACTTATACACAAGTTATTATCCTAAAAGTAGAAAAATGCTTGTTTTGGGCCCCTTATTCTTAAACATCGATCCCAACCTTCCTTTTGTGGTATTGAACCTTGTTATTAAATTTCATAGAGATCCATTCACTTAAACTTAAGTTATTGCCAGGAAAACAAATGTGTCTTCGGACAACAACGCAGACATCATACCATTATACGATCCCAAAATTGTTTTTGCCATCATACATGTATAATAAACTTTAGAAATGTTTTACTTATTATGACAACACAATACCATAACTAGAATTGACTAGAATACCTACACTTTTGTACTAGGAACTGTTAGTAGACCATTACTTCCTTTTGACTTGACTGTTGCTGATTCTGAAAAATATAAATTTGTTTTGAAGAACAATAAAATATTGATTTTTAACAGAAAAAAAAAAAGAATGGCAACCCAGTGAAAAAGAATTTTAATAGTAAAAGCATTTAAATTACAACAAAAATATTGAAAAAAAACCCAAATCAAGTGAATTCAATATAACATTCATTAATGCAAAATGATCGTTTCAGCCTTGGCACAAGTCATTTATATAATTTATCGGACTTGTCCTATCAATATGACCGTTTTAGAGTCCCTTATAAACAGTTGGTCAATTTATTTTTCTTAAGATCCATTGGTTCCCTTATGGCTGCTTACAGTTTAACACCAAGAATGCATGTGTTGTCGTGCTAAGAATAACCTCACTCTGAACTCAAAGTATCGAAACAGAGAGAAAGTGTCTGACAGATCTGTAAACCACACACATTGCAACTTCTCATTGTTGAGCTGCTGACCAAATATGAAGTCATTCTGTTCCACAGTTTTTGAGAAAAGCGTGACAAAAATACATGGTGAAAATGAGGAGAACAGAAAGCAAACTTTTTAATTATTAAATGGGATCTAACATTTATTAACAGTTAAGCTATCTTCAATTATTTTGTTTCTAAATAGTGCATACATGTCTACTTTATATTTTTTTTTATTTCAGATACTTTTCGCACATAATCAGGGTGTTAAATGCAATTGTGTCTGAATACTAATCCCACAAAAGCTTTTGATGCATGTATGATATTCTTAGAAGTGCAAAATTCACAAATCAAAAGCAGTGTTTTTTTAGCACTGAAAAAGAAACAGCAAATCTTACTTGTTTCTTAGCTGACATTCTATAGAAAAAATGCACAAAATTAAGAATGTTTGAAATTTTTGTAAGCTTTCATTTACAATCAGTTTGACTTTCAATTATTCATTTAAAACTCATTAAAAATATACCATATGAAAACATTGTATAATCTTAAAAGTATTTTCTGTTTTGGCTAAAGCAACCTTTGAAAATCAAAATTTTTATAACAACTAAATATACATGATATAGTTAGCCAAAAACAACAATATCTATTAAAATGTTTTACCATCTTATGACTAACAATGCAATTTACCAAAAATATCCATTAATTATTAATGTTAAGGAGGTAGACCTAGGTTAAGGGGAATAACTCTTAAATCATCAGTACGTTTGTGTCAACCATTTTCATAAATATATTCTAAGCTTCTAGGTTACATAGATTATTTCCAATCTGTTTCAGGTAAATGCTTGAAAAACATTGATGAAACTTGACTTTAACAAACACATAACTGATTTAAAGAGTTATCTCCCTGAACCAAGGTCTACCACCTTAATGTATACTGAAGAGTAAAGAAGCAACTAATTAATAAAAGCAATAAAAGTCAGAATGAAAGGTTCATCATCCAATCTTGAGATGACGATATACTGTAAAAGCAGATTTTTTTCCCCAGTGTATTAATTTTATTTATTTCTTGTATAGAAATTATAAGTGAAATTGATACCATTGAAAAAGTATTAAATAAAAAACGTTACTTTCATAAACTAGAAACCCAATTAAATCTCTAAGGACCAATGCAACTTAGAGTTAGGCAGATTAGACAGATGACTTGGTTTATGGTAAGACATTTTTATATCAGCTGGCCATAAATGAATATGGTAGGTTCCAAAATGTTGCATTAGATGTCATCCATGAGCTTCAGAGTAGTGAAGCAAATTTCATATTATACAATAAGCTCAGCCTTTCCAAACAAAGAGGCTCCACATTTGTTTGCTCTCTCTGCAACATTGATTTCCAAAAGTTAAGATAGAACGTACCTGTACTGCCAGTACTACTAGCACTACTCATAGACCCTCTTCTCTGGGTTACTGTATTACCTCCTTCTGAAGCCCGTCTACTACAAAAATACACACACACACTAGCATACAGTAAACAGTGTTTGAAATACCAGCCTGTTAATATTACTAAATATCAAGTAAAAAAATTATTGTTTTGGAAATTTTTGGCAAAATTTATACAAATCATTGTTTTGAGAATAGAAAAGAGACAACACTTTGGTGTGCATTTTTCTCATGTTCTCATAAACACTAATCACAAAATTTTTAGTGCCAAATATGTATAACTACATGAACAAGATGGGTGCCTTATGACCAAAAGCAACCTAAAAGAGAGCCAAATTCATCTATTAAAGGTCTACTTTGTCTGAGGAAGTTGGAATTTGTGGGGAGCCTGGAAAGAACCATGACCTTCTGCAAGACTGGAGTAAACACACCTGCTATTTGCAGGGTTTGATCTCATAATCTCCATTTGATCTCAGTGTTGACTTCTCAGACACAGGGACCCCCACAACTTTTGAAAATTTGAAAAAAAAGTTGTCTGTTAATTTCTGATAGTCTGGCTGCTTTTATATTATTTCAAACACTGACAGAAACTAAGGAAAGATTCACAATAATGACATCCATCACCAGCAAACAACAGCAAGTATATCAAGTTACATTAATATAGAAAACATCAAGTATATATATAGATATTGTTAAAACTAAATTTAAAAAGAATCTATATTACAAGAATATGCAGAAAAGTATACAAAATGAATTGAAATTTAAGTATATTTAAAATGATTAAAAAAAGATTGAAAAATTATTGGAAATATACATTTACTTTATAAGAAAACAATGTGATCGAAATACAGATTCTTCGTCCAAGTTTCGCTACCAAAGATCTGCCAGCCCTCGGTTCTACTTCCTGCTTAAACACCGATCAGGTTCCTCCAATCCTGTCGTTACGATACCATCAAAATTTGGAGGCAGAAATTTCTTTGGCAGATGTGATAATTTGCCGTTTCAGAACCATGGTCCTTTAGAGTGGGTCTCATTGGGGTCTAAGCATGACTCGGGATTGTCGATTTTTTGTAAGCGTAACAGGTGAAAGTCAAATTATTGTGTCATGAAAACGGGAAATGAGGTCTTGTGGGATCCGGGAAATGACAAAAAAATGAGAATTGCTTATGTAGATAGTGTAAGCGGGATATGGGAATCTGACAAAACAGTAAGCAGGATCCAGGATCGGGACCCCCCAATGAGACCCCCTTTAGATTCTGAAATGATGAATTACAGATTGATTGATTGGTTGCTGATTGCATAACATCCAGTGGCAAATATTTCATGAATATTCAGTTCAATAACCAGAAAGAAGTGTTGTCAGAACCTTGTAAGCAAAACTTGGACATGGGATCTGTGTTTGAATCAGATTGTTTAGAACATTGAAGGAAAGTTGATAGGAATTACAATATTTTCACACATAAAAATCTGTAGCAGAGAAAATGTAAACTTACGTAGTTCCAGCACTGCTTGGAGGTTTGGTCTTTGAACTACTGCTTAATTTACTCCCTGAGGCTGCAAAAAATAAACAACAAAACCATAAAAAGACATTCAATTTGTATAAATTCATTTTCAACCTGTAAATGGTCCACATCAAAGAGGTATTGTCTTATTTGAATACGTTCAAAAAGATCAGTCAAACATATAAATACATTTGTTGAAGTGAGATAAAAAAAAATTTTTAGCTGATAACGTGACATATATGTACAGAGATAAAATATTCAAACAATATAAATTTATTTTTCAATATGTAACTATTCTTTTACAGGGCAATGTTTCATAAAATAGTGCCATTTTTTTTTTATAATGAGCATGCATCTAGTTTAAACAGTTCTCTGTAAAAAAAAAAAAACCCAACTTAAATCAATATAACAATAAAACAAACTACATACTCATTTCGGACACTTAGATATGATTAATGTATATAATAAATGTCATAACACCTGTATTTCAAATAAATATTCATTATCACTTGCAGAAAATACACATACATAAACGGCAAAAACTAGAAAAAAAGATTGTATTAAAAATACACCCACATACTGTCTCATATATATATATATTTGTATAGATAATATTGACAATATTTTGTTTTTGGAAATCCCTTAAAAATAATCTTTGTGGTGCAAACTTTTTGTTTGGGAGATTCTTTTTAAGTTTCATTGTCCAGCCAACAATAGGGTGTAGCAGATGTACATAGTGTAGACAGACCCCATCAAATTAAATGACAAACGAACAAAGACCCAACAATCTTTATATATCCCCAGTCATTAAGCCAGGGTGCAATAGAAAATCAATAACTAAAATAGATAAGCTAATTCACAATGGATAATGAGTAGCCTTGCTCAAATGTAAAAATCTAAATACTGTACTTTTTAAAATCTTTTTAAAAAGAATTAACATTGAACATTCTAATGCAACAACGTTTGTAACGTTAATTTTGATTGGATAACGTCACTTTCTTACATGGCTTCAATTGACAATTGATGCTATGGGACGTACGCGCAAGCGCAGACGACATATGACAGATTTTAAATACATGTTTTAACGTTGTTTTCTGTCAGTTTCATTAGAATGGAGATAACAATATTGTATTTTAAGCTCCGACGGCATCAATTTGGGATTTGATGGTCGCAAATACCCGTTTACCGTCTCCGCTAACGCGTCGCCAGTAAACTTAATTTGCGACCATCAAATCCCCAATTGATGCCGTCGGAGCTTAAAATACAATACAGTTATCTCCTAAATGATGTTACCAAATACAAAGCCATCTCTTAATAATATTAAAATAAAAGTCAATTATGAAACTAAATGTATGTTAAAGCATTTCATAGGACATGTTAAAGAATATATTCTATCTGGAGTAATAAAGAAAATTGAAGGTTCATGCCATCATACTGCCTATAAAATAAATATATTATAGATGTAAAGCAATGTTATTCAATATCTATACTCAAAATAATGCATTATTCATTGGAGAAACGCAACTAAACAGAGAGAAATATAGAGCTTTCTCAATAACTTATCCATTCTTAAAACATAACAAAAGATAGAAAAACATTGAGCTTTCTTAATATAATATGCATTCCAAAAAAAAACATAACGAAAGAGAAAGAAATGTTGAGCTTTCTTAATGCATTCCTCATGTCAGAGAAAAAAAGAAAATCAGAAATGGTCAGCTTTTTCCATGTCATTATTTCATGCCTTGCTAAGCCACTATACACCGAGCATTCCTTCAAACTTCTCACCACTGTGGTCATGGGCCTTGATCATGCCTGGATGTGGTGACGATCGTCCATCGCTGGAGAGAAATGCCCTCTGAGGATGCGGGGACTGCCTCCCATCACTGGCATACTTATTCCATGAGAAATGAGGTAGCTTTGACCGATTAACTGGTTTACTATTCTCTATTTTCTTATTGTCAATCTCAATATTAGAATATCTCCTGAGTTTTTTTAGGCCATTGTCTTCATTCACTTTGTTTTTATTATACATCTTTTTGGGTATAAGTGGTGATGTTTTTCCCATCAACCCATTGTTGAGGTCTGGAGTTGAACTATATCTTGGTAGCCTTGATAGTTTAGGAGAACCCACAGTCTTCTTTGTTGTATTTACTTCTTTTGTCAAGTTCATAGTTGTTTTAACTCCTTTGGAACAGAAATACAAAATAGTCTAATTTGATATTTAACACGAAATATTTCATGCTACAGAATAACATATGTCAGTACTTTCAATGGTTAAAAAAACAGACAAAAAAAAAAAATTATGTTGTAAAATGTAAACATTTTTTACCTTTCACAATACCAAATTGAAACTTTAGACTTGAGTCTGATTTCATAAATTTTGAATTTAAAGAAATGAACAAACCAATGTGTTATGATTGAAATTAAGACACATAATTTTATCACTGGCTTTTTACAGAATGAGACAGAAGGGTCAAAGAAAGTTTTTGGAGTTCTGAAAAGTAAATGGAGAAAAACATATAACTTGTTTTCTTAATGTCATGATATCAATTTACACAAAATAAAGTATTTTGTTTTCAGTATTTCAAATATTTGTGACATGCTACAACATTTAATTTATCTATGTACAATACTTATAATGATAAACATTTAATGCTTGCAAAATATAAAATAACACACAAGAATTCCGTACAAATTCAAAGGTATTATATATGAACTAGGCATTTTGCATACTTTATCAAAAAAATATTTATATTCTCTTCCTTATTCAACAGTCTGCATTTCCTATACTTAACAGGATCACTTATGACAAAAAGAAGAGATTGACAAGAAAAAATATTTAAAAAGTTCATATAAAATATCTACGTGTAAATGTAATTAACTTCTTAAAGTTACATTTCCCTTATAATTGGAATTTGAAGCCATATTTTCACACTTCTAATATTTCATTCTTTATCAATCCATAGAAAAATCAACAATCTTATAAAAAAATTATGATTTAAAATTTCAAACTCATATAAACAGGTCATGCAGAGCTAGTATTACTCAAAAAGTAAAAAGGATGATTTACACTCATATTGTTAAAACTGACACAAAAATAAATATTATTTTCAAAATCTATCAAAAAATACACAAACATTAAAATATCATGCCTTAATTTGAACTCTAGTTTAAAAAGTGTTTTCTGCTGACATTACTTCCTTTTAAGAACAGTACAAGAAATATTTCCAGCAGGTCATCTAAATTTTGTTACAAGGCGGCTTGACAAGGATAAGTAAAGAGTATTAGAATGTTCATTGTTTTTTCTGTCTGACCTTATTGTTTAAAGTATCTAAATGTAATTTAAAATACCAGTAACCGAACCTTTTGGTTGATTAGTTGATTGTTGCTGTTTAATATCACTTTCAATAGTGTTGGATATATCTTAGGGGCCAGTTATTATTTATGCAGGCGGTTGGAGTACTGTACACGGAGAGAGCCATGACCTTTAACAGGAGAACTGTCAATCCTAGTCAAACCATGAATTTGAGGAAAACTAAATTTCCATTGCTCTAACTAAAAGAAGGGTAAAAAAAAATAACAAAAAAATAACAAAAGTTCAAAATTGCAACAAAAACCGAAAAGAAGAACATTGATCCCAATGTAAATAAATAAATTACAGACCTCCAGTCAACTTGAAAAAAAATTATGTACTAATAAAATTTTAGCATAAAAATGTTTCTTGAAATTTGTCAATTTTGACAATCTGAACTGATTTAAAAAAAAATATCATTGGGAATAGGTCCTTGATAATATCCTTTCAAAGTGGTAATGCAAATACTTAATCCAAAAATTTCTCTATCACAAAAAAAAGATATTTAGGAACCCGGAACATCAAATTGAAACATATAAAATATATCTATAAATGTGTGTAGCAAAAAATTACACTTATTTGCTATAATTTACATGAACAGGAAAGCAACTGTACAACAGCTAACAACAAACCATCAATATGTTCTGGTTTTATTGAAATACATTCATACTTGACATTGGACAACATCAATGGATTTATACCTCTTTTTAATAACCAATTTTTTCTGAATCCTAACTCTAAAATTTTTGATACAAGATACCCTTCCTGACAAGTATAACTGGTTCACTATGGTAGATGAGCCTTAAATTTGCATTGTAAACATATTTTTGTATATTTTTTTTTAATCTGACGAACTTTTAAACTTCAGGATGGAATCCATTCTTTATCAAACTTCAGAATATCAAGTAAATAATAAATTATCATTAACTTTTCTAACAGTAGCTTTTAACTGCAAGGAACCAGTACTTACTCCTCAAAAAGGGAAGTCACTCTTGTAAAATATGATTCTAAAGTAAACTAAGAATTCATAAGATGATTTATTAAAAAGAGACCATGCAAATTAAATTTGTCTGGGATGTATGTACCATGCTTTACCTTACCTAGTCTGGGTATTTGTGACAAGGAATTACTGGATTTTGATTTTGATAAATGGGTTTTGGATGTATCTAAAGAAAATACGTTTTGTATTATTAATTAGTATTCTAAAAGAGTACACACTAAATAATAAGTTTTATAACCAAACTTAAACAGCTGTTCACTAATTTTCTTGCAACCGTCCTATTTTAAATTTATTTTTAAGAGCTGTTTAAATATCCAGTGCTGAAGCCAAAAAAGCTCAGGTAGAACATCTTCATGTCTAACATAAGTCGTTTGAAGGAAGCAGTTTTTACATGAGATTTGTATAGCTCTTTATAAAATTCAAATTGAACAAAATCCTTGAAAAAAACGACCAGTTGCAGTGAAACTTGTTAACACCTGAATAAGTTTGGGTGTAACAATGTTATCTGAAATCTAATCACTATAAAGCTGTCTTGTTTATTTGCCTGGTATTACTTTTTATAATCATAGAAGGGTTACCTCCTAGTAAATAGGTTGGATACAAAAACTTAGAAGTCACACATGCACGATCTGTTAAAAAGAAATTAAAACTTTTGTTTTTTACTTTATTTAGGACTTTATTTACAGAACCATTTATCAAGAAATCAGGTGACCAGTTGTGTGGCTTCTTATGTATTAAATGGCTTATCAATTTAACATAGCCAGGGAAAGAAATATGAATAGTATTTTGAGTACATGTAGTACAGATTTTAAACTAAATCACTGAACAAAAACAAGTAACTGTTACTAAATTAGACAGTAAATAACTGGTAAAAAGTTAAATATGTATATCTTATTTCCTGAGAATATATCTGTTAAATAAGGGGGAAATTGAATTCCAAAGACTTCTAAATGTGCCAACAAGTGCATTGTGAATAAGGAGTATCATTCTGACCTTTTGAGGAAACTTGAGTTGATGAACCACTGGAACTTGATGTTGTGCTGGTTGCTTTTATTCCTAAAATATGACATTTTGTTATCAGCAAGGTTTCATATCCAGAGCATTCTCACCAATATGCCAGACCTTTTCACAGTTCGACAATTCTTTCTATCAAATACTGAATACTATTTTTGCAGTAATTAAAACAATGTGTTAATCAAAATAATGTTTTGCTATATATCAAAGAATCTTTATGTTATCATATTAAAGTAGCAACAATCTAAATAGTAAGTAAGAATTCAAATTATCTCCTCTTCCAATAAAATGTTTGCAAGCCTATTAGGAATCAGTTCTCAGATTGTTAGGACTGTTGAAAAAAATTGAGAGACCTCCAAAGGGAATTTGAGGTTTATAAATTTAAATGATTTGAAATTCTAGCAAATAGCTAATTAAATTTCTTAACTTGAGTTTACCATCTTAAAAGTTTACATTTCATAAAAATAACTTTCTATGGTTGGTGGAATACAGAGTTGTCTCTCTTATGTCTGAGAACCAAAATCCAAATAGTGCGTTAAAATAGCTTGATAAAATTCAAAACATTAAACACCTATATCCCATATATTAGTCACTTATATCTAAACCAAAACGTAAACTTTACCCTTCTTAGGAGCTGGTATTTTGCTTCCTCCATTTTCGGATTTCTTTGCAGAAGCATTACCCTTTTTATCTCCCTTTGATTTTTGTTTTTCTGCAGCCTCTTCCTCTTTTTTTATTTCCTTCTCTTCCTACAAAGACAAACACTGTTAACTTGAACACAAAATTGAAATAAAAACATTTCATTTTCATTTATTTTCAAATACATTTATATTTTATAAAATATGAGCTATAATTTCTTGCAAGATATAAACTTGTAAACAGTTACAAGTTGAATGGTTTATGCTGTTATTTTTCTAATAAATGACTATAGTTCATAAATATAAGCAACATGAAAGTTGAGTAGCTATCAATGATGTCTGTAAACTTCATTTATCTGGTTGGAGATTTTCAAAGTGATTCTATATACTCAGAAAACTTACATTTGTTATTAATAATTTTTCCTCTTCTTCCTTTGCTTGGTCCACAAGATCATGTTCAAAAAAGGATCTTTTTGTTAACTACAACAAAAAATTATATAAATATAATGTTTCTGATTATTTTAAATGATTAATACTAATAAGTTTCTTCTACCGACTAATTTTGAACATATTACTATAATAGGACAGAATAAAATAACCTGCATTTACTGATTAGTGATTAATGTTAAGTTTTAGGGTTTCTATGGGCAAATTATATTTTTAAGAACAGCTTGTGTGGAGTGTATATGATAATTACATATGAATTACAAACTACTTTTACTATTTTTGTTCATATATTTTTATTCAAACCTCTTCTTCTAAATGCACCGTATTTAATCTTTGATACTAAACAGCAAACACTAAGTTATAAAACAAAAACTGGAGACCATTTCAGTTATATAGGAGATAATATCGCTTTTGCTGTAAACCTAAATTATCTCCCCATGAATACAAAAAGTCCCAAATTATCTCCCCTAGACTACAAAAATAACTATTTTTTATATACAAAAATACTTACAGGTTCCATTTGTACATGTATTTTATCTAGTTCATCAACAGCCTGTTAAAATATATAGAAATTATCAAAAACTCTTATAAACAGAAGTGAAATTGTAGCAATACATTTAAACAAAACATGTTTTAAAAGATGGATTCCAATACTAAAAGTCAAAATAACAAATGCAACAAGTATTATTAAAAGTTCATCAACAAATATATCAATAATGATCAATCTTGACTCTAATTTAAAAGATAACAACTTTTCTCATTGATGAAACCCTAACAGAGATTTTTAACGTGAAAGTGAGCAATACTAAATAAAATATCTAATAATGTTTAATACACTCTTACTAAGGCCAAAAAAAAATATATGTCTGTTTCCTGTTTCCCGACTGACCCTGACTCAAAGCCCCCGACCCTAGATCTTTTTATTCAATTCCGGAAGAAAATAGTTTCAGGTTCGGAAAAATTCGTTTCTGGTCCGATCCAGATCCGTATTTTACTATACCCAAACAATCAAAATGGCTGCTCCCAGCACAAATGTGATACAATTAAGGTTTAAAAAATGTCGGCACTGGGAGGATTATTCAATTAAAGCTTCTTTAAAGAGATTAAAAGATTTTAAGGTACAGGACCCTAACCAAACATGACATTTAACCATCTGCAAATCTGACAGGGAGTGCCAAAAAAAAAAAAAAAAAAAATCCCGACCTACCGACCCTGATTTTTTTGCCTTGGCAGCAGGAAACAGACATATATTTTTGTTTGGCCTAATGTTCAAATTGAGAAGAAGACTTGTAACATACTGTAATTTCTATATCGTTTCATTTGTATTTTTCATGATGATGTATCATATGTATAAAAAAAAAACCCTGATTCTGATTCATCACCTTCAAGCTGCCTAGTTGATTTTATCTGAAATCATTCAATTTTTTCGGAATGACCTGACAAGAATTTGTAAGACATTTTTGATTAAGTATCATGGAAAGAAACAGTAATGGCTGACATCAACACTCTGTTTCAACTCATGATTTCTGAGTGTATTTTTCCTTACTGTGATAAAGTTTGGCAATAATTGACTGCATATCTGACAAAGTGTTTATGATAGCCTAAATGCTAACATCTACATCTATGGCCTTCACAATACCACCTCCCCCCTTTTTTAATAGCTTCTAGCTAGTAGCTTATACTTACAATTTTGATAGACGCTAATACGTCCCGATCTTTTTCACTTAATAATAATCTCCGTACACATGTTTCTAACTGCTGTAGTAAATTTCTGTCTGTAGGTAATTTGATAATCTTTTTTAACTGTGGAAGTATTGAACACAACTTTAACCGAACGTTTGGCACTTTATCTGATTGTAGTTCTAACACATATTCATAAAAATATTCCTTAAAAAATGTCTTTGAATATAGTTCTATCACATTTTTACAAACGTCAACAAATAAACTCCTATGATGACAACTCCTTCCATGGCAGAAATCTGAAATAAAAATTTAAATCATTGAATTTCATTTTCATTTTTGTTTTATGTCACATCTAAGTTACATCATTTTCTTTTAAAGTGCAAAATTTCTATTTACCATCATGACCTTATCCTTTCTGGATAATTCATGTTATTTCAAACAACACAATGGATTAATTGAATGATTAAGATCGGAGTTGAATGTATCTTGGAATATTTGGCTTCCATAGTCCTCGTATTTGCAGGATAATCTCACAAAAATTTTAAAGAACCTATTCACAAGTCTTTTACATGAAGCTTTCATGAACAGCAATAAGATTTTTCTTGATCTTGTCAGCAAGCAGTAAGATGAAGAACAGGTAAAAATGTGCTTTTTTAATACTGTAAATTAAACCAGATGCTTAGCAGGGCGCAGCTTTATACGACCGCAGAGTTCGAACCCTGAACAGTTGGGGCAAGTATGGACACAACATTCAAGCTTGACACAGCTCTGAATTTGGATTGTGATTAAATAGTTGACACAACATAGGTTTCTGACACAGAATGAATGTGGTCCAAGAACTTAAACTTAAAAACTTAAAAATTTTAAATTGGACATTTACCCATTATGGTCCAATATCCAAAATCTAAATACATGGTTAGATTCAGCATATCAAAGAACCCCAAGAATTCAATTTTTGATGAAATCAAATAAAGTTCAATTTTGGACCCTTTAGACCTCAATGTGGACCAATTTGATAACCTGGCCCAAATATCAAAAATCTAAATACATGGTTAGATTTAGCATATATCAAAGAACCCCATATATTCAATTTTTGGTGAAATCAAACAAAGTTTAATTTTGGACCCCGATTTGGACTAACTTGAAAACTGGGCCTATAATAAAAAATCTCAATACATGTTTAGATTCAGCGTATCAAAGAACCCCAAGGATTCAATTTTTGTTGATATCAAATAAAGTTTAATTTTGGACCACGATTTGGACCAGCTTGAAAACTGGTCCCATAAGCAAAAATCTTAATACATGTTTAGATTCAGCATATCAAAGAACCCCAATGATTCAATTTTTGTTGAAATCAAACAAATTTTAAATTTGGACTTTGATTTGGACCAATTTGAAAACTGGGCCCCATAATCAAAAATCTTAGTACATGTTTAGATTCAGCATATCAAAGAACCCCAAGAATTCAATTTTTGTTGAAATCAAACAAAGTTTAATTTTGGACCCCGATTTGGATCAACTTGAAAACTGGTCCCATAAGCAAAAATCTTAATACATGTTTAGATTCAGCATATCAAAGAACCCCAATGATTCAATTTTTGTTGAAATCAAACAAATTTTAAATTTGGACCTTGATTTGGACCAATTTGAAAACTGGGCCCCATAATCAAAAATCTTAGTACATGTTTAGATTCAGCATATCAAAGAACCCCAAGAATTCAATTTTTGTTGAAATCAAACAAAGTTTAATTTTGGACCCCGATTTGGACCAACTTGAAAACTGGGCCCATAATCAAAAATCTAAGTACATGTTTAGATTCAGCATACCAAAGAACCCCAAGAATTCAATTTTTGTTAAAATCAAACTAAGTTTATTTTTGGACCCTTTGGACCTTAATGTAGACCAATTTTAAAACATGACCAACAAGTGAAACTGTTAGCTACTGCTCACTGATGATACCCCCGCCGCAAGTGGATAATATAAATAGTGTAAAAATATGCAAGTGTACGGTAAACAGGAAGTTGTCGAGTGATGAATCTTAAAACGCATCACACGGTATAGCTGACTTATATAATTCCTGAAACCAAATTTCAGAAATCCTTGTATTGTAGTTCCTGAGAAAAGTGTGACGAAAATGTTCAACTTGGCTATCATGTGTAAAATCATATAAGTGTTCGGTAAACAGGAAGTTGTCAAGCGATCTATCTGAAAATGTATCACACGGTATAGCTGACTTAGATAAACCCTGAAACCAAATTTCAGAAATCCTTGTATTGTAGTTCCTGAGAAAAATGCGACGACAAAATAAATAGTGTAAAAATATGCAAGTGTTCGGTAAACAGGAAGTTGTTGAGTGATGAATCTGAAAATGCATCAAACGGTAAAGCTGACTTATATAAATCCTGAAACCAAATTTCAGAAATCCTTGTATTGTAGTTCCTGAGAAAAGTGTGACGAAAATGTTCAACTTGGCTATCATGTGTAAAATCATACAAGTGTTCGGTAAACAGGAAGTTGTCAAGTGATCAATCTGAAAACATATCACACGGTATAGCTGACTTAGATAAACCCTGAAACCAAATTTCAGAAATCCTTGTATTGTAGTTCCTGAGAAAAATGCGACGAAAAAATAAATAGTGTAAAAATATGCAAGTGTTCGGTAAACAGGAAGTTGTCGAGTGATGAATCTGAAAACGCATCACACGGTATAGCTGACTTAGATAAACCCTGAAACCAAATTTCAGAAATCCTTGAATTGTAGTTCCTGAGAAAAATGCGACGAAAAATATTCATGGGACGGACTGACTGACGGACGGACGGACAGACAGAGGTAAAACAGTATACCCCCCCTTTTTTAAAGCGGGGGTATAAAAATTAAGAATCTACATACACAGTTAGATTCAGCATATCAAAGAACCCCAATTATTCAATTTTTGATGAAATCAAACAAAGTTTAATTTTGGACCCTTTGGGCCACTAATTCATAAACTGTTGGGACCAAAACTCCCAAAATCAATCCCAACCTTCCTTTTATGGTCATAAGTACCGGGCCACGTCCACTTGTATGTTTGTCCATCTGATGAGTTAAGCCTTTTTCAACTGATTTTTATAGTTCCTTCTTATGTTGTACTGTTATACCACTGTCCCAGGTTAGGGGGAGGGTTGGGATCCCGCTAACATGTTTAACCACGCCACATTATTTATGTATGTGCCTGTCCCAAGTCAGGAGCCTGTAATTCAGTGGTTGTCGTTTGTTTATGTATTACATATTTGATTTTCATTCATTTTTTTACATAAATAAGGCCGTTAGTTTTCTCGTTTGTATTGTTTTACATTGTCTTATCGGGGCCTTTTATAGCTGACTATGCGGTATGGGCTTTGCTCATTGTTGAAGGCCATACGGTGACCTATAGTTGTTAATGTCTCTGTCATTTTGGTCTTTTGTGGATAGTTGTCTCATTGGCAATCATACCACATCTTCTTTTTTATATTAACCTTGTGTTTAAATTTCATAGATTTCTATTTTCTTTTACTAAAGTTATGGTGCGAAAACCAAGAAAAATGCTTATTTGGGCCCCTTTTTGGCCCCTAATTCCTAAACTGTTGGGACCAAAACTCCCAAAATCAATCCCAACCTTCCTTTTGTGTTCATAAATCTTGTGTTTAAATTTCATAGATTTCTATTTACTTATACTAAAGTTATTGTGCGAAAACCAAGAAAAATGCTTATTTGGGCCCTTTTTTGGCCCCTTATACCTAAACTGTTGGGACCAAAACTCCCAAAACCAATCCCAACCTTCCTTTTGTGGTCATTAACCTTGTTTTTAAATTTTATAGATTTCTATTAACTTGAACTAAAGTTATAGTGCGAAAACCAATGTGTCTTTGGACGACGACGACGAAGACATACCAATATACGACCGTAAAATTTGTTTGCGGTCATATAAAAACTGTGACATTTGTATCTCTGAAAAATGCAATAGGATTTGTATAACTTGCATAGTAAACTGTGTATATATTTTTATAAAAAGCATTTCTTGACTATAGCTTTACATCTCAAAAAGCTTGCATTTTTTCTCCATAGCAACTCCTTCTATTTGAAGTTGTTGGTTGATAATGAATGTATGTTGATATCAAGACGTCTTTTGGATTCTATGTGTTACTAAAATGCTGAATCTTTGACTTATACTCAACATCTCCTTTTATTCATACACACATATTTTTCAATCAGCATTTTTGTGTCACACATATAGAACAAGCATGCTTTTCCTCTCGTTTAAGTCATGAATTGTAAATATTACATACCTTCTACAAAACAATGGATGAGTTCTTCTCTTTGGGTTAATTTTTTAATTTTTCTAATAATTTTCAAGGCAGATCTGCAGGCAGCATGTTTTACAGGCAGAGCCCTCTGGAATAATATATATATAAAGATTTTACTAATTATAAAACTTTGATTCATTATTTTTACCATATATCTATGAAATTAAAAATAATAATATGAATGGGCAATATGTTTTCAAGTACAGATATATATTTCTTCACAGTTTTAGTTCTATTCATGGGTGTCTTAGTTGAATAAAACACTATTTTTTTCATCTATCAGTTTGTATAAGTTCCACAGATTTCCATAAAATGTTCTGCTTGTTGTCGACAAATACAAGACATCCTCTTTTCATTCATTACTTTTGATCCAATATGTTTTTATAGCGTACATGGGAGGGATGAACCTTTGAAAGAGATGCTTTTCTCAATATTTCTCAGTTGAATTTATGTTGCTGAAAGTTTTATATTATGTTTTGTGAAGTATTCTCTTTCAATGTTATTTATTAAGGCTATGTTCATGCTTATACAGGAGATCTGGTATGATTGCCAATGATACAACTTTCCACCAGTGTCCAAAAGACATGGATGCAAGCAACTATAGGTCGCCATGCAGCTATAAAAATTAGCAAAACCTATACCATACTGTGGATTCGTTAATTTTCGTTGGATACCAATTTTCGTGGGTTTCGTGGTTACAGGTAAATCACGAAATTAAATGTTCCACGAATGACAAATTTGCTATGGGCTTATAGGAAGACTGCATCAAAACCACGAAATTAAATATCCACAAACATCCAAGTTTTCCCTTATCCACAAAAATTGGTACCCACGAAAATAAATGAATCCACAGTATAGCAATTTATAAAAGAAGTGATTTGTGATTTTAATTGTCACCTTGGTATGCTTTAACATTTCTTTTACCTTGCCACATTCTAAATTTCAAATCAATTACCTTAATGAACACCATATATATCCATGATAAAAACTTCTACAGGACTCAAAAGCTGCATTCAAAATCATTAAAAAATCTACCCAAAATACCTACCGCAGATTTAATTTTAGGATATACAATTGGAATGACTTTTTGGTATAGTACATCACTAGAACAACACTTGATTAGACAAGACAAATTATCCATCAGATGTTCCTGTAACCTCCAGTTATTAGAGGTAAATACGACAGGTTCTGAGTTTAGTACAGCAAGTATCACATCATTTAGTACATGGAGCTGAAAGTATATACATGTAACAAGATTATAGATTTTATTCATAACCTCAGACACATACAGGTGTAAAAGAGGACAAATAATTACAAACATAAGATAATATATAGCGAGACAGGACAGATGAAACACAAATACATAGTATATTATACAAGACAATTGGTATAATTATCTTTATAAAAGATGTATATATTGAGAAATAAGGTTTTACCAAAAGAACCATTCCTGTGTTAAAAAAAAATTAAACGATTTTTTTTCAATTTTGAGCTATTCCAAAAGAGCAATTGCTCAAGATATTTTACTTCATTTGGTTGTGTCTGTCTTTTGCTTGGTAATAAGTAAAAAATATTTTGTGAAATTCTGTCAGAATAGAATGTACAATTTGCAAGAAAATTTGGTAACAGATCATTATTTTTGTTGCAACTGAGTAAACAGGGGAAATAAGCCTCATGTGTTTCAGAAGCATAATATGTTCAAGTTCTGTAATAGCAATATTTAAGTTTTTTCCGTATTTTTTTTTTATTCTGGCTGTAGGTCCACAACATATTTGTAATACAAAGTATATAAGTTGATAATTGTTTTAGGTCATCTGTTTTAATAACTTTATTGGTGTTGGACTTTCAATTACCCCATTTCTCATTCTAAAATCATTAATTACCTTTGATTCTGACAATGAATGATTACTACCAGTCCCTGATAAACAATCTAATATACATGGAATATTTGCTATAACCCCTCTCAATACCTGTAAATATAAAACAAAGATATAGAAAATTTTCAAACAATTTTGGATGTGAACTATAACCCCTCTCAATACCTGTAAATATAAAACAAAGATATAGAAAATTTTCAAACAATTTTGGATGTGAACTATAACCCCTCTCAATACCTGTAAATATAAAACAAAGATATAGAAAATTTTCAAACGATATTGGATGTGAACTTAATAAAACTCATAAGGCATATGACTTTGACATAGAAAAAAATAACTCATCTGTTTCTTTTTTTGTGATTGAGAATCATCTTGAGTAAAATTTAACATAATAGCTTAAAGGAATTCTGTCATTTCTTGTTTCATTTACATACATAAAGTGTAAGTATATAGGAAATCTTGTAATCATAGAGACAAAAATTTTCAATCTTCCCTTAAGTAATCCAGATTTTATATTTTCCATTTGATAAAGACATATTACTAACCAAGTGAGCTCAAACTGCTTTCTTTGGTGAAACCATACATTTATTCAAAAGCTTCGAGTTAAATTCTAATCTAAGAATTTAACTTAAAGTTGTTTGCACTTTAGGAGCTGAATTTCAAATAAAACAGGTCATGAAGGATAAAGAAAATGTTATTATCTTTCTTACTCAGAAAACTCAATCTAGTTTTGAGTGTTTACCACTATTTAATGTGTAAGAACTTTATTAAGCAAACTATTAGGCACCATGCCTACTTTTAGGGGGGAAAAGTTGCCTTCTAAAATATGGTTCCCCATATCTATTTTTTGAAACTCCTCAAAGAATTTGTTAAAAGTTAACCTTCATCATTGAAAATAAAAAGAAATGAAGGCATTCACAGCAACAAAAACATCAGTACTTACATCCACAGATTCATCCTTCAACAGAAGTATTAAGTCTGGTTGTAAAACAGCTACATGTTGCCCCAAAACTCTGGACACCTGTAAATAAATAACAACAAGAATAGTTTAAAAAAAACCCAAGAAGTGTTGTCTGAAAGATCCTATAAGGTACACACACTTCACAACTCATCACTGTTATTCTTCTGAACAAATATATAGTAATCCTTTTTATTTGTATTTGAGAAATCTGACAAATATTTTATAATTGAACATATGTTTAAAGTATCGAAAAAAAGGAAAGTAAGCAAATATGGCGATAATTTGCAATAATGAGAACATAATGAAATCACATTTGTCCTGTGTGTAAATTAACTAAACAAAGAATAATTTAAAATAAGCATCTATCCATTCCATTCCTTTAGCAGATTGAAGTTCTGAGTAATACATCAACTTCATAATATTCTTTAAATTGTAAACTAACTACCTTCATAAATAATCTAACATGTAACCAACCTCATGAAAGCCACCCGATACAGTTTTCCGAACTTGAACATTAGGATCTTTACAAAGACTAGAAAAACATCCTAATAATTCTGATTTAAAATGCTTTGCACCAATAAATAACACCATTGCCTGAAAACATAAATTGATGTAAAAATGTACAATGCAATAAAAAAGCAAAAACTAGCAACAATAACATTTAATTTTTGTTAGTGTTTTTAATTAAGGCTATTATAGTTTTTATTTGAAAAGCATGTTTTATTAATCAAGTTTGTCTTGAAGTGATTGCAAAGGGTTGAATTTTTCTACTGATTGAATCCAACTGAGTGATTTTCAAGATGTATAGCAGGGCTTTTGAAATTCCTATTCAAATTTTTATTATCTTGATTCTGCTTTGTATGTGGTTTCATTCTGTCAGGCCAAATAAAAATATATGTGTGGTTCCACTAACCCTACCAACCCTACTTTTTTCGGCTGAAAAATAGCCTACCCTAAAGATTTTATTGTCATTTTTCATTAAGCACTGTTAAAATCAGAATGTTGCTCCCAGACTCAATGTAAAAAAAAAAAAATTAAAAAAAATCCCTACCTACCTACCCTAACCTTTTTTCAGATGTAACTGGAACCACATATACTTGTTTATTTGGCCTCAAATAATCATCTGCCTCATACCATTTATCATTATATTCTTACTTTGACAGTAAAATTACAATTTATAATACTTATTTTCTGTTTTAGAGTATGACTTCTTTAACTGTACATAAATTTGTAATTTTGTATTCTTTTAAAGTGTAAATGTAAAAGATTAAAATTATATGTTCAATATTCTAATACCCCTATTCCAACCTGCCGCTTCAAAATTGTTTTATTTAATTAGACAAGCTTTTGAGAGTATAAAAGAAAAGCAAATATCTTAAAATGTTGGGGCCTTTTTTAACTACAGAAAGAATGGATCATATATGTTCAACAGTTAATTACTGGAATAAGATCTTACAGGAAAATTATATGCACAGTTTTTCCTACATTCCAAAAACTTGTCATCCTCCGTAAAATCTGGAATTTCCGTTATCTGAAATATATATATATGAATTTAGGTAAAACCATGCTATTTTTATCATACATGCAAATGAACTTAAAAAATAACATTTAATTTCCTTTTGTGGTTGCTGTATAGCCACTTCATATGACATTACACAATAATAAAGCAAGTACTTAATTAGCTCGTAATTTCTGTTTTGTCGTATCTATACTTTTTGTATGTTTAAAATGTCAATGAAATTTGTATATAACATGTAAACATTTTTCTGTGCTACCAACTTTTATTTCAAATTAGCATTTTACTGAAAAGCTGTTTTCTATATCTTTTGATTTAACAGATAAAACCACACCATGGTTATGTAATTATTGTTTCCTGTTTTATGTAATGATATTACACTTTTTTTTGGCACACATTTTACAAAATCATACAGTGATTATACTTAATATCTACTTTTGTATGCACAAATACCCCTCCAAAACACCTTATGACCATTGCAAAGCCTTACTTACTGTTGGACTTATGTCCTTTTCAACAATGTCTCTGTTTCCTTTCAGTTTTTCTAGAGACAAACCAACTTTACACAACTTCTTAAAATAATCAACAAACCACTGCTTCTGTTCGTCTGTTAAATACGCTGAAAAAGATTATAGAAGTTACACATTTTTGTTTTGAAGTTTTTTTTTGTTTTTTTCTAGCTATCCATTCATTAATATTCTATATATTTTGATATATATGCTGACACAGATTTTACAAGTTACATATTTAAATTTTTTGCTTTCCATTCATCAGATATGTATTCGTCTGCACATTATGTAAGGAAAGTAACGGATGGGTGCCAGTCTTTCAACCATATTAAGAAAACGAATATATAGATATCTAGATATGAAACAGATATACAAGTTACATAATTTTTTTTTTGTCTATATTAAAATGAAATTATGTAATGAAAATAATGGATGAATGATAATCTTTCAACTGTAACAAGAACCTGACCTGTGTGCTGTAGTGATATAAATTTACATATTTTTCGTTTTGTTTTGGTTTTATTTCCATTCATTACATGTTTTTGTCTGAAAATTATGTAATGAAAATAATGGATGGATGGCAGTCTTTCCACTGTAACTAGAACCGGAACTCTGCACTGTAGTTACATATTTAGATTTTTTTTCTTTCCATTCATTAAATATATTTTTGTCAGCATATTATGTAATGATAATAATGGCAATCTTTCAACAATATGAAGAAACCGGAACCCTGCACTGTTGCAGATTGCAAGTTGAGTCTGATTTTTAACATTACCCCTCACAAGGTACATGTAATAAATAGCTACAGGAAGACATGTTTCCCCATCTGGACAAATTATTCTAGGGAACTTTGCGCTGTAGCAGATTGCAAGTTGGGTATGATTTTTATCATACCACCTCCCAATGTAATAGACTGCAGTAAGACATGTCATCCCATCTGGATAAATTATTTTGTTTCTGAGCCAACTGATCTTTGCTCTTACTTTTACCTTTTTAATTTTGCATGTTTGGCAAGGAAGCAACTGCTTATAACAAATACTAATTTTAAGGTCTATTGTTTTTCTGTCTGCAAATTTTATCAATGACATCCTCTTTTTTAGGGAAGCATGGTACCAGTCCATGAAGGCGATAATAAATGAGTCTTCATTGCTATGTTTTTGTGCTAATTTAGTAAGATTAAAAGAACATCTGTATACATTCTTAATTCTGTTTGTAGAGCACTATCTTGAACATATCCTGTTTTCTCATGACCAAATTTAGAATATTACTCTTTTTCTGCTGCAGCATAGTTTTTAGTTTGTAACATTATTAATAGTATTTTAATCATTTGGTGATTTTACAATAAGTCTTTGCTCTACATATTTTTATTTAAAAACCGTTTCATTTTCAATATTTACCCAGAAGGCCATGTGCTATTTTACCAATCTGTTTACCAACTTCTGGCAACGTGGAATCTTCAGCCTGCATGGCTTGTTGACAGAACTTACATACTAATGGAATGATTGTTGAGGAACAAGTTTCTACAAGTATAAAATTATTCAGCATGATATAGCCATGAAATATAACTGCAAAACTTAACTATATTCACTGAACCATCAAAAGAAGGTCACAGTTACTTAAAATGCTTAGTTGGTGTTGAAAGCCCCATTTGGTACTAAAGGATATTTCATGGCAATCAGTTTTTATTGGTGGAGGAAGTGGAGTGGCTGGAGAAAACACTGACCTTCTGCAGCAGTTATTGAATGTTCCAGCAATCTCTTATCCTATACATATTGTAAAGACATTCTTTTTTATACTGTTGAAAACTTAAGATACTGTGAATTCATTAATTTTCGTGGGTATCAATTTTCGTGAATTGCTGAAAACTTGCATTTTCGTGGATATTTGTTTTCGTGGTTTGTCAGTCTCTGTATACAAATCCTATTGGAAATATATTATTTGTTGAACATTTGAATTCATGGTTCACCTGTAAACACGTAACCCATGAAAATTTGTATTGTTAAAATGTTATTAGTGCGACAGGAATGACAATCTCAAATTGTGTCTTATTATTTCATTTTTATCTCCAGTTTCACAATTTCTAGGTGCTACAAGCAATGCTGATGACAAAGAATATCAAATTTGGTGGGTAGCAAACACATCTTTTATTTCTTTCTATCATATGTGTGCTCATACTTAAAATATTGTTAAATTTGCAATTTGGTAGTAAGGCTCTTTTAATAAATCAATAGACATGAGTATCCCATGACATAAACCATTAAATCTGCTTTTGACTAGAAAATTTAAATATGTTTGCATTTTGAGAAACAACTTAAACAAACTCAAATATACATAACACAGACCTAAAATCTACTTTTCAACTATAAAGCAGCAAAAAAGTAAAAACTTAATACTTTCGAAAAAAGTTTTTTTTTTTTTTTATAATTCTTCAATAAATTATACATCAATTCCATAAGACCATTACTCAGATGAGAATTACATAATAACATAATTTCAAACATATTATCAAACCTCTCTTAAAAATCATTCCAAAAGTAATAAAAGATAAAATAACTGTTGTCTTTGATAGGTAATTACAATTTCTCTAGTCAAATAAAGTTTAATTTATTGCAAAAAATTATATAACAAGCTTCTGATGTAATACAAATTCTTCAAGTTGTTCCTGGCAAAATATGAATATAATTTTTCATGCAAGTTATTAAATATAATTGACAAAGTTCTTAATGAATTTCTAAATGATTTATATAAAGAAAGTACTCTGTCCTCCCTATAAGAAGAAAAAACAAATGATGATTTACTCACAAATGTTTTTGAATACATATTTTTTAAAGTTTGTATGTGTGAAGAGGGAGACTCGCTAATGAATCTAATACATGTATAATAAAGCATTATGCCACTTGTCTTTTTTTATAGGAGGGTTCTACTCATGTAAAACATTTTTGAACAAACTGTTGGAGAAAAAGAAGAGATTTGTGCTTCATGTATGTAATATGATTTATTACACGGAAACACTTTAACATGTAAATTAAGCAAAAGTTCTTAAGTCATTAATCCATGACAGAGGGGGAAGGGATGACTAATGGCCATGGACATAAGAAGTACCAATTCTACAACTGAATAACAAATTTTATTCCTTTACCAACTGCAACTGCTAGAAGAGCAGACCTGTCATAGAAAAATCTTCAATAAGGAGAGAACTTTAAACTTTTAGCTGGGTATAAAAAAGATCACTTCATCAATTCTGTTCTTTTTGACAAAACCTACCCGAATCCAGTGAAGCGAGTACATTAACCACTGTTTCAAGGCCATGAACTCTAACAAAACCTACCAGAATCCAGTGAAGTGAGAACATTAATCACGGTTTCAAGGCCATGAACTCTTACAAAACCTACCAGAATCCAGTGAAGCCAGAACATTAACCACTGGTTCAAGGCCATAAACTCTAATAAAACCTACCAGAATCCAGTGAAGCGAGTACATTAACCACTGTTTCAAGGCCATGAACTCTGACTGAACATTCTTCATCTTTAGTCAGCTCAACTAATTCTGGCAATATTGCACTCTTTGTGGCTTCAAGCCTGCAAATGCAATAAAAATAGTGAAACTGTAGTGTCATTTCATTAACATACATATATATTAATGAGAGATTTGGTGGTCTTGTACTTTAACATGAAGAAGAACTTTTGCTTAAATTGTGTGTTTTTGCAGTGCATATACTAAATTAGTGTCATAGATGCATACCACATATCTGTTTTTTCCATTGTATAAAGTCATCTCAAACATTTCAACTTGTTTTGTGGTTCTTCCTGAGATACTTGAATTAATTTCTGTCTAGACTTTCAAAACAAACCATTATTACATATATACAATAATACTATTATAAAAAGATTTGTTTAGTTTCACAGGCACTGGTATTCTTTTATATCCCATATATATTTTATTTATTGATTACTTCATCTGGTTAATTAATATAAAGTACAGTACACCATCTAACCAATTTATAATCCAGTGCAAAACAAATTAATCTTTATTGTTTTTATATGTAGCAATATATCTATCTTCCATACAATAATATTGATCAATAGTTTTAACACAAACAGTTGAAACGTTATCACTCAGTGAAATGTACTATGATAAATAGGCGTTGCCAAATTATGTTTGACAATTCGAAAACAGATTAAGCTAATTAAGTTTATATGAATTATACAACTGTTAAAACAAACAACTAATATTTTCCATCAGTCATGGGGGATTAAGAAGTTGACATATGGTAAAGACATAGTCTGTTGTTGAAGATTGTGTTTTGAGTTAAATTTTTCACCTCTGGATCTTATTTCTGGTTTTGACCAAGGGCTGTTTCATTGACATACACCCAACATCCCCTTTTATTCATATTGTCAACATATTGCTTAAAATTGAAGTTTTATAAAAAATAAACATGAAAAAAAGTAAGAAGATGTGGTATGATTTCCAATGAGACAAATCTCAACCATAGACCAAATGATACAAAAAGTAGCAACCATAAGTCACTGTACAGCATACAACAATATGTAAAACCTATACCACATAGCCAGCCATAAAAGGCATAGAAATTACAAATGTTAAATAATACAAATAGAAAACTGAAGACCAGATGTTTTATTTTTTTAGAGTCAACTGTACTCAAAATTATATATTTAATATGAACTTTCAAAAGCTCAAGCATGAATGATACCAGCCAAAACCAGTCTTATTGTTTTTCAGTGAAATTGGTTTACAACTATGTCATTTCCTGATATTTGGGGTAAGTATTTCATGGTTTTGTTCCTAAATTTGATGTCAGGGATAAATTTTCCTGGTTTTCAGTTTATATAAATATTCTTTGCAGACTAAAATTTTTAGTCTGGGTTTTAGTTTCCTGAATAACATCTATCCAGGAAATAAAACATATCAAAACCAGATCAAATTGTCTGATTTTACAGTACATTAATCATCTCAAAAAAACAATCTATTTCTGTAAAATCTATTATAGCTAACTTACCCTAACCCTCTAGCTACAGAATGCAACTGGTTACACATACACCCTCTGACCTCATAGTCCACATCCTGACACAAGGACTGCACAACTGGCAAAATTTCTTTTTTGATCCTATATGATGAAAAAGATATTATCTTAACAATGACACATTTTTTTTAAATCAAGAATTTTTTTTATTTATGTTATGAAAAAGGAACAATTTAACCAGTATAACCTTAACTCTGAAGGCCTCTGTTTTGTGTTTTGACTTTCTTTAGTTTTGACTTTTCTTTTGTACTACTTTTTATATGCTGTTTCTATGTATTGAACTTTTTCACAGAGTGTAAGTCAATTTCTACATGCAGGTTTGAGATATTCTAATTTTTAAAGGATGCAATGTGTTGCAGAAATATTATGAATCTTTCACATTGCTGCATGTTAGTTGCATGTTTTTATAATTAAAACCATTCTTCCTTTAATCAGGTGTATTGAATTAAAATTGTTAATCTTTCACAATCTGCTTGATATGAAATCCTAGTAATATCTTGCAGCACACACTGAATAGTGAAAGATACATCTAATAATAAACATGCCTGGTAAAAATCTTCTATTCTTATGTTACATGTAACCCATCTGTGGCACAAAGTACATTTTCCAATAAAAAGTACACAAAGTACATTTTCCAATAAAAAGTGCACAAAGTACATTTTACAATAAAAAGTGCATAAAGTACATTTTACAATAAAAAGTTCAGTTTAGTTCATTTGTATGTTTTGGAGTTTAATATAGCCTTCATTATTACTTAACTAGTATACATTATTGTTTAGGGCCAGCTGAAGCATGCCTTCGGGTGTGGAATTTTCTCACTGTGTTGAAGACCAATTGGTGGCCTTTGGTTGTTTTTCGATCTTAGGTTGAGTTTTTGTCTCTTTGACACATTTCCCATTTCCATTTTCAATTTTACAAAGTACATTTTACAATAAAAGGGCACGAAGTACATTTTACAATAAAAGGGCACAAAGTACATTTTACAATAAAAGGGCACAAAGTACATTTTACAATAAAAGGGCACAAAGTACATTTTAAACCACAAATAATAAAAGTAATACGTAAGTAATTCCTGAAAATGTCAAAATAACTAACAACCAGTTTTCATTTGTTGATATTTTAGGAAATACAAAAATGTAGTACTTACACAAAAGATTCAAATTTGGTACAAATTTTGCCTAATATTTTACAACAGGCCATTCTTGCTGCTACTGACTGTGAAAGTTGGCCTTTTGCTATTGCCACATGTAAAATCTGGAAAAAAAAGAATAAATATTTGGCTCATTATATATAAAAGATTAACCCTTTACTTCATGGAGATTTTTTTTTAAAATACTTGATTCGCATAGGATTTTTTCAATAAAAAAAAATGTAACAGGTTTAAATTATTAATGCATTACAAAAACAAATATTTCATCAATGAAATTGAAGTCAGATATTCTCATGAATTTTCTTTTCATATTAGATACAATTATTTTAAAGTTTGATGCAGACATTTCATAGTCAAAGCGTATCAACTAAGGTACTACACAGGCGTCAAAAGGCGTCATTATGGAGTAAAGGAGGTGGCCTCAAAAAGCGTCATTATGGAGTAAAGGGTTAAGATGTTCATGTAAGAGGTATTGATTTATCTTTAAACAATAACGTTAATTCAGTGAAGAGTGGCTGATGTTTTATGAGCAGTAAAATGATTTGTAAAATATTTATATTACCTACATTATGTTCAAACTGAAGTAGAAGGAAAGATCTTACTATTATTCTGTTCTGTTTTAATTGTTTCCTGACAATTATTTAAACATTCATAATCTAATTTATACATTACTAGAAGATGCTTGCGAAATCAGGGTAAAATTGGGCAAGTGTTGAAACAGTTTTTAAATTTTGAGTGCAGTACAACGACTGAGGATGCTGTATAACAGTCGCCCAACTGTGTATATTTTCTCAAAAATTGGCATTTTCTATAGAAATAGAAAAAAAATTGTTTCAAGGAAGTACAAAACACAATATATATGTCATATCACAAATATTTCCGACTTTCTTTGGTTTCAGAGGAGTTGCTGCTCAATTAAATTGGTCTCTTCCTTCAGTAGTATAAATATCTTTAAACTAATACAACTAAAATCGTACAATTGTTAACCTTTTTTTGCACATGGCTTATTATATTTTAATTCTATGAATTAACTATTATCAATCAGGATGACTATGTATATAAAGGTAAAATGTAATGAAAGAAGCTGTCTCACCTCAGCAATTGTTTTAATAGCTATCAATGTTTTAATACATTTAATAGATAAATGCAAATTGAGAATAACTAGTTTTACTGTAATGGAATAGGAAGAAAATTTTCAAAAAATTTCTGATTCTGCCAATATATTGTGATATATTTTATTTGCTTTGCAAAATGTAAAATCATGCACTACTTTAGAACATTTTTTTAATAACTACAGCTTGAATCAAGAAAAATGATAAGAAAGTCTTTGTTTATAAAAAAAAATATAGTCAAACCTATTAAAAGCAAATCCTTCAGAAACACAACTTAATTGGAAAGATTACAGATTAGTTTACAAAGTTATAAATAATTAAAGAACATCAAATGAGTGTTGTGTAAACAGGTATCAGTTTTGTAGAGTGTTCCCTACATACCTAGAGGTTACACTGTAACTCTTTGCATAAGCTGCATAAAGCTCCCAAGGGAAGCAATATTTAACAAAGACTTAATACTAGCTAGTGAAAATACCATCCATCAAGGCACTGGGATGTCTCTAGCGGTTATAGCAAAGTAAATGTCCTTATTCCAGAAAAGTTTGAATTGAAGAAATTATTGATCCATTAGAGGAGGCTAATTATGGAAATAAAATGCAATTTTATGCTTCTAAGATCATTAGGCTTTTTACTAAAGCAATCCAGACCAATAAAGAAAATTCAGATTTTTTCTTTAATTAACTCATCTGATGCCTTAGCTGTCAATTTGACTGATTTTATTATCATTGCTGCATATTTCTAAAGATTACTTCAATATGCTGCCTATCAAAGATGTGTTTATTTCAGTCAACCATCAAAAATTTTACAGGAGGACTATTTTTGTTGATATTTAACATCAGTTCCTTGTAAAAAAAATGTTTGAAAAAATGCCAAAAGAAAGAAATTCTGCTTTTCAATTTCCCCTTTGGAATATTTTTTAAATTCCAGATTTTTTTATTTTTATTTTTACATGTCAAGGAACCTAGCCTCTATTACAAGGGGGGAAATACACTGCTTTATAATTCTGAATACTGAATGCTTCAGTGAATGTAATATTTCATATGAAGTTTTTTAAGCACATGCCATGAAAGTTGTAAATACTTATAACTGAAGTACCTGTTTCCTTGGTTAATAAGTGCTTCCTTACAAATATTTCATGCATGTCCTACTTGAATAAACATTTTTTACAATAAAATGTCAGATAAAAAACTTACTTAAGAATATGTTAAATTACAATATATCTATGTTGCCGATTCCTTTGTACTTTTATAGGTCTCAGCAAAAAATAAAATGTTTTAAGCTAAGGGACTTGATTCTGCTACAATTTCTTGTTTAATTTTCATTTTAAAAATTCAGTTTACTTTCTCTCATACATTTATTTTCTCCATTAAAAAAAACCAGGTGCTCCGCAGGGCGCAGCTTTATACGACCGCAGAGGTCGAACCCTGAACAGTTGGGGCAAGTAGGGACAAAACATTCAAGCGTGATACAGCTCTGAATTTGGATTGTGATAAAAATTTTGACATTACATGTTTTTTTTTTACACAAAACAAATGTCAAGATTTTACAAATCAATTAAAGATTTCTTCAAACTTTTTAAATCTAAAATTAAATAGTTGACACAGCATAGGTTTCTGACACAGAATGAATGTGGTCTAATGAACTTAAAAAGTTTTTTTTTTGCCTTTGAGCAATTCACTATGCTGTTGAATATTAATCCTCTCAGAAAAATGTTTGAAGAAATTTTCTTTTTATTTATGAAATCTGAAATGAGAAAAATTTAAACCCCCCCCCCCCCCCTTTTTTTCACATCCCCGTTTTCCTTTTTCCAAAACTGATATCAATTCAAATTTCTTATGGAGTTTGCAACAATAACTACTCTTTTAAATACATCATAAAATATTAAAATGTAAAATAAAGTGCTTGTTATCACTGAATGGTAAAGATTGGTTGGTAGTAAAAGTGAATATACATTGTTTATTGTATAAAACAATAAAAAAAACTTCATCAGCAACATTTTATATTGGCAAATTTCCAATGAAGTTATTTACATAAAGTTATTGGCAAATAAAAATAGAAAATGACATCATAGTCATGTCTGGCAAATGTCCAACATACATTATCTAAAAACATTTTAGATAAGATAAGGAAAAAAAGCTTCATCAGCAACATTTTATATTGGCAAATTTCCAATGAAGTTATTTACATAAAGTTATTGGCAAATAAAAATAGAAAATGACATCATAGTCATGTCTGGCAAATTTCCCATAT
This sequence comes from Mytilus edulis, assembly GCF_963676685.1. NCBI lineage: Eukaryota > Metazoa > Mollusca > Bivalvia > Mytilida > Mytilidae > Mytilus > Mytilus edulis. The sequence continues at coordinate 31,226,759 of NC_092346.1, forward strand.
ATATTATCAACTACTATTCTATACAAAGAAAGATAACTCCAATTGAAAATTAATTGCTATTGCACAATATTGTGCAATTAGATATTTCTTGCTATTGTTTAATACTGTGCAATTGAAAATTTCTTGCTATTGCACAATACTTGATATGGAATCCTGATTTGGACCAACTTGAAAACTGGGCCCATAATCAAAAATCAAAGTACATATTTAGATAAAGCATATCAAATAAGCCCAAGAATTTAATTTTTGTTAAAATCAAACTTAGTTTAATTTTGGACCCTTTGGACCTTAATGTAGACCAATTTGAAAACTGGACCAAAAATTAAGAATCTACATACACAGTTAGATTTGGCATATCAAAGAACCCATTTATTCAATTTTTGATGAAATCAAACAAAGTTTAATTTTGGACCCCCATTTGGACCAACTTGAAAACTAGGCCAATAATTAAAAATCTAAGTACATTTTTAAATTCAGCATATCAAAGAACCCCAAGGATTCAATTTTTGTTAAAATCAAACTAAGTTTAATTTTGGACCCTATGGACCTTAATGTAGACCAATTTGAAAACGGGACCAAAAATTAAGAATCTACATACATAGTTAGATTCGGCATATCAAAGAACCCCAATTATTCAATTTTTGATGAAATCACACAAAGTTCAATTTTGGACCCTTTGGGCCCCTTATTCCTAAACTGTTAGGACCAAAACTCCCAAAATCAAACCCAACCTTCCTTTTATGGTCATAAACCTTGTGTTTAAATTTCATAGATTTCTATTTACTTATACTAAAGTTATGGTGCAAAAACCAAGAATAATGCTTATTTGGGCCCCTTTTTGGCCCCTAATTCATAAACTGTTGTGACCTCAACTCCAAAAATCAATCCCAACCTTCCTTTTGTGGTCATAAACCTTGTGTTAAAATTTCATCAATTTCTATTTACTTATACTAAAGTTATTGTGCGAAAACCAAGAATAATGCTTATTTGGGCCCTTTTTTGGCCCTTAATTCCTAAACTGTTGGAACCAAAACTCCCAAAATCAATCCCAACCTTCCTTTTGTGGTCATAAACCTTGTGTCAAAATTTCATAGATTTCTATTCACTTAAACTAAAGTTATAGTGCGAAAACCAAGAAAATGCTTATTTGGGCCCTTTTTGGCCCCTAATTCCTAAAATGTTGGGACCAAAACTCCCAAAATCAATCCCAACCTTCCTTTTGTGGTCATAAACCTTGTGTTAAAATTTCATTGATTTCTATTCACTTTTACTAAAGTTAGAGTGCGAAAACTAAAAGTATTCGGACGACGACGCCAACGTGATAGCAATATACGACGAAAAATTTTTCAAATTTTGCGGTCGTATAAAAACAGAACAAGAAAAAGTCAATATAAGGATTGATTGTTTGGTGTTTAACACCATTTTCAGCACTATTTTTTTATTTCATGGTCGTGGTACTTTCTTTTTTTTTTAGAGCAAAGGAAGCCTGGAGATTAACCAACCTACAATAGGCAAACTAACAATCCTAGTCAGTTAAGATTGGAGTTTGAGTACACGTTCCCTATGTGGGATTAGAACTAACTACCTCAGTGTTGATAGGGTAGTGCTACAGTATTTTGACCACATATCCACTGAGGCCCCCCCCCCCCCCATAAAATGAATAACAAACTTTGCTTTTTCCTCAGAACATTTTGTTCTGGTCTTTAATTAATTTTGAACCAAGAAAAATAAAGATATTGCCTACTAACTGTTATGCTCAGAAAAAAAATTAACAACAAAGAAACAAATTAATTGTGTATGGCCTATAATAATACTTTAAACCATGTTAAGAATGTGTTAACTGCAATTGTGCATACAAGAGGCGTCTTTAATATTTGCTTCAATTTGTAACTGTGTTAACATCATTAGATTTTTCTTTTGTAGTTTCGCCTAATGGGTTAATTATAGAAACATACTATTGTTTTCACACAGATATTCAATAACTTCATTACGTTATGTCATTCATGGGAAAGAAACTTGAATATTCCGTGGTAGGATATTAATTATTCACCAACCTCTTTCTTTATAACATCTTTAGGCAGTAATTCTATAACGTCCAGTAGAGTATCTAACCAGGCACTTGATACTTCTGAAATTATATAATTGAATTGTGAACAGAAAAAAAATGCTCCTCAAGCCAAGTACTTGATACTTCTGAAATCGTAATTTAATTGTGAATAGAAAAAACGGCTCCTTGAATCCTAATTTTTGTTTGATATTCTTGCTATATATTTAGAGAGAGACAATTAATCTATGATTAAATGCTGAAAGTTGTCAAGGAATAACTTACTAATGTGTAACCCCCTCAAAAAAACATAATAAACATTATATTGTGAACTGAATAAAATGCTCCTCAAGCGAGGTACTTGATACTTCTGAAGTCATAATTTAATTGTCATCCGAAAAAAACAGCTCCTCTCAAAGAAGCAAAGGAATTTAATTGTTTTCTCAGATATTTTACAGATAATTAATCTATGACTAAATGATAAAAGTTGTCAAGGAATAATTAACTAATGTGTTATTCTCCAAAAAAAACATAATGGATATTTAATTGCAAACAAAAAAAATGCTCCTGTCAAATAAAGGAAGCACAGCATCTTAATTTTTTTTTAATGCTATTCTTAAAAGGCTGAAACAATAAATCTATGACTAGTGATGAAAGTTATCCTAAAATTAGTTTGAAACCCCCTCCTGCAGAGTTTTCCATTCGGCATTTAAGCTGGGTGTGCAGACCACCTTTCCATTTTAGGAGAAGTTGGGCTTTTTTTTCAAAATTCAGATAATTTTTTTTAGGTTCCGCAAAAATTGAAATTTGGTTTTAAATATTAATTGTGCCTTGCTGATTTGTTCTGGTTAATTTTATTAACAAAAATGGCAGATCGTCAAATTTCAATGTTTTCTTTTATTAATCAGGGAAAGAGAAAGGCAGATGACGAAGATGGTAAGGAAATTTCTTGGCCAAATAAGTCAACTTTAATGGATAGTTGTATTGAAATTGAAGAAATTGAAGAAAAAAACATTAGTTACTAAATCAAAATCAAAACCTCATAAATAAAAGACAAGTTTTCATGAAACAAAGGTAGAAATCCAAACCAACAACATTTAAAATTGGAAACGGAATTTAAATTTCCCCCATATAATTCATTTTCCCCATTGACAAGAACAATCAATTTTTTAATTTAATCAGCCTTTCCTCCAATTACAAGTGATAAAGTCAATATGACCACTTCACTGACCCACACCATTTCTCATTTCCGAAATATTACAACAATGATTATTAAATTTGACTTTTGGTATATCACAACATATAAATTGTTGACAATACTATCCCAAGTGATTGTCATTTGATGTAATTATAATATTTATGACTGGATGAATCAATACACTAGAACATGGAATTATGAAATGGTTGTTAATATATAGGTCAACAATAAAAATGATTCAACCTCCTCCAGTTCAATAAACCCGATAAAGTTTCCAGGCTACTATTAGATTTCAACATTTATCTAAAATAGAAATTGTTTTTGTACGCAAATTATACATCTGAACTTGTCTATTGTTTTTATACCAAATTGGGGTCCAATTAACAAAGTTAAAGTATTGAACAATTGAAAGATGAACCATATTACTGTTAAAACTTATAAAGTTTAGATGTTTATTGTTGTATTTGTTTGCATGGAGTTAAGTTTACATAGGTGGCAACTGTAAAGCATTTTATAGTCTGGAGTTTTGGATTATTCAATCTATGTTTTGGATTATTCAATCTATGTTTTGATCTTGTAAAGCAAAAGATTCCTACAATGGTACTTCCTAATTATACACCAAGCAAGCAACATTTAGATGAAAGAGACTGACTGACTTGAAGTCAGAATAATGTGTCAATGTAGGTCTCCCTGTATCATCTTGTATAACTTATAAGTAAGAATATTTGCATATTTTTTTCCTTAAAAAGGGGGATGATGACATGTGATCATAGTATACACTTTTAAAAGTGATTTTTCACAGTGATTGTTGGTGATTTCGAACGATTCCCTACACAAATATTTCTTTGTAAATTCAAAAGATTTCACATGACAATTGGAAATCAGAACTTCTTTTCCAAGCAACCTCCTGGTTTCACTGGGATTCACTCAACACCAGCCATGGTGTTTTTCACAGGATTCCCTTGTGTGTCCTGTTATCAGTCTTCACGATGAACTATAAAAACTACAGGCCCGGAGCTCAATTTTTGAAAATTTTTAGTTAGATTCTGTTGGTCTGTAGATATGATTTTTACAGGCCCGAGAGCAATTTTATTAGCCTGGGCTGTCTGGGCTGCCACTCAGCGTGAAGACTGTGTTATATCAATTTACCTGGATCTTTGCCATCCACACTGTTGAGTATTGTCTGTAGAAATGTCTGTGTATAGTTTTGTATCGGCACCAAATTTTTCTGTAAGATTTGTAGAAATGCAGCTGATGCTGCATACTGCATCTCACATTGCGCAACATGGAGCACTTCCTGCAAAGATTTCAATACATTCTTCATTTTTCTATATTACCAAGTATTAAGAGACTTGTGAGTTTTCTCCCTAAAGGGGAAGTTATTATAGCACATTATTTGAAATACCTGGGTGTACAAAAACTGTACATAGATTTGTAATTTTTCAATAGGATAAAATTTATTGAATCTTGCTATTTATGTAATAAGAATTTGTATACAAAATTTAAATTATCCCAATATAAACACATTGATAAGGTGCAAAAAAAAAAAAAAATCAGGAAATTTTACAATGATTTATTAGAAATAACAGGAAGCAATTATTTCCAGGTAAACATTATATGTCTGGCCTCCAAAAGTTTGTAATTTTAAAAGTTTAAAAATGACAACAGGACTTTTTATCACTGAAATTTTGTTCTTAAAAATTCAAAATCTATAATCAATGTGGAAAAAAATCTTTTCTTAGAATTATATGTACACTGTTATGATATTACTAGTATATAAATGCCCATTATGAGATCTAGATGATCCACTTTAACATTCTGAACATTAATTCAAATGACCCCTGTCATCAGTTATCAAGATTCCATTTCATAATTAAGAAGTTTAAGGATTAGAAACCTTGCAATACCCACTTACACATAACTTGGGAGTATTTCATCTAGTTGAAGTACAGATAGTCTAAATAATGAACTATCATGTCAATCATTGTTTTCATATAACTTTCAGTAACCCCTTTGTATTAAAAGTGTATTTGTTACTCTGTTTTGTAGACCTTTAGGTAGCAAAACTAGTCTTAAAATGTGGCAGTCTAACTACAACCATCCCAACTGAAGTGAATAGTGGGGCTGGCTTTAGTCTACTGACAATGCCCTTATTTTTTTTTAATGTATTTATCTTTTTATCTCATTCATGTTTATTATCTTTAAAAACAAATCACAGAATACCATTTTGTATCCACTCAAGGTCACTTTTGCCCTTAACCAAGATTTTTTTTTTAATAAAAGGAAAAGTTCATAATTATGTGGTCTATTAGTAATCCTTGTTGAGTCAGATCTCGATAACTTCAACATAATTCCAGCAAACAAGATAAAAACATCACCTGCTACTCAAATAAAATTTTATCAACATGTTACAAAAAAGTGCTAAAAAAAATTCAAGACGAGGAACACACAGCAATCATTGCAAAAACAAAACAATTATCTTCCATTGACAAAGTAGAAAATGATCTCCAGGGCACTTGAATCACAAGTAAAATCATCAATGCAAATGGATAATCAATAAAAACAATACGAACAATGAGGTCAAATGGCGCCAAAACGTCCATCAAAACTTCGCTGACCATCGCTAAACCTAGTAATCATACCATAATCGCATCAATTATTTTAATCTAAAAACTAATAAACTTTCGATAAAACGGGAGGGAAACTGTGTTTATATCTTAATGGCTGCCTTTCAGTTTTGTCCTAATCTTATCAAATTGGCTATTGATGAAGGTTTAGTTTATAATGCATAAACCATATGCTTTTTAATGTTACTAGATATCAAAATAATCCAACGTTTGATTATTTTCATTTGTTGCAAATTGGTTCAACCCGTCTGAATAAAGGAAACACTGCCAAAACACAAACAGAGAAACAAGCCAATTTATATACAGGTATCGAAGTCTGGTGCCAAGTCAAGCCATGCACTTTGATGTAAATAATTGCTGAAGAAACACAATGTACCGAGAGATGTATTCTTGTAAAGCAAGAAGTATCAGACAGATTTCCAATTACTACAACCATTTTGATAGTACTATTTGTTCATCTCTCTGATTGGCACAGACATATTTAACTTCACTATTCAGCTTTTTTTCCTGATGATGGCTCATATGTTGATGTGTGGTATCCTTAGCTCATAGGTTGATGTGAGGTATATACTTGTATTTTTAAATTTTTATAATTTGAAAAAAAGCTATTCAAGGAACACATCAAGTTGGATAGGGATAATACCTACAATTTACCAATCAGGTATTCTCTTGCAAGATTTTTTTTTTTAACTCTGGTTACAGAACTGAATTCAGTTTTATATACGGGAAAATTATGCACACATAAAGTCTTTATATTCATGATTATCTAAGACCTTTCAGAGCTTTCTTTGTTAATCAATCTTTTGTGACAAAAAGAATGAATTTCCCAAAAATGACCAAACTGCAACTTATTTCAGACAAGCTTAAATTTTTAACAGTCCCTTCCTCTACCCCTTCCCCCTGGACATGTCAGTCTGTCTACCCAATTTGTACCTTAGGGAAATAAAAAATATGCCATGAGTTTATCCATTAAAGATCCAGACTAATCAATATGTTTTTACTTTCTCTAAAAGTCAACTGTAATTTAAAACAATTGTTGTCCAATATTAAGCGCATCTACACTATAACACAGTCATGTTTTAAAACTATTTGTCAACAGTCTGGTACATCAAAAGAAGAATATCTTATCACTTCCAGGGACAATAGTTTAATGTGTTTTCCACATTAAATATGACATAAACTGTAACCAAATTGTCTTTTCCTTGTTTGTTCTGGTATTTTATGTCTGTATTTCATAATAGCTGTGCTTGCAGCTTGCTATATAATTAAATGACATCTTTTCTGAATAACTAGCATTTCAAATGAACAACTGAATCATAGTGAATGTGGCATCAATGAGTTATTTAATGAGAACCACTTTGTATATTTTTCTTGATCTACAAAGAATGACAAATTTTCCAAAACTTTTGTTTTTGTTATTTTAAGATACAATAAAGGTGCTTTCTGCCAATCTTTCTTACTCTGCAACAACATTCAGCTATTTTGAACATGGTTATACCTAACAAGGCTCACCTGGTCATACCTGTTTTTACATGATGTTCTTTAAAATGTTGTAAATACAAATATAGGTGAGCAAGTTGTCTTTTTATTCAGATTAAGATGTTGAAAATTGATATATAAATATGAGAAGATGTATTAATGCCAATGGGACAACTCTCAATCCAAGTAACAATTTGCAAAAAGCAAACCATAATAATATGCTTTATATTTGTTTTCTATTTGTACATGTAAGTGCCACTTTATTTTCATTTTAAACATGATTAATGATTTAAGTATTGCAAATGACAAAACTGGTGAAAAATATTCTTATAAACTTTCTTTCTGTTATGTCATATATTGGTGAGAAAACCCAGGGACTTATTAATGATCTTGGTAAAAATTAAGCACCAGCTGGTAGCATTCACAACAAAAAATAACATTTATAAATAACAATTACCCTTAATGTAAAAAGAATGTGAAGTTTTGATATGCCTTTAACATCATAGATCTCATAATTGATACTTTCTGTAATGACTGCAAGATTAATAGTCTAATTTATAATATTTAAATGCATATGCCAAAAAAATATGTATTTCTCATGTCAGATTAAAACCAAAATCATACAAGAGCAAACAATTTTTCTTGCATGCTGACAATTTAAATATAGTTTAGTTTCATCATAAACAGCTTTCAAAATAAATATGGGGTTACCAGAAAACCAAAACTTCTCAAGTAGAACATTGGTAAATCTTAAATAAACAGTTAAAATATTGATCTCAACATCTGGCAAATGATTAAACAGCCCTAGGTAAAGTTGTAATTAAATTCATCAGTTACTTGAATAATTATGTTAACACCTTCATGAGTTTGGGTGTAACTCTCACTCGCTGCACTTATCGTTCCATACTTGGAGAAAGATTTGGCTAAGAGTGTCACTTGTGCAAAATTTTTTGAAATTTATTCCAAGTCATTCATCTATGTTGATCTTGTAAAGAAGGATTTTATCCTTTTTTGACCACTATTTTTCAGTACCCTTTCAAAAACTATTGAAAAACATCAATCTTGCATTGTTTGGGTGAAATAATTTTCAATAACTAAATTTTAAAAACATATAGTAGTTTTCAATTCATTATCAGTCCCTGTCTCAAAATGAGGGTCTTTATTCATATTTAGAATGCTTTAATAGATTTTGAAGAAATAACATCAACTGGTAAATTATTCCAATCATTTGGCAAGCATTGTGAAAACTGTCTTAAACGAAATAATGTGTTACATTGAGATGTTGGTAGTTTACAATTTATATTGCTATAACCATTTACATTGGTTTTGATATCAGTAAGACCTTTTATTAGAAAAGGTATATTTTCAAATCATTTTATTATTTTAAACTTTGTACTATAATACATTGACATCTAGCTATAGTGAGAGATGGATGTTTAAGTGCTTAGCATCTTTTTTTCATAACACAGATTCTTGGATCTGGAATTAATCCAGTTGGTCTCATCTGGCTAAAGTTTTATCTTATTTTTTATGTGGGTATCATACTGTTTTTCATGAATTCTAATCAAATAGATGAATTGGGTACTTGGGTAAAATACTACTGAAATCTTCATATCATACGTTTGCATTGCTGATACACCAACAGTTGAGTTCTGTCCAATAACTTGTCTAGATAACTTGATGAATACTTGTCTAGTCATCTTTCAAATTTGACAAATTGGCGTTCTCTTATGTACAATATATGAAACATAACAACTGTTTACCAAGGTAAAAAAATATCAGGTAGAGCCAATTTCCTCTGTTTTTGTTTCAGTCAAATTTTTAAAATCTTAAAGACGTTAAAACCTACTAGTTGTTAGATGTTGCAATGAAATGTTGTTTTTTTTCTTTCTAATCTGCATATTGCTACTGAAGACATATAACATGTATCGCAAATATTTACATTTTTTTGCCAAATATTGTTTCTAAAAAAATAACCAAATTAGATCGTATTTGAAAGGCGGCAATAAATATATATGTAGGACTCTAAAGTACGATGGTCACGCTAAAGTGCGATGGTCTACGCTAAAGTACGATGGTGTCTCACGCTAAAGTGCGATGGCTGTTTGTTCCTTAAAATACGATGGTGTATCACGCTAAAGTGCGATGTCTAAAGGATAAGATAATAGGACTAATAAAACGTGAAAGTATAAATGGATTTAAAATTTCTTTTTGTTTAACCTTTTCGCTTCCAAAATTTTTCAAAATCCAAAATAACGTTACGCCTATGACGTGAAAACCTTGTACAAATGCAGTGTTAAACGTTACGCCACACACATCAGTTATCTTCAATAATTCAAGTTCAAAATATACTGAATTGATGCAAATAAGTAGCTAAATATGTGATAGGCTAAATATAATTTACCGGTAGACTTAATTGATTGTTTCAAAATTTTATAGACCGACCAATTTAGGTGTCATAAAATATTATATTTCCTGGAAATGAATTTTAACAATTCGGATGTATCAAATATTGAATCCGATTGGTGTAGCTTACCGTTCACACAGTCTATCAATTATGTGAACACCTCCTGTTAAAGTCGTTATTGTAAATTACAAACAAAATTCGTTCATTTTCAGAATGTGTAATATTTATTTGTATAAGCTTTAATTTAAATGCGAGAGAATAATAATAATATTTTATTCGTAAGCAATATGAAGGGAGATATATATTGTCCGAGTTTTCTCCATTTTCGTAGCGAGTACAATTAAATGTTGTATTTTCTTACAATGAACAAACTAATGATTTTATAAATTAGCGGACAATCTTATGATTACACATGAAAACATGTATCTTTATTTAACAGACGTTACTTTTCCATAAAATCCACAATATTTTAACGGGGACCGCAAAGTATTTTATAAAACAGCAATTCACGTAAAAATTATTTAAATGTATCCGGTCGCTTCCAATAAAAGCAGGATACAAGATACTTATTGCGTATACTATTTTGTATCTATAAAATAACTGCAGATACAAGTCCTCCTTGCAGCACCCGAAAAAAACCCACACATAATTAGGCTTCAGCCGACAAAGCACTGTGTGGTTTAAATTAATTAAGTCGTGGACACTTGCTTTCCAACTGCTTGGTTTATAAGTTGTTAATGGATCATATCTTCAGCATGTACATTTTTAGTTTGTATAAAGACTGTTAACGTCATAATCCAACTACGTTTCGTACGTCTATGCTTTGGCGGACCATCGCACTTTAGCGTATGGAAGCATCGCACTTTAGCGTAGACCATCGCACTTTAGCGTGACCATCGTACTTTAGCGTCCCCAACGCACTTTAGAGTCCTACATATATACATATACCTCTTTTTGGTTTTGATTAAAGAAGTCCTTCTCATAACATTTTTATGACAAATACATGTATTATCATTGCCAAGCTCTGTCAAAATAACAGTTTTTACCCCATTTTTTATCCATTTTCAGGCATTTATAAAAAGACAACAGCAATGATCACCTAAAGCTCATGTGACATGAAATAACTGTTTACAAAAAGTTATGTATGTCCTGAAGTATTTCAAGTTTAACTAGGTACATAAGAAATTGAGGCGACATATTTATTTGATAGTTAAGAGTGTTGAGTAAAAAAATCTTAACAGTACAATTATGAGAATAAGAAATGTGTGAAATATTTTATGTTTTTGATCATTGTAACCTGCTTGTATAGTGAGCCTGATATGATAGCATTGTATAGCAACATCATATTTGATACAGAATGTAACCAAACGAAAACTTTCAATTATATAGCGTTGTGAACTGTAGTGCGAAAAAAAGTTCCAAATTAGTGATAAAGGCATTTTTTTTTTACAGATTTTCAAGTTAGAAAAATCAAATAAAAGGTATTTGAAAGAACAACAGAGAATATTATCCCTCGTAGAATCGTGCAATATAAAAATTCTACTCTGAATAATACATTCCAATGCTCATGCAATAACTGTACCGGTATATTGTTATTTGTATATACAATACCTACCCTAACTTTAGGGACAACACGGCGCATGCATTCATCATGACTGTCTGTGTCTTTTAGTAAATCTGGTAAATTGTTAATGACACTGATTCTCTGTACTTCCTGTCCGGAGCTACAAAATAAATCATATCAAAAATGAATATCTTAACATAGGAATTAAGACACAGGGCACCAATAACCTGTTCTGGTCACCTGGTAATCACTTAAGTGAAAGCATAAATTTGTCTGATTTATTAAAGTTAGGAAAGCTTTCATGACTGCAAGAGTGTTATAGAGATGCAAGATTATAAAACAGGAAAATCCAGCAAATACTGGCAAAAATCCACTCAAACAATCACACATTTGGAAATTTTCTCTTAAACATGCCAGATCTAATAACATGTACAGCCATTCAGACCAAACTTTTAGTCCTACTGGTTTAAGGGAAATAATGTTTAATATTTTTCTTGATATGGTTCTATGCAATTGAACTACTATGTAGTTTGATGTTGGCCTTGGATGCCAATCAGGTTTATTTTACAAAATAAATTCAAATGATGACAACTTTTGTAGTTGGTTTTAGAGGTTTTAAATAAATTGACCTCTAGCATCACTGAAGAGATAATAATTGTTAAAATGCACATCTGGTGCAGTAAGATTGTCATCTCTAATAATTTATTCAATCAATAGTAATTGAAGATGACAAACTTAATTATAAGTAGGACATGTAATCCATTTATGTTTAGTATCATTTATGCTTCAATAGCCCTTTTAATTCAGGATTGAGAATTATTGCCTCTACAATAGACAATAAGTCTGATGCTGTTTGCTGTATTTTACCAAATTGAATTTTACCAAGAATAACCTAAAACCACTTTATCTGAGCTTGGGGTCAAGTTGGTCAAACAGTTTCATATAATGATGTTAAGATGACGTCAATATGAAACCGATATACAAGTACGGTGTAGTTACATGCACATAACTGTTGCACTCAAAGATAATACCTCTCTAAAATCTAGTTAGTCGATATCGATATTATATCATATAATATAAAAAAAGAGGGCATATGGAGTGCAAATTATTTGTTGGCATATTTAAATGAGAACTTATCATAATAAGAAGCCAAATGCTTTAACCATCATTGATGTGTCAAACAAAACTGCATGTTGTAAGATATAAAAGATTGATGAAGCCTGATCAAAACAACTAAACTTATTTGTGAGAATTTGACTTCGATTTCAAGGTTTAATGTCAGTCTGAACAGCCATTTGTTAACAAATGAATTTTGCAAGTGATTTATTAATTTTTTGCAATAAATGATGTCTGCTCCTAGTCAGGGATGTGTTTTTTTTAGTGTTAGTCTCAGCTTTATAATGTTCTAACTTGAAAAACCATGGAAAATTAAAGGGCAAACAGAATTTGGAAGTAAAAGAAGAACTATCTACACCATTACCAAGTGAAAAGACAGGAAAACACCAGCAATGGTCCATGAAACAATCCACAATACAAAATTTGACCTTCTCATACTTTAGTGGTCCCATGGTGAAGCCTTTTTAACTGTTGAAGGTTGTACAGTCCTCTTCAATTGCTTCATTCTACAACATTTGGTCTGTGGTTGATAGATGTTTTATTATCAATCATACCACATCTTCCTATTTTAAACTTGCAGTATCCATTTTTAGATGTGATCACTTTAAGGAGGTAGACCTAGGTTAAGGGAAATAAGTCTTAAAATCATCAGTACGTTTGTGTCAACCATTTTCATAAATATATTCTAAGCTTCTAGGTTACATAGATTATTTTCAATCTGTTTCAGGTAAATGCTTAAAATTCATTGAGGAAACTTGACTTTACACAAACACATAACTGATTTAAAGAGTTATCTCCCTGTACCAAGCTCTACCCCCTTAACATATGAAGCAGACCTAAAAGTAAGGAATTTTGTATCCTGGTATATACAATGTATCTTAAGTTACAACTTGGCTAGACACCAATTATGTATTGGGTAATTTTCAAACTCAGAAGGCATATTACATAATACATACCCATGAATTATAATATACAAAATTAAAAAGTTGCATTGTTGGGTGAATGTCTATAGTAGTAATAATAAGTTATATAATCAAATTCAAATAATTTCCTCTAATTTAGAACAATTTAGCAACCATGGAAATTATAAAATTCATTTGAGATACAATGTCAAAAGTCATGTGTATTGGTTAAAAAAAACAGTCAAAATTATCACTCAAGAAACTTGATCCAAGAATTAAGACAAAGATAACTCAAATTATGTCAATATACATTTTGAAGGTCAAGTTGACCTTTTCATTCTAGCCTCTAATCACAACCATTTAACACATTTTTTTGATTTTTTTGTAATCTTTAAATGTTCAAGTGACAATTGTTTGCAGATAATCAAAGCTCTACAAGACCAATTGAGAACAATTATTTGATAAAATTTTACAGTTGTTAAACTTATGATAGCTTTGATGATTCTCCAATTAGAGATAACACCTTTCACAGCCGAACATCTGGTGGAAATGTGTTGTGTTTAACTATCTGCTAACATGAGGCATGCCATCACAACTAATTATATAATCCTCTCAATAAGATAGCAGGTATACAGGCTTTCTAATTGAATTAATTGGTAAACCTCCCAACAGTAAATACCAGTCTAAAGATCATTCTGACAAGAGGAATAGTCTCACAGCTTCTATATATTACCAATTTATTGCCAATTATATTAAATTACCTCTTCTTAATAATTTTCAATTTCCCAGCTTAAGAAATGGTGGTACAATGTATACATACTTAGATAAATCCAATTGGGCTAACACCCTCATGGGTGTAGCTTATAAAAATATGTACTGGATTCTCAAGTTTCTACCTTGATCATGAGATTTAAATGGTTTTTAAATAGATTTGTCTGTTAAAAAGTTTCAGAAACTCAGACATCAATGACCCCAGTCACTGTTAATTAGAAGTATTATCTTTATCATAATAAACCTATTAAATTTTGCTGAATACTTCTGCTTACTTTAATTGACCTATTAAATTTCAATTTAATGTTATTTACAAAGTACATTAATTCCAATCACGCCCTGAATAATTAGCTGCAACTCTGAATGAAGTAATCATGATCTTGAGTCAAATCTCTGCATTTCATATATTTTTAATTTTCAGTTTCAATTTGCTTTTTTAAAGTTCATTACTTTTCAGTATTTACTATAAGTTCAGTGCATACAATGTACAGCAAAACAACAATTTCTACAATCCTCCTTCAGAGACATTTTGTTATAAGTGGTCAAATCTTTTTGAATTATTACAGAAAAATTGCTATTTGGCAAACTTAGGTGAATCCCTAGTAAAATAATCTAAGTAAATTTGACTTAAACAGCAAACTTTTTTAATATCTTGTCACCAGGTGGATTTTGTTATTTTCGCCCATCCACATTGAAATAGGCCATATACCAGTCTAAAGATCACACCCTGTATCATCCTCGGCCTTTAGCCTCAAGTGATAGTTGTCTCATTGGGGATCATACCTTATCTCCTTATATTCTCGATGTCACCTTTTTCCTTCTTATAGATAGATTTAGAATGCAATTTCTTTTCTTCCATCATGAGAATTGAAATATACATGTTTTTTACTTGGAAAATGAGGTAAGCTTAAATTTCAGTACCAACATGATCAAAAACAAAATTCCAAGGTTAAATAAGCTGACAGGAGAGTTTGAGAAGGAGATGTCAAAATACAAATTAACTGTAGTTAGATATAGTGTTCTCTTCCAAAAACTCAGACAGAGCAGAACCTAGTTTCTGATGGATTTTCATTGATTTTCTGTGGCATCAAATTTAAACTCAAATTACTTCTTCATATCAACCAATTTCATGGTTTTGAAACTGTCCTGACAATAACCTCAGAATGACAGAAGCGAATGCGGCATTCATTTAACTAAATCTCACTTAAAAACATCAAAACAATTACTACGTCAGAAGAATCGATTTGCACCGGGTTAATATAAATGACAAAATTATCTAACACTGTTACAAGACGAGGGCATGATCCAAATCAATACCCCAATATCATAATAACATATGTTAGCTCATCAAAATATTTCTTGATATTTCATATCAATTATATTGAATATATGTCTATTGATATCCATGAAAATGCTGAAAATGTCTTAGATAACATCAATTTACCAAGTTAACACAATAAAAATATGAATATTTGGAAGATATATGTAAATGTAATCTCATACAGAATTTGTCAAACAGTGTAACATGCCACAGAATACTTCTTTTCCACCCATATCAAAATTAATAATAAAAACAGAAGGTATACAAAAACTCTTACATAACTTAAATCCAAACAAAGCAGCAGGACCAGATGAAATTAAACCAAGATTTTTAAAAGAACTTTCACATGAAATTGCACCCATACTCACTATTATCTTTGAGAAGTCAATCAAAACAGGCGTTGTTCCAGATGACTGGAAAACTGCCCATGTCTCTCC
The DNA here is from genome assembly GCF_963676685.1 of Mytilus edulis. Lineage (NCBI taxonomy): Eukaryota > Metazoa > Mollusca > Bivalvia > Mytilida > Mytilidae > Mytilus > Mytilus edulis. The sequence goes on from NC_092346.1 coordinate 31,242,625, forward strand.
TGTATACAAAAAAGGCCAAAAATATAACCCTGAAAACTACCGTCCTATATCACTCACATGTATTTGTTGCAAACTTTTAGAACACATCGTAGTAAAACACATCATGAAACATGCAGATAATCACAACATTTTATATCCCCTACAGCATGGATTTCGCAGAAATCGATCCTGCGAAACACAACTATTAGAATTTATAGACGATGTCTCACTAAACATGGAAAATGGTAAACAAACAGATATTTTGGTCATGGATTTTTCTAAAGCATTCGATAAAGTTTCACATTCTTTTTTAACTAATAAGCTTCATCATTACGGGATACAGGGGGAATTAAATTACTGGATACAAAATTTTCTTAGCAATCGCAAACAGGCAGTAGTTCTAGAGGGGGAAAAATCTGAGTATGTTGCAGTTGAGTCAGGGGTTCCACAGGGGTCAGTTCTTGGACCAAGTCTTTTCTTGTTCTATATTAATGACATTCCATCTGGTCTAACATCTACAGTACGTTTATTTGCAGACGACACAATAGTTTATTTGGCAATAAAATCAAACTCCGATGCATTAACACTACAAAAAGATCTTGACAAACTGGCATCGTGGGAAACTACCTGGAAAATGGCATTCCACCCAGATAAGTGTAATGTAATTTCAGTCACCAGAAATAAAAAACCAATCACATTTAACTACACATTACACAATCATTCTTTAGAACATGTAACAACAGCAAAATATCTGGGGGTCACCATCAGTTCAAACCTTAAATGGGATGTGCATATTAACAACATATGCAAGAAAGCTAATAGCACACTAGGCTTTCTAAAGAGGAACCTGAACATAAGTTCAACATCCATTAAAGAGCAAGCATATAAGTCCCTAGTAAGACCATCACTAGAGTATGCTTGCTCTGTTTGGGATCCATACTTACAACAAGACATAGATAGCATTGAAAAAGTTCAAAGGAGGGCTGCGCGTTTTGTTACCAACAAATACAGAAACACCTCAAGCGTTGGTAACATGTTACAACATCTTGAATGGCGCAGTCTCTCTGACAGAAGAAAAGACTCCAGATTGGTAATGCTCTACAAAATTGAACACGAAAAGGTTGCAATCCCTAAACAAAATAAATTAATTCCACAAAAAAGACAAACAAGACATACAAATTCGAACAGCTTCCAAATTCCATCCTGCAAAACACAGTACAGAAAAGAGTCATATTTTCCAAGAACTATCACCGACTGGAACAAACTACCGGACAACATTGTAAATTGCACTTCAGTCGACTCTTTCAAATCTTCAATTTCAAAGCATCAATATTAACTCAATTACAACATCTTACTTTATTATACAAAACATTTTAAATTTTTAATTTTTCCTATTTTTTAAAAATTGTACATTTTTCCAATCTATGTCTTGTTGTAAGTTTCCTCCTGTGACATAATCTTCAATTTGTTGAAGGCGGTCACTATATGGTAGAAAAAAAATGATTCTATATTTAGCTATCATTCCACTAATTTTCCATGTTTAACATTCAAACCTTACATTGATGCGAAACTTTAGAAACAGAATAATTGATTTATTAATTTTCATTTTTTTCTTATCTAGTTTCCAATATGGCATCTGGTCTAGTTTCTAAACAATCGATTTTAGATAGTAAAAAACACCAAATTTCATTAGCAAATGATGCTCTAATACTACAAAAGGAAAAAATTCAAAATTTCAAAGATTCATTTTACATTTTTGTTTAAGTGCTGGGTTAAATTTCATGGAGTGACAGGAAATAAAAAACAAAACTTAATGTTCAGCAAAATAAATGAGCAATATAAATTGTGATGGAGTTAATGTCATTTGTTTTAATAAACCATGCAATATATAGAATATCTCTTTACCATAAACATTGTTTTGACTTGAAACTATTCTGATTAATACATTGCATATTGAATTAACAATCAACTTAAAAGTTTGTTTTGTCTCTCTGCTTTCTATCATCAGCCCACATAAACCCAAACAACATGACAGAAAATTATCAAAATAAAAACAGAACATGTAAAAATTGTCTCTCTTGCAACAACTACAAAAGTTTTCTTCATTTCATTATGTTTAAATCTAAATAAAAGCAGCAAATCTTGTTATTCAATAAGAATGGCTGATGGATGAGCCTGAGAAATACTTTAAGACATCCAATCAACAAATAGTTGCTTGTTTTCCTGATGTAAACTTGAAGAGTTATTTAAAGATTTGTTTCTCATTATTATGTTACATGTATGATGTAAATTTAAAGGAAATTTACCCTTCCTGTTTTCTAACTACTAACACCTGTCACTTAAATTTTTTAATGTGGTTAGCCTAGCTGATGTAATATACTTTTAACTTGGTTCATTAGTCATATAAAAAATAAAGTACTTTGTACAAATACATGAAACTGGTATCACCATGTGCGGAGCAATTTTCTACATAAACATAAAAAACATATACTGTCTTAAATGACTTTAAATTTTAGCTCTTCGCAAGTTTATAGAAAGTTTTTTAAGGAACCAGAATTCAAAAATGAACTGATCCATCATTCTTATGAAAAAAAAATCATTATTAAAGAGAGGAACACTTGTTTAATAACAATTATAGAACAAGGACTTGTCGATCAAAATACAATGCCATTGAATCTATGGAGTCCCCCAAGAAATGTGTCATAAAATTGGATTTATTTGAATCTGGAAACTGTTCATGTTTTTTTTTCTTTTAATTTAAAATTAAGCAATGGATTCTAGATCTAGATCTATGTTTTATATGTATCAGATGTTTTGACAAAATCAAGGAAGCAATTTATCTTTCCTGTACACACACATGTACTGGTTAATGTACAAACCTGTCAGATAAATGAAGATATAGATCAATCTATTAAATCAATGATGGATTTAGCAAGGACCCAGTACTAATTGAACAGACAGTACCCCCCCCCCCCCCCCCCCCCCCCCCCAGGATAAGGATAGAATCTTCAAAGTACATGTATACCCAACCTTTAGTTGTATTACAAACCTAGAAGGAAATTTGGTTGATTTTCTTTACAATTTTAGCAAGAAATATGTTTTTGTTAATCCTGAAGACCCTAAAATCTGAATTTTCTAAGTCTATTGTAATAATTTATCTACTTAGAAGATAAACTCCATATGCGAAAATTTTCTACAAAAATGTATACCTACATGACACACATGTATAAACTTATTTTTAAGAACATTTAAGCAGAAACATTTTAAAAGTTTTATTTAAGAGTAATTGTGTTGGTGCTTTTGACTATCCTGATCTATTTACAACAACAATATAAACTCAAATATCAAACTCAATATGGGGCATGTTTGAATATATAATGTTATGGTGTGACTGTCCTAAATATGTTATTGATCCAAACATGCAATTGACCCTGAAAAAAACAAAACAACTACAACAGGTATATGTCTGTTTCAGAATGCACCAAAATAAAATTTGAGCCCTACCTTCTTTCAAAACTAATTACAACTTTTAACCTTTTAAACATGGTGCTAAATTACCCATATCAAATTGACTTCAAACTTTTAAAATATAATTTTTCCACACTAATTATTAAAAGGAAATTTTAATTGCAGGATCATGTACCAACAAAACAATACATACTCTTCAATTGTGTAGTAACTTTCATATCCCATTTCTTCATCAAGATCCTCGATATCCTCTTCTGGAATTTCTAAATAATCGTGGTCTAAGAAAAGTTTAACATTTTCTCCTGTACTAGATAACTTTGTAGAGAAAACTTCGATTTCTTCCATAACAATCAAGTAATTAAAGTGTCAATATATTTTACAATCCAACAAGAAATTACACTAATAACTCTCATTTTTCCTGATTATATATCCAGATGAACACAACGAATACACAGAAATTCATCTAATAATTTAATATATCCCTTGATAAGTAATGACAATTGGTATCGTAATCAGACTAGTGATGTAATTCCTAGCTACTCATTCACATAGCGAGAGAATGTTTGTGTCACTGGCCCCATACATATATACCAACAGGGGAAAAAAATGATATTGTGTTTCCGTGGAAACAGGAAATGAATCAGAAAAACTGTTATATACACAGATTATGTACTTAAACATATAAACAGATTATCCACAATGCACCACCACAAAGAACAGACTTGTGTGATCAATTTAAGAGCTAAATCTTTACATTCAAGTGGTAAGTCGATCACTTTCCCAAAAACTGATGTACTTTATCAAGCCTTACACATTTGGTTAACAATCAACATTTTCAGATTCACTGATATCAAAAATGATCAGAAATTATCACAACCAGTTAATGGACTTTTTGTCTTAATATAATAATAAACTATTAAAAGCTATATGTTATTAATATGAGCAATTATCTGCTGTGTATCAAATTACATTTTTCATTCATTATCCTAAATGTCAATACATTAAAATGTTTGCCATCTGTTACTAGTTCAACTCAAATTTCCAATGCATTTGAAATTTGGTATCACTTTTCAGTGTCATTTGAACATTTCTAGGCTGACACTCTTTTTCTATAGATAGAATATTGTATCTTCTAGCTGAAGGTTATTTCCTTATAGTGTGAAGGAAAAATCAATGCTTATATGCAAAGATGAAATTTTTCACACAAGTTTCAATTTTTGTTGTTATATCAAGGACAGGCAGATTATGACAGACTTAATTTTATTTTTGAGTCTCCAATGGATTTATTTAACACAAATTGAACCTAAATGAAGTGTTATTCCAAGCCAGTCAATGCTAACTAAAAAATTGAAAATATATAAAATTATATTTTTTTTACGTATTTATTTAAATTACACATCGTAAAAAAAAAAAAAAAATTTCTAATTACAATTTTAGCGGATGTTCACAACCCAATAGGTCAAATTCCACTCTATTTCTGTAAACAATTGCAAATTCCTCTCTCTATAATTATGTAATGGATTATTCATGTGACCTTAGTTATATGTTACATGTATTGTAATATACGCACCTTGTGACCACCTGTAACTTCAAACAAGATCAAAACAAAATGTTAAATTTACCAATAAGTAATTTGTCAATTAAAATTTTTAAAAAAGAATTAATATTATATAATTAAGAACCATTTTGCAAATAAATTCTATAGAAAATAATTATCTCAGTGCATGGGAGACAACTCTAACATCTTGATTGGAAAGATATATATATGTATATGTCAAATTAATTATAATCAAGAGATAACGACTGTCATTTTAATCTGACAAAAAGGATGGGTCAGTGACTAACTTGAAGTGTCATCTCTTTTAACATACCTTGTGTAATATATGGTTTTATGAAGCTGTCAAATATTTGTGATAGAGTTAGACCTGTTCAAATGAATATTTGTATAAGCATAAGTAGGTAGATAAAATGTTTATTAAAATAAAATTAGAGTCAACACCTAATTATAGATTTACAAAGCTCTGTCAATATTAAGGTGTATAAAAGTTAAGAGCTGTTAATGTCCCACAAGTAATAACAGCCTGACATTAATACAAAGGAAAACCTTCTTGATTCTTGACCGAGTCAACATCTTTTATAGAAAATTATAATGAAAATTGTTTGTACAGGTTCAATTGAATGTGTAAAGACAGGGACCCAATTCAATTTTCGTTTGATGAAGATTAATTTCAGGCTGGAATTTCAATTTCAAATTTCTCATCTTAAATTTCACAACTGAAAGGTTGGAGAATCAATCCATGGGACCGCATAATAAATCAAAAGTATTTAAATCATATTATGCAGAGCTCATGAACATACACACACCATGATAAAAAGTAAAATAACCTATACTTTTAGGTCATATCAATCAATTTAGCACTTTTTGTGTTGACTATAATAATGCTTTATATTCTTGTAACAGGATCTGTTAAAATCATGCAGACTCTTAACAATAACTCCTTTTAAAAGATCATCAAAGATTAAACATGGCATATAATTGTGTATGCTATACACATGTTTCCTCTACAAAAGATTCATCAGTGATGCTGGTATCAAAAAGGTTAAAAGGCATTGGCTCTCTCTCTCTCTCTCTCAAGGATTTTATTTTAGTTGTTTTAATGCCACTTTTAAGCACCCTTTCTGGCTATTTCATGGCGGTCAGTTTGATGTGAAGATATGTTTGAGTTTCAGAAAGTTTTAAGTCAAAACAAGTTAAATTGGTTATTTTTTTTTAACTATTTTTTCTTTCTTTGTCAAGAAGTATATCTGAGATCTCCCAAAAATATGTTTAACCCTAAAGCATTTTTGAGCCTGTCTCGTCAATTGAGATTGTTATACTGTTATAAATTCTATTTATATCTTCATATGCTCAAAGGGTCCAGTAACAGATTGTAGGTAAAAGGATAAAGTCCCCAAAAAATAAAAGATCTGATGAATACTAATTGGATTTTCACCACAAGAAGATTACCATAGCTACTGTTTTTAGCAAAACCTTTCAGAATTCGGGTCCCTACTGATCTTGAACTTCTTATTTTATTTGGCTTTTTTTTTCTAGAGGAAACGCAAATCTAGCTGCTCCTGTAAACAAAACTTTGACTGATATCTGTGTGTATTTATTTATTGATCTTTTTAAGATTATTGCCTCTTTCAGCACTTAAGACTAACAGTTTTTTTTTGGTGGAGGAAGGCTGATTGGTGGGAAAGAACCACAACCTTGCTTTGTCAGGGAAACAAAAGTAACATAACATTTTCAATTCACGGGAGGAACATGCAGGTAAAAAATTTCCACTTACCAGACTGAGATCATACTATTCAACATGTGACTTTCAAAATTATCGAAGAATTTATTTCTCACACCCAAGATTCTGTTCAGACTCTTTAATCTATAGTTATGGCCCTTCGGTATACATGCAAAACACTAGGACTCATAGAAATTTATTAACACCTTTACGAGTCCAAATTATATAACTTGGTACTTAACCGAGATAATTTTATTAGTTTTGAGTTCATTACATTTTCTAAACACTATAAAAATATCCTCATAAAGGCATTCGATGTTTAGTTAGGGAAACCATATTGATTCTAACAATTAGGTGGGTAATTAAGGAAGTTGTGAAAAGCACCAACATTGTGATATCCTGTCTCGGACAAAGAAAATTACCCAGAAATCAATGCTGAAACTGATACTCCATACCAATTATAATCTGTTTCATCAACAAAACTCAAATTAACTCAGAACTGAGAGGTCAACTTTAACTAATTTGTACTGGAACGTTTAACAGCAGTGATAATGCAATGTTAAACTTATTCTGTTGAAAGTTGTTAACTTCTACATTTCTACATGGATTACCGAAAGATTTCTTAAAATAAAATGATGGCTATTCATATTTCAGCAATTAATTAAAGGTGCAAATGAAGAACTTAAGCTTTCACAAAGTTCATAGGGTTTTCCACATGGCCTTAGGGCATTATAGTGCTATCATAAAATTATATTTTTTTTCCTTGGTGTTTAATGAATTTCTTAGGTAACAGTGCTTTTCAGATATATATACCAGTCATATTTGAAAATACTGGTGAGAACAATTTCATGTATTTTAACAATAAATAAAATAATCAACTTTTTCTTAAATCAGAATACAACAGAATGGTTTGGGAACTCATTGTTGAAGAAAAGTAAGATCACCCTTGAAGTATTATTTGTTTTATTTTGTGTTGTTTACGGCTGTCTAAATGAAATCGATCTCACATCCTGTTTTATTTAAATCTGACCAGTTGCAAACATTTACAGTCATGAACAAATAAGGTTTGAGAATTATGCTTCTGATCCAGAGAAGGAAATTTGAATGGCCCCAAAAGACCATTGCATCTAAAATAAGAGCTGGGATAGTAATTTTTTCCATAATATTGCTTTATCATAAAGCACTAGGCTACCAAAAATGTAAACTGGGCTACCAGTGTCAGACTACCACCAGTTAATTCTAATTTCCTTTCCTGTGATCAACAACACACAAATTAAACTACCTATATTATAATAAATCTTTGACAGCCATTTTTTCTCCGTGAGAGCACAAGTATAAAAGGGACTATAAATGTCATGTATTTTAGGATTTTGTGATGAGCAACCCCAACTGTTAATCAAATATAAATATAATATTTTGAATGTACAGATTATGGTAATAGCTATGTTTATAATATATTCGTGTATTTTGCCAAATAGCGGTACAATAGAACACAAAAGGAAAATGAACGGTATTTCACACCATACTAAATCTTTATTCTACAACAACCTCAGAAAATAAAAGTATATAACGCTTTCAAATGCAATTTATTTACCTTTAAAAGCTTATTTTCATTTCAATTGATGACGGCCAACCCTCCTTTATATGTTTTTAAATCAAATCTCATCATTTCTCGATTTTCTGTTATTTTTAACACTATAGCTCAGCTAGACTAAACAGTTAACTTTCATTACTTTTGAAGACATACAATTAGCTTTTATGATTCTCTATTGGAAATTTCTTCTCACTTTTTTCCATAGCCTTGTTCACAATTATTTTTTTATAATTACATAACTAAATGCCCCATTCCTTGTTGATTAGAATATTCTTAAAATAAATTTCATAATTATACCCTTTGAGGAACTTTATTATAAAAGAAAGTAAAATGGTACTGTAAATAGAATACATACGGGGGTATTTTTTAGTTTGAATAAAAAGAGAGATGTTGGGTACATTTTTACATGTCTACATGACAGCAACCCAATGGCATATGTTGATCGCAAAATGAAATCATACATATTTCTCCCTGCGTTGAAGACCCATTAGTGGCCTTCGGCTGTTGTCTGCTCTATGGTCAGGTTGACAATACAGTTGTTGTCTCTTTGACACATTCCCCATTTCCATTCTCAATTTTATATAACTACAAGTGTTTCAACAACATAATTTTTTTAAGAGATTCACATTTTGTCATGTCAGGGCCTTTTGATAAGTTTTGTTTATTGTTGAAGGTGACCTATATTTATTGACATCTTAGTCCATTGATCTCTGATAGATAGCTACATAAAATTTAGAGTTGAAATGGTCAATGTGACAAAGAGACAAACATGAGACATGTAAATAGTTACATTATTCAATCATACCTTCTTTTATATCAAACTTTAGGATATTTGATTTTCAAGTTTTGTTCATACAAGAACAGACAGTGACTATGATGAACATACATGTACATGTTCACATTAATATAAGCCTTGGCATCTTTGACAATTTTTTTTCACGTAAAATGTGCATTCTTAAATCAGATAAGGTATGAAATGTGATCATACATCATGTTTATGAATAGAATTTGAATACACATCTTATTTTACTGACATTAACATTGTGTGTTTGAGTGATTTTGTTTAAATAACATACAACGTACATTTAATCCTCTATCTATAGTTTACACATGCCTAAACAGTGGGTAAAATGGACTAATCAGGCATTCAAACCCCCTCTTCATTCTTTCAGTTTGTCCTAACTTTACATTTATTCAATCAATTTTCAACTGGAAATATCTCATATATATGACCTACATAGATATACATTTGTAAGAAGATGTGGTATGAGTGCCAATGAGACAACTCTCCATCCAACTTCCTAGTAACAATTTATAAAATAAAACATTAATTTATAGGTCCTACATATTCTGCATTCAACCAAATTGATTACTGATGGGATAAACAATAATAAAATTTGGATGCCAAAACATATAACATAAAAATATCATTACCTGATGATATTCATAATTTTTTAAGATTATTTCAAATTCACACTACACTCACCTGAGCAAATAAACAGCTCTCTCAATATCACTGAGCCTTTCATCAACTGTTAGTTTGTCAAGTTCTTCATTTGACTGCAAGAAATAGAAACACTATGATTTTGGTCAATTAAAAAAATATTGAAACAATATTTTTTTTTTATTTTGTGCTTTAAATCATTCCTGACTTCCATTTTCAAAATTTGCTATAATTCAGGTTGGTTGCAAAAATTTAAAGAGGCACATCATTTTGTTTATTTTCTTTGGTTACATCTTCTGACATCAGACTCGGACTTCTCTTGAACTGAATTTTAAATGTTCGTATTGTTATGGGTTTACTTTTCTACATTGGCTAGAGGTATAGGGGGAGGGTTGAGATCTCATAAACATGTTTAACCCTGCCGCATTTTTGTGCCTGTCCCAAGTCGAAAGCCTCTGGCCTTTGTTAGATTTGTATTATTTTAATTTTAGTTTCTTGTGTACAATTTGGAGTTTAGTATGGCGATCATTATCACTGAACCAGTATATATTTGTTTACAGGCCAGCTGAAGGACGCCCTCGGGTGCGGAAATTTCTCGCTGCATTGAAGACCTGTTGGTGACCTTCTGCTGTTGTTTTTTTCTATAGTCTGGTTGTTGTCTCTGACACATTCCCCATTTCCATTCTCAATTTAATAAAAAAAAAAATGTGTGGTACATGTACAAACTATTAGTATTTTCAGGATAAGAAAAGATGATTGAAGACCTGATGCATTTAGGATTGCATGTACAAATGTACATTATTTTAACATTTTATCTAATGCAATGTGATTCTAAGAGGTTATTTCCTTTCTCCTTTAAAAACCCCTTTTCTTCTACTGTCAATTTAATGGTTTGGCCTTTACAAGCAAACAGTATGAGTTTTTCTCATTATTCATGTTATTGAAGACTATATGGTGGTTTATAATTGCTTTTATCCACTCTATTTGAACTTTGGTGGATTGTTGTCTCTTTTGCAATTAAATACATTTGTACAGTATCTCCTCAGATTCCTGTATCCAGCTTACACTATTTCATTAGAAATTCTCATTTTTTTGTAAACCTGTGTCCCGCTAGACTTCATTTCCCTTTTTCAAGGCACAATAATTTGACTTTCACGTGTCACGCTTACAACAAATCGGCAATCCCGCGTCATTGTTAGACCTCCATGAGACCCACAATAATCTATTTCATGTATTTGTTACATTTGGATGTTAATAATTGAAAACAAATAAAGTCATTTATGTAGCGCTTCAAATTACAACAGAAAATTAATTCTCGCATTTCTTGTACATGTGCTGCTCTAGAAATGAAAACGTTTGAATCCAACATTATGTTTTGTTCTGCGCACACCTCTATCCTCTCTGTGAAGTTCTGTGATTGTGGACGTCATAATTAGTTCAGTTGTTTTTTTGAAAACCGAATGTCACCCTTGGTAAAGAATGATCCTCTGTTGCAGTGAAAGGGGGAATCCTGTGAAAGGATCAAGCCAAAAATATGTAAAAAGCTGTTTTAAGACGTCACACTTATTATTATGAAGACGACTAACATTCACAGACAGTGCCAGTCATCTTAGTATGCAATTTATACAAGGGACATTGAACAAAACTTAAAATTTTTACTATGCTTATATTGGCTGTAATTTCAACAAAAGTCAAAGTGTGTGTCAGATTGCGACTGTGACATGCCCAACACATGTCAGTTTTGCAATCTAAAAATGCTTTTGTCATGAGAGAAATATTCTGCAGTTTTTTTTTTGTAATGACTATTTAATTAATATATACCTTTAACTTATTGTCAACGCGATCGAGTTGCAAATCTTGCAAATCATCTGCAAGCGACGTCGTCGCATCCATAATAATATCGGTCAGGTGCGTGTCGACCTTAGAATGGTGGTCAGCATGGTTTTGTCATGAATGTGAACATATCAGAATATTTAGTTTGATATTAATAATCAAAAAGTCTTGTCCTAACGTAGAATTTATGGTGGTTACTACCCGAGAATGAGAAAGCTTCACTTGACAACAAGATCAGCCACCATGTTTGAGAATGATTTATGAAATCTCATAAATTCTCGCGATGTTTAAAAGATTTAGGCGCGGGAAAATTCAAATAAATATTCAATAGTCCTGCAAACTATTCGCAAATCGGCTCATCATTTGTACAACAGTAGCAGATTCAGGGGAATGGTTCGGGGGTTTGAAACCTCTTTTTTTGGACGATCAATGCATTTATATGGGGACATATAGTTGGAACCCCCTTTTTATAATGACTGGCGCCCCTGAACAGACACGTGTTCCAAATTCGTCTACAAAAGACTCGTTTACAAATGAACCCTCGAATCGAAATGTTGTAAAAGACCAAATCAAGCACTAAGTTGAAGATATTGAGGGTGGTATGGATTCGGTGTTCTGGGATACAATGGAAAATACTCACGGTATTCTGGGGTTTTTTTTAACTTTTTTTTTTCTTCTTCTTCCGAATACGGGAGTAGACTCCTAGGTAGGAGTGTAAAACTTCCCGGAATGAGAAGAATGAAACATCCAATACCCCCCAAAAAATACCTTATCATATTTGTTTCTATAAAACAATACTCAGTATAGCTTTAAGTTTTTTATCAGTAATACAGGCTTCAATTTATGCCCATTACTTGTGGAGAGTTGTGTTATTGGAAAATGATACCACATCTTTTTTTTTCTTTCTTTTTTTTATCTTTATCAATGATATTTCAGGTACACACACCATTGCTGAATACTCGATGATACCCTAGAGGAGGTCTGGCCGAGTCAATCAGCAGTGTCATCGAATTTCGACACAAAAAAAAATAACTGACAAAAACATTTTAATTTTTACTTCTTACAATTATCATATATGCTGTAAATGATTAATAGGCTACTGGTACCCGAAATTCTCATCGGATACATTTGTAAACCGTGCATAGCACTGATATGATCCTTCGTCCATGAATTTAGAAATTAAGGATCAAACACCCTCTAATAGTACATGAAAAGGATAACACGGCTATATCACTCGGGGAAGGAGGGGCACTTACTACTAGTATGTAAAAAGAGTTAGGAATGTTCCACTGGAATAGTTCACTATTTTAAGTTTCATATAGTAAATGATATAAAATCGACTAAGATAATCTGATTGTATCATATGGATTAGAAACTAAGCATACAGATGCAAATGTCTTTGTTCGATATTTTTTAGAAGTTCGATTAAAATCAGATATTTGTAAGATGTAAAAGTCTCTCCATGGAAAGATTTTTATCTTAAAAGCTATACTGAGTAATGTTTTATAGAAACAAATATGATAAGGTATTTTTTGGGGGGTATTGGATGTTTCATCTTCTCATTCCTACCACACAAGGATTGAAGAGTCGACCCCGAGCTTAGGAATCACCAAAAAGAGATCTGACAGTTCATCATATCATACCAACCAAGCTAAAAAAAAAACGTGAAAAAACTCAACAAACAATGCAGTGACGAATAACCCGTAGTCCAGAAAGTCTAGCTTGGTAGAGGCACACATTATGGTGGGATCAAATCAATGTTAACCATAAGTGGATGTGACTATTCATTTTTTAAAAGTCCCTTTCTGTCATTCAGCTCCTCAATTTCCTATTATCTAAACTTGGCTGTCATGTTTTTTTTTTATTTTTTCGTTCCAGAATAAAAGGTAAATCAAGAAAAACACTTGGGACGCACATGCACACTTTATGAAGTGTTGTATCCTTTTCACAGAGAAGAATATGGATGGGGTCCTTCAATTCTGTATTATTTAAAGGATATGGATGGGGGATACTTCAATTCTGTATTATTTAATTTCTTCACTCATTATTCTTTATCTTTAAAATTACTTGCTATTCTGTAATTACTTGTTAACTGTATATCGAACATTATAATTGTCTATAATCAGTTTATTTTTATAAGCCCGTTAACGGGACGCATTATAATATAGGTTAACGGTCAGTCTCGGCGTTTGTCGCCAAAATGTTGGAAAATAACTTAAAAACCAATTTGCTTGAAACTTTGGTGAATTGATGCGAGTACCCTTTCGATTTTATTTTAGAAATTTCTGATTTTACGTTTTCGAGTTATGGGGTTTTATTCATTCAAAAGGGTGAATTTATTAGTTTTCAGACAAAAACTCAAAAATGTTTTATCGATTGAAGTTAAGTCCTCTTTCGATCTTTTTATTTTCTAGATTGTATACGTTTCCGAGTCCTGGGATTTTATTCACAAAAAAAAAGGAAATTTCCAATTTTCGGACACATCATGAAATCGTCTCACGGTTTCAACCATTTAGATCTTGGTGATCACTTTTGCTGTTTTAGAGTTCTCTCTTACTATAGATCGTAGTTATCAAGATAAAAAGACAAAACTTTAGAAAAAGGGCAAACATCGCCATTTAAAGGGCCACTAGCTACGAGATATATAAAAAATCTAATATACTATTTTTTTTGCTCAATCAATATGAAATGAATAATTGAAATAACACAAATTCAAGCATTTGTTGGCATAACATCCAAAGTGTACTGTTGGTTTTCCTGTTTGAATGGTTTTACACTAGTAATTTTGGGGCCCTTTATAGCTTATTGTTCGGTGTGAGCCAATGCTCCGTGTTGGAGGCCGTACATTGACCTATAATGGTTTACTTTTTTAAAATTGTTATTTGGATGGAGAGTTGTCTCATTGGCACTCACACCACATCTTCCTATATCTATGTCCAAAAAAAGTTTGAATTAACCAAAGGGACAATCAAAATTCAAACGTCGGAGAGAAAACGACAAAACCATGACAAAAGCAAAACATGACAAAAATGTCAATAATCTACAAAAACTGTTCCACAAACTAAAGACTGAACAACTAGAACCCTACCAATAAAAAAGAGGGTGATCTCCCAGGTGCTCTCTCTCTATATATATAGAAGGTAGTTCATATAGGCATCCATAGTATACATTCAGCGATAAGTTAAGTACTTTCGTTTCTTATTGGAATCAGGAAGGATTATTTTCACAAAAACAAATGTGTTACTTAATATAATTACACTAGATGTATGTTTCATTATAATACGTGATTCTGATTGGCTACTTTGCAATCTCGCGTTATACCTTAAGCAACTTCATTACACAATAAAATAATCAGTCACGATGACACGAGGTCCCACAAAAAAGTGCACAGGTAAAATAAATAAAAACTTGATAAAAATAATGTTTTCATGATCCTAGATAAAAGATGTAATTATAAGTATTGAATGCTTCTTTTTGCTTCCGCGCTTCATACAAAATGTACTTCGGTCAACGATTTTACACGCCAATGAAGTTACAAAAAGAAGCATTCAATTCTTAAATGAATGTTGGCAATAATGCTATGACATTTTTGTTATAACTTGTGAACAATTTACAGTTAATATTAACCTAATTATACAAGAACTTAGATGTGTTAAAACTACCTGTAAAACAAATTTAATATCTTCTATACTACCCAGACCAATGAATTTGACATATTACGAGTAAGGTGTATATTTTTGTTTTACAAATTTAAGAATTTTATATACGATGGATTCAGAACTACTTATAAATTTTTTTTAACGATATTTTTGGTCGGCCAATCACCCTTGTATCATAAGACAAACAGACTGTATTTGGAGCTACATTCTTAATAGTGATTGCTTATCCTTTCGGACCACCTGAGTTCATGCCGGGTTTGGTGGGTTCATATTAAAAATCACAGATCTCAATTGCAGCCCTAAATCACTGGCTCTACTCATAATCTTGCAGAAAATTAAAAAAATGAAAACGTAGTATCAAAATCAGAACTGAAACAGTACAGTACTGTCAAAATCAGTACTGAAACAGTACTATTAAAATCAGCACTGGAACAGTACTGTCAAAATCAGTACTGAAACAGTACTTTCAAAATCAGAACTGAAACTGTACTGTCAAAATCAGTACCGAAACAGTATTGACGAAATCAGTACTGAAACAGTACTGTTAAAATCAGTACTGAAACAGTACTGTTAGAATCAATACTGAAACAGTACTGTTAAAAACAGAAAGTATAACATTACAAGTTTTCTGTCTTGCCGAACAGTACTGATATATACGATGGTAGAAATGTACCAACACACGTGAGTAAATTCTTGGTAGTGTAGAGTTGTGACCCTTAGAAGCAAGAAAGAAGTTTGAACATGTTGTATACATACTACGAGGATACCAATTCAATGATGTAATTATATCTTTGAATATTGTTTTTATTGGTATTAATATTGATTGTATTTTCAGTAAATTTAAATCAAACTAAATCTTATTTTCTTTTACCTATGCACACTCATGGCTCTACAATATGTCGATTCCTGCATCTTGCCAAGGGCATGTTTCAAAGTTCTCAGACTGTTTATGGCGTCTTTACATTAAATCCATTGGATGTTGTATGGGTACTGATTGATTTTTTATTCTTAGTTTTGGACTCGCTGTCAGTACCTGCGAGTACTCTCATATCTGTACTTAGTGTTTTTATTGTTGTGAGGATGTATAAATATTCTGCCACGTCCGTCTGTGTCTAAAATAAAAGTCTTTTTGCTTTAACTATCTGACGAGTGAAAGTTCTGTTATATTTTTGTTTTTGTATCCTCTTATACTTTTTTGCACGAGTTATCCAAAATCGGTAGTTGAATTTGGTTCCGAGGAGCAAATTCGCTTAAGTCCTGTGGTTTGACTATAAGGCAGTGTTTCTGGTGTGAACTTTTCGGAGAGAGCCAATGGTGTTAGTCAGTTTTTTTGGGGTTGGGATTAGTTGTCACGACGCCGATTTTTACAAATGTGGTGGTGTTGAAAAACATCTATCCTGCATATTATCAATCGTTGTTGTTGAAATTCTTATTTGATCTTTTTCTTTGCAAGCTTGTAATGTTTTTGGAGAATCGACGCATTCCAAAAAAAAAAAAAACAGCCAGCATAGAAAAATGAAATGAATTTGGTACGTATGGACTTTATTCCTATGGTAATTCTATTTTCAATATTATCATTTTTAGCTCACCTAGCCCGAAGGGCCAAGTGAGCTTTTCCCATCACTTTGCGTCCGGCGTCCGTCGTCCGTCGTCTGTCGTCCGTCGTCCGTCGTCGTTAACTTTTACAAAAATCTTCTCCTCTGAAACTACTGGGCCAAATTGAACCAAACTTGGCCACAATCATCATTTGGGGTATCTAGTTTAAAAAATGTGTGGCGTGACCCGGTCAACCAACCAAGATGGCCTCCACGGCTAAAAATAGAAGATAGGGGTAAAATGCAGTTTTTGGCTTATAACTCAAAAACCAAAGCATTTAGAGGAAATCTGACAAGGGGTAAATATGTTTATCAGGTCAAGATCTATCTGCCCTGAAATTTTCAGATGAATCGGTCAACCCGTTGTTGGGTTGCTGCCCCTGAATTGGTCATTTTGAGGAAATTTTGCTGTTTTTGGTTATTATCTTGAATATTATTATAGATAGAGATAAACTGTATACAGCAATAATGTGCGGCAAAGTTAGATTTACAAATAAGTCAACATGACCGAAATGGTCAGTTGACCCCTTTAGGAGTTATTGCCCTTTATAGTCAATTTTAACCATTTTTCATAAATATAAGTAATCTTTTACAAAAATCTTCTCCTCTGAAACTACTGGGCCAAATTAATCCAAACTTGACCACAATCATCTTTGGGGTATCTAATTTAAAAAATGTGTGGCGTGACCCGGTCAACCAACCAAGATGGCCGCCACGGCTAAAAATAGAACATAGGGGTAAAATGCAGTTTTTGGCTTATAACTCAAAAACCAAAGCATTTAGAGGAAATCTGATGTGAGTAAAAATGTTTATCAGGTCAAGATCTATCTGCCCTGAAATTTTCAGATGAATCGGTCAACCTGTTGTTGGGTTGCTGCCCCTGAATTGGTAATTTTGAGGAAATTTTTGCCGTTTTTGGTTATTATCTTGAATATTATTATAGATAGAGATAAACTGTATACAGCAATAATGTTCGGCAAAGTTAGATTTACAAATAAGTCAACATGACCTTTAGGAGTTGTTGCCCTTTATAGTCAATTTTTAACCATTTTTCGTAAATCTTAGTTATCTTTTACAAAAATCTTCTCCTCTGAAACTACTGGGCCAAATTAATTCAAACTTGGCCACAATCATCTTTGAGGTACCTTGTTTGAAAAATGTGTCCGATGACCTGGCCATCCAACCAACAGGGGTAAGTAAAATGTAGTTTTTTGCTTATAACTCTGAAACCCAAATCATTTAGAGGAAATCTGACAAGGAGTTAAATTGTTAATCAAGTCAACATATATCTGCCCTGAAATATTCAAATGAATTGGACAACCGGTTGTTGGGTTGCTGCCCTCCAATTGGTAATTTTTAAAGAAATTTTGCTGTTTTTGGTTATTATCTTGAATACTATTATAGATAGCGATAAACTGTAAACAGCGATAATGTTCATCAAAGTAAGATCTACAAATAAGTCCACATGACCTAAATGGTCAATTGACCCCTTAAGGAGTTATTGCCCTTTATAGTCAATTTTTAACAATTTTCATTAATTTGGTAAATTTATGTAAATTTTTACCAAATATTTTTCTCTGTTACTAATGGGCAAAGTTCATTATAGATATAATTGTAAGAAGCAAGAATGTTCAGTAAAGTAAGAACTTCAAACACATCACCATCACCAAAATACAATTTTGTCATGAATCCATTTGTGTCCTTTGTTTAATATGCACATAGACCAAGGTGAGCGACACAGGCTCTTTAGAGCCTCTAGTTTTTTATTATTACTATTCTTCACTGTAAATTACGTTTAATCTTGAGCTTTTAATGAGTAAAACACGTGCTAAGAACGCGTACAAATGAATACTCCCAATTCTTAGTGTTTACACTGGGAAAATTGTATTGCCACTTCATTCTCAACTGAATGCTACAATAACTTCTCAACCAAAAAATAGATGACCGCAAAAAAAATCTAGGTTAGCCGGAATAATAGTCATTGCCTTTTTATAACAAGGGAATAATTTTGTAGCATGTTTCCCCCATATATTTTTTCATTAAGGTGGTACAGGGAGATAACTCTGTAAGGTCAGCTTAACGTTTTAATTACATTGTGTTGTAAAAGGAATATGAAGCTTCTCAATGATCAAAAATGGTGTTTGTCAAATTGCTATATAACAAGTGTAATTTTTCTGACAAAACGGTTGGTTCAAAATTTTTGTTTAAGTGTCAAAGTAAATACTTTGACAAAATTTTATGAAAATTAAACGAGCCAAATTTATTTTAGTGAAAGTGTTGGGTACCACCTTAAGTAGATCTTGAATTGTATCCTTTGTTTCAAATGTTTCAAAGAGAATTTAAATCGTCCCTTCGTAAATTGTACAGATGACATCACGAGTTGGTTGACTGTTATGGAATATCTGTTTTTGGAAAAGTTCTAATTGTCGTAAATTCATTTCCGCCCCTTTTCCCCGAATTCGACTTATCACCAGGTTTGTATTAAAAGGAGAAACACGACGAGTGACACATGTGGGGCAGGATTTGCTTACTCTTCTTGAGATCATCCCCAGATTTTGGTGGGGCTCATGTTACACAGTATTTATTTTTAGATTTTGTGTTTTGTGTCCTGTTTGTCTTTTTCTTTGTTTGGCCGTGGCGTTGTCTTTTTATTTTCGACTTATGAGAGCTTTTATGTCCCTTTGGTATCCTTTGCCTCTCTCTGGAGTACTATTCTACGTCAAGGTCATTTGGACTCTGTTCGCGATTTGTTTGACTTGCAATCAGACAGCATCTTCTTTTTTTTTTGGATTAAAAACATCCATGTCATTTGGACTCTGGTGGAGAGTTATTTCATTGGCAATCATACCATCCACGTTGAAGGCCGTACCTTAGTTTAGTTTAAACATATTTATTTATAGTGGATTGAGAAACAAGTTTTGCAACTTTTATAAATCCCTTTCCACTTTGCAGGTGCGAGTGCTGTCTTTTAGTGGCATTAGCCTGCTCTTTTTCGAAATCTACAAGGGTGTCTTTAACGTGCACGGGTCAGCCATTTACCGTCCCCTTCCGACGGACTATCATCGTTTCCTCAAGACCATACTCGCAAATGGTGTCAAGGGAGAGCCGAAAATTCAGTCCCTGAAATTTCGTACCTTGACCTATAATGGTTTACTTTTATAAATTTTGAATTGGATGGAGAGTTGTCTCATTGGCCATCATACCATATCATCTTATATCAGTATCTTCTTACTTGTATCTTTAAAGTAGAAAATGTAAACCAAAAATAAGAACATGTGGTATGTTTGCCAGTGAATCAAATCTCCAAAGTCCAAATAAAATGTATGCAACGTGGCTTATGCTCACCTAAGATGTGCATTCTGTTATAATTCTGAAACTGTTTTGCCTTTCTTTCCTTTTGGTGGGTATACTATAACTTTTGTGTACTTTAAAATGTAAAGTGATTCGATTTAGTTTGTTATTCTTAAAACTCAATGCCTACATATTCACTGAACTATTTTCATTGTCCTAATGTTTTGTGCTTTATATAATATAATTATTTTTCATGTTTTAAATTAAAAACAGAGACTAAAATGACACAAAATGCAACACTTTAAACTCAACAAAAGCTACACAAATCCTCTAAGAACAAATATTCCATAGGTTGGTAGACAAAGTGTTCCTGTTACACAATTGACATCCATTATGTTCATCTTGGCATATCAAAAAGCGGTGATAAGTAGCATATATATGAATAAGAAAATAAAATATAATATACCTTCCTATACAAAAAAGTTCGATACGTTAAACCTTGAGCAACTCCTAAAATAGTCGAACAAGCATTAAGCTGCTTGTAAAAGAACGATAGCAGCTTTGGGCATCATCGTAAGGACGACATCAAATGTTCAATGAAGGATAAACAACTTAATTCACATAGTTTTTTTCACTGACCCCCCCCCCCCCCCCCCTCTTAACTTAATTTGGGAAAAATTGATTGACCCATATGGATATATGTAAAAATCAATGTCGGATAACCAAATATTGCAGCCGTTCAACCTCGATAAAATAATACCTTACTTGATCATTTATGTTCAATATTCCATAACTCTGCAAAATCCACATTTTGAACTTGTAATTTTTTTAATTCTAAGCAAAAAAAAAAAAAAAAGAACATTTGAAAATGGGAAAAAATGGTTTAATGATTACAGACAATATGCGAGACAAAATTTCAGATAATGGAAAAGAAAATTCAAAACAAATAGAACAAAGCAGAACTTTCAAGACTTAAATTTAACCGAAAAAAAGGCAAAAGTTTCGGATCAAGCTATTCTTAATCACTAAAGAAAGTTTTTATAGAAATAAAAAATCAAATCAAATAATTCACAGGAATTCTGGAAACTATTTGTAAAGGAATGACTGTGATATATATTTTTTCTGTCTATGAAGAAATAATTCTCATATCATTTGCATATTAGGGAATACGTTGATATGATCGGCTGAGAAAAATTCCAGCAGTTGATCTTGACGTCGTTTATTTTTCGATAGACGATGTTGACCGAACTTCTTTTCGTAATCATGAATGTAAACACGATGGCGGCGATAATGACACAATCCGGATCGACGTTAACAAAATTTATTTTCACTCCGAGTAATCGTTTGGGTTAAATAATAAACACAAAATATTCGTTAAAAAGATAATAAGAGAATTTTTTTTACTTTATTATTTTTATTAGATTGCAAATTTCATGGAATACATATTTTTTGCGTTCACAAAAAAAATATATTCAAGCGCCAGGACTATTCAACAACACAAATATACAATTTAAGTATGACAGTGTTTACGATTGTGGAAAAATAAATTTCTATCCCCAATTTTAAAGAATTTTAAGGATTAAACGTCTTTATTGGTGTACAAACTGTACCACCACGAAGTCAATCACAAACATATCATAAGTCCAAAGTTTGTGAGTGAATTGGTCGAGTTTATACACAAATAAAAGAAATGTAATCCCACTTCTGACACCAAAGTAACGATTTCGCCCCTTGAGTGGTAAGTTAAATTGAATAAGGAGGCTCGATCGAACATAATTTGTATGAAACGTCTGAAAAAATTGGTTTATTTATACGTTCCCTATTGGATTTTTATTCGAACCCTATAAAAGGATGGAGGATGGTGAGGAGATGGAACATGGCAGACTGGAATTTTTACGGATAACTGACAAAAAGGTTATAACATCTTTTCAATGATTGAAAAGGAAATACAAATGTAATGTCAGCCGTGTAGTTGAGAGGAAAAATAAAGAACTGAAGAAGGTCAATGGCCGAAACGTCTTGAAAAATTGGTTTATTAATACAATTATATAAAGTATGTTCCCTATTAGAATTTTGAAAACAAGGATTTTTATTCAAACCCTATAAAAGAAAGGAGGATTGTGAGGAGATGGAACATGGCAGACTGTAATTTTTACGGATAACTGACAAAAAGGTTATAACATCTTTTCAATGATTGAAAAGGAAATACAAATGTAATGTCAGCCATGCATGTAGAAGTATGTTCCCTATTGGAATTTCGAAAACAAGGAAACAAATTATAACATGTGATGGATACCGATATAGAATAATGAAAGATCAATGAAAATATGGATCTGATTGTTTTGTAGAAGACTTCTTGTCCGTTTTGCATGCTAGAAAATAAATGAAATGTCGAATTCGCAGATAATCTGACCGAAATACTATGCAACTTATGATTCTATAATTCCACCTAAGCTTTGGGCTTAAGTTCCATGTGATTCAAAGCGAACAAATAATGACCCAGAGTCGTTCCATGCCCATTATAATGAGCAATTTTATAATTGTTATCCAGTTATTGACTTTTTTTCCTGATCAAATATCAAATAGCAAACATCAACATATAAAAAAATACGAAGTTAAGAAGAATGTGCACCACAATCTAGACAAGCTAAAGAGAAAGATTGAAATTTATGAACAGTAATGTACAGGGGGTATTCTTTGAGCCCATTACGTACGTTCTCTTATGATAATATTTCCAGGCTAGAACGGACTCTTAACATTTGATTTAACCTTTTAACCTTTAAGTGCTGTATTTTAATGGACTTGTTTTGTCTGGATTCATTAAATTTGTTATTTATTATTTGTTTAAAATTGGTGAGCCAAAATGGGCATTGATGATTTTAATTTTCGCTAAAATGGATTAAATTTTGCGCTTAAATTGGTTATACTTTGGCGCCAATTACAAATACATCCGATATTTTTCGCTAAAATGTCCTCCGACGGTACATTATAAAGAGAATTTACGGATAATTTTAGTTCTGCATGTAGAATTTTGCAGATTTAGAACGACAAATCATGAATTACCTATTGAATCTGGTAGATGGTATAATACCAATAAAGTAGACACTGCACTCTTGAAAAAAATGAAATCGGGGATGAATTTCACTTTATCTTGGAACGATAAAATTTCTAACAAGAGAGGAAAAATAACATACAAATATATAGTTACACCAAACCAATCAAAAAAAGAAAGCAAAGCTTATTAAACTTTTCCAATTTACTAAAATCACAAATAAATCTGTCTGTACTCCTGACTTAATCTAACGTGAATCCACCCCGGTTATTGTTGATAAAATGTCTTGGACTAATTGTATTTATTAAATATTCTATATCTTGTACATATTTTTTTTCTCTATACCTTGTCAAAATGATGGTTTAGTGAAAATAAAGATAAATATGAAATTAATTGAAACACATACCAAGCAGTTTCATTAACCATATAAAGTTAAAGTGCAATTATAATAGCCCAGAAACAACAAGTGAAACTGTGAGCTACTGCTCACTGATGATACCCCCCGCACCAAGTGGATAATTTTAAAAGTGTAAAACTATGCAAGTGTTCGGTAAACAGGAAGTTGTTGATGGATGAATCTGAAAACACATCACACGGTAATGCTGACTTGTATAAACCCTGAAACCAAAATTCAGAAATCCTTGTATTGAAGTTCCGGAGAAAAATGTGACTAACATTTTCAAATTGGCTATCATGGGTAGAATTATACAAGTATTCGGTTAACAGGAAGTTGTTAAGTGATGAATCTGAAAATGCAGCACACAGTATAGCTGACTTATATAAACCCTGAAACCAAATTTCAGAAATTGCAGATCATTAGGAAAATGCGACGAAAATATTCATGGGACGGACGGATTGATGGACAGACAGATGTAAAACAGTATCCCCCCCTTTTTTTTTAAAGCGGGAGTACATGTATAATAATATTTATTAATGATCTAATCGTGGAAACCTGACAGAAGTGTAATGAATAAAACCAAACTCACCCTTGTTTCATGAAAGATAAAATACTAGTATAGAAGTACATTGTTCATTGTGATTAATCCATCACGACTGGTAAAATGTGTCTGGTAATTTCTTTTTGAATGTATTTTGTAACGGATTCGAAAATTATAACACAAATAAAGAAACATTCTGGAAATTTTGTTAAATTTATTAAATGTCATAATTATGACAACTATAACATAATTTTATGAACACTTAAGACCAATAATATATTATACGGTGTTCTCAATTGTCTAAAGTGATAATATAAGTTGTAACTAGTCGTAAAAAAAAAATGATATCAAACTATAAAATATCTTGACTAGTTAAATTTAAATTACACTTTTAAAATTTTGAGTTATGTTGAGTATTATCAAGAACAAAACATAAAAGTTTAAACACTTGAATATTTAAAAATCTTGTTGAAGTAAACGCAGTTAAGTTAAAGATCATTATCATAGGCCCATTGGCCACGTACGTCGAGGAATTTTCTAAACCTTGATATTTATTCATTTAAAGACAGATACATACATCTAACAAAATTAAAAAAAACCACCACACATTCCCAATGTAAGTATAACACATGCAAAATATAAAACAAATAATTGAAATAAAAAAAATTGATATGTTGAAGTACATATATATATATATTTATCATATACTTAGCATTAATATGATAGCTTTTGCATATGTGTAATGGGCGGAAGTGCACAAGCCATATCTTCCCACCCGGGCTGATAACCCATATCAAGTGCCTCTCGTGCAAAAAACCCATATCAGTGCCTCTCGTGCAAGTTACTTCCGGTGTTTCCGGTATCGGTTGTTTACTTTTCCATTGTGACGTCAGATGTTTTTTATGACGACGTCAAAATTTACGGGAACTTTTGTGGGGATATTTTAATACTTGCTAACAAATGCCATTGACAATTATGAATCATTTTATAGTACAACAAACATGGAGTAGTAATGATCGTAAAACTCTTCCAAATTTTCAATGTTTCAAAATGCCTCTATAGGATATGTTACCATAAATATATAAGGAGTTAATGATGCTGTTGGACAACTATAGTATATTTGATTCATAATTTTAATTTTCTTTATAAAGTGTTTGACTGTTTTAGTTATTGCATTAGTTTATTTGCCTTACATACAACTATTGTCGGAAGTATATGATAAAGCGATTAATACATGGCCTTTTCCATATCAGCCTGGGTATCATCCCTCGACCCATATCAGCACCTCGACTCCGTCTCGGGCTGATATGGGGGTCTCGGGATGATACCCAGGCTGATATGGAAAAGGCCATGTATTAATCTCTATATATATGGTTTTAAAAATGTCTTGTACCAAGTCAGGAATATGCCAGTTGTTATCTAATAGTTCGTTTACCGACCGTACAAGGGCTGTATAACCAGTCACGGTTGTTAAAAACTTCCATCATCATAATAGTTCGTTTCTATGTATGTTGCATTGTTCTTTGTTTTTTTTGTTTCACTTGAGTGTTCTGTTATTTCGTTGTTTTCATCTTATAGTTGAGGTGTTCCCCTCGGTTTTAGTTTGTAGCCCGGATTTGTTTATGACGATTCATGGATTTATGACTTTTGAACAGCGGTATACTACAGTTGCCTTTATTGAAACGAAAACCATCCATGATCCTAATAATAACGCTGGGTATTCATTGATATTCGTTTAAATTTGTATTTATGACGTCAATATTTCAACGTTTAAAGTAAAATAAAATGCAAAAAGTAATACACAAAGAGTACCAAATTCCAATGATCAAATCAGAAAGTATGTTTTCTAAGAGCAAATTTAAAGCTAAAACACATCGAACGAATGGATAACAACTGTCATTTTTCTGACTTGGAACAAGCATTTCTTATATGTAGACAAAAATCCGATTTTTTTAGCTAGCCAAACCTCTCACTTGTATGACAGTCGCATACAATTCCGTTACATTGGAAGCAATATGTAAACAAAACAAAACGGCAAAGAAGGAACAAATATTAAAAATAGGGGTACAGCAGTCAATATTGTGTTATAGTCTTAATCACTATAGAAAGAAACAAATATGTCAAAAAAGCTAAAACAAAACTACACAAAGACAAAGCAAAATACGCAAAAATGAAACACAATACAAAAAAATGACCATAGCACAACAACCCACTGGATGGATGCATAAGTACTGAGACACGCCAAAATGATATTACCAAACATGTTCTAAACAGTAAAGGTTAATCATTTACAAAGACAAATAAAAGAACACATAATTAAGATAATAAAGTCAGTACTTATAATCTAAACTTCAAGACCATCATATATTACTTGTAAAGATGTTACGGAATAATTATCAACAAGGTCTTGACATCTTCCACTGATTTGATTTATAAAAAGAAAAGACGTCTCGACCTTTGTTTAAAAAAAAAGTTCATTGGAAGGTACCAATACCTTGTTGATAAATATTCTGTATCATCTTCACATATAATACACGATGCTATTGAAGTATAGATTCTGTGTACTGACGTTGTTTATCATCTTAATACGTGTTAAAGAGATCTTTTATTTGTCTTGATCAATATTAATATTATTATCAATGATGTCAGCTTTCCAATTGTGAACTTTCCATTTCTAAGTAGCAACATTCCAGCAGCACCTGCATACGGGGTATATATCTCCCAATTTTTACGGTATTCCCGTGCTTGAATTTCCTACCATGATTTTCTTGAAAGATGGTTACTGCTCACAAGGAAATTAATAAACCAAGAGTTCCAAATGGTGAAGTTGAAATCATCCCTTCGTAAATTATACGGACGCCATCACGATTTGGTTGACCGTTATGGAATAACCGTTTCACAAATGATATCGGATATGTTCCATACGTCGTAACTACAATCCCCTCCCCTTTCATGAATGTGACCTACCGAATTAAGACTATGTACTGGATATGTTATAACATAAGCAAAACGACGGGTGCCACATGTTGAGCAGGATCTGCTTACCCTTCCGGAGCACCTGAGATCAACCCAAGTTTTTGGTGGGATTCGTGTTGCTTATTCTTTAGTTTTCTATGTTGTGTCTGTTTGCATTTTTCATTTTTAACCGGGCGTTGTCAGTATTTTTTCGATTTATGAGTTTGACTGTCCCTCTGGTAGCTTTCGTCCCTCTTTTACATATACTGTTTGGTCTGTTTTTGGTAATGTCCATTTGACGTGGCTCTGTACTTTTGCATCCCGTCATTGTGTTGTTTGTTTTGTCGTTGATATTTGCTATGTCCGTGTGACTACAGACTATTATTTTCATATTTTTACTTTTATAAATTGTTACTTGGATGGAGAGTCGTCTCATTGACTCTAACCACATCTTCCTATATATGTTTAATCGACACAATTATTTTATATCTCTTCCTGTGTGACATTTACTTTCTGACGTCATACACGCGATTCTGCATTAGAGTCGATGTTAATCTAACCATTCGGTCCCAGTACTTAAAATCTATCAATCGTTTATATCATTGATATTGTTATATCTATAAATTAACTGTTTACAAAATTTTGAATTTTTTGAAATACTAAGGGTTTTCTACCTCAGGCATAGATTACCTTAGCTTTTTTTGGCAACACTTGTAGGAATTTTGGATCTCAATGCTTTTTAACTTCGTACTTTATTTGGCTTTTTAAACTTTTTTGGATTCGAGCGTCACTGATGAGTCTTCTGTAGACGAAACGCGCGTCTGGCGTATTTATAAAATTTAGTCCTGGTATCTATGATGAGTTTATTTATGGATGGATTTAACATATATAAATAAAATTCAAAATAAGAGAGCAACGAATGAGGTTGTTGAATTTGATATATGCCTTTTTAGGTTTCTTTGATAAATATATTATGTGTTTTCTATTGTGATGAAATACTTGTGTTACTTGTACACCCTGTCATTAGTGTGTAAGATATTCTCTTATTCTTTTTTTTTTATTAACGCCAATGCGTTACGCCTATGCATTTTGGTGTTACTTCGATTCATACAACATGGCTCTGTACGTATACATCCCGTTATAGTGCTATTGTAAAACATGTTTGTTGCTTGATTTTTTTTCATTTTCGCTATGTGCCAAAACTTGTCTATATGGAAAACTGTAGTATGACATTTTCCCAGCATTAGGTTGGCCTTTTGTGTACCCAAGGCAGGTGAAGGTGAAGGAAGTCAAATTAGGAGCGCTGGATTGAATGAAATGTTACAATATGTTTTTTTTTTTTTTTTTTTTTTATATATCTATGAATAGCTGCAGTGTGTATATTTACAATATCAAATTTGAAACCTATTGAAATATTTTCTAGAGAATTATTCGAAAAGACTTCCAAAATTTCATAAATTTGGTGCAAAATGACGGTGGACATGGATAACATAAACAAGCTCCGTTGGAAGTTGGTCATGATACTATTTGACTTTAAACAGAATAATAAAGTACTAAGACCACATATAACTGTTTTATCCAGGTTCATATCATAAAAAAGTGTACATTTAGAAAATGTTAATATTGACGCCTATGGCAGAATAAATAGTACCGTTTTCCCTATATGCCTTTCAATGTTTTTTTTTTTTACATATATGACGTGGATCTGTACTTATACATCCCATCATTGTGTAATTATACTATGGTATATTTGTAAATTCTTGTCTTTAATTGTTGTTAATATGCTTTGTCTATATCCGCTACAATACAAATTAATAGAAAAGAAAACAGCTAAATATTGTCCCATCTGAATCCCTTGTATATCTTTGTGCAAAACTAAATGGCACCATCATGCTAGATATAACGAAATGTGTTCACCTCGCCATTCTGATGTATAAATGAGCACTGTTGCAGTGCAGTGAATTGAAATGGATTCCACACACGAGGATTAATTCTAATAATATCCAAAGAGCTTTTGATTCAAGGCGATTTATGTGCTGAAGAGAATCGATTTAGTTGTCGAAAGTAATATGATAAAGATCTACAAAAGTCCTTAAACCAAGTATCAACACTTTTGTCAATCATGTATCAAAACATGATGGTTCTAGAGATGAGTTGCGGAGCTAGGTAAACATATATTTGTGACAGTAAAATCAAGTTTTACAGGGGCCGAGCTTAAAATACAATTAAGTTATCTCCATTATAATGTAACATATTAATTAATATAAATTCCTTTTAATAAATGTTTTGGCTTAAAATTGCTTAAATGAAACATCAACAACACTGTTGCATTGTCTTAGGCATATAAACAATGTGACGACACATGTATACTCTCGATGTCAAATATAAACACTAAAACGTCTTTATACCTTTCGTACACAATGTTGAAATTAGAACATTTTGAGTCTCAAACATGGGTCTTATTTGTTAATTTATTGAGAAATAATATACTCCAAAAAATCTGAATTTAAAATTGTGCTAAGGATTTTCTTTCCCCAGGCATAGATTACCTGAGCGGTATTTGGCACAACTTTTCAGAATTTTAGATCCTCAATGCTTTTCAACTTTGGACTTGTTTGGCTTTATAAATATTTTAATATGAGCGTCACTGGTGAGTCTTATGTAAACGAAACGCGCGTCTGGCGTACTAAATTATAATCCTGGTACCTTTGATAACTATTGTGGCTTTCTAAGTAACAACCTTTGATAACTATTGTGGCGTTCCAAGTAACAGACTAGTAGAACGTGGAATCTAAACAAAACGCGCGTCTGGCGTATACACAAAATTTAGTCCTGGTATCTATGATGAGTTTATTATCTAACCTCATAAAAATATTTGTTTATGTTCAATGAAAATATCCGTTACAAACGAATTGCATTACAACAATGAACAAACTTAAATAACATGCGGTTTTTTTTTTTTTTTTTTTTTTTATCTTTCAGATGAATCTAATTCGATTTTAAGTCCACCAAAGAAAAGGAAATATGAAGCTGCATGCAGCAGCAGTGCTAGGTAAAAATATTGATAATAGCCATAATTTTCACAATCAAATTTAAGATCGGTTTGTAATGTGACTTACCTGAACATTAATTTAAAGTATACATATATATTTTCATGTCAATTTATAGATTATGAAATTATAAAGAGGCTCTTAGGTTTCAACTCCCTCACAGATTTTTTTACTATAAATTAATTTAGGAATTATTTTTTGGACCCTTCTGGAAAAGATTTATAACTAAATGAGTTCACAAGGAAGAAAGTAATTCTAGAATAGTGCATCAGTGCATACAAATTAATATTTCAATATTTTAGAATGCAAGTTTGCTATATCAACAGAATACATTGTATTCAACATTCAATCGTTCTGTACTTGCAGTTATAGACTGATACTTGCAATTACTGGTATGAACTTTTTTTTAATTTAGAATCATTTAACACTCTGAGGTGATTTTTACCTTTGAAATGATAACTTAAGCAGAAAAAGTGACAACAAATATTTGAAGTGATGCTGAAAACTTGCCCAGCATGTTTTCTCCAAATAATTATTTCATAAATTTTCAATTGTAGATTAGATATCTTGGAATCGGAAGTAAAAAGACAAAAAAGGAAAGTAAAGTCGTTAGAAAATAGAGAAAAAGAAAATTTACAGAACAAAGAAGAATTTAACAATATTAGTAATGGAGTTCAGGAATTTAATGAGATTCGGTAAAAGAACTTAATAAACAGCTGCGCCATGAGCGCATGATACGCCCGACGTCTTGTGTGGAAGTTTTATGCAATAATCATAAATAGTTTCTGAGGAAGTTTTAAGCAATAACCATTAATTGTTTTTGAGACAAGGCTGGACATGTGAAACCCGCCTCCCCCCGCCTTGTTTTTTTTTTTACAAATATCACTAAAATAAAATTTTGAATCAAACCAAAAAAGTATACAGATCTTTAAATTAGTATTACAAAGAAGTGTGTACAGTTTCAAGCAATAATCATAATTTTTTTTTGAGATACGGTGCGACATGTAAAAAAAAAACCTCCCCTTTTTTACAAAATACTCAATAACTCAAAAATGAAATTTTGAATCATCACCAAAAAGTATACAGATCTTAAGATTAATATAACAAAGAAGTGTGTAAAGTTTTAAGCAATAATCATAAATCGTTTTTGAGATACGGCGCGACATGTAAAAAAAACCCTCCCCCTTTTTTACAAATACTCAAAAACTCAAAAATGAAATTTTGAATCATCACAAAAAAGTATACAGATATTAAGATTAATATGACTAAGAAGTGTGTAAAGTTTTAAGCAATAATCAAGAAACGTTTTTGAGATACGGTGTGACATGTGAAAAAAACACACCCCTGTTTTAGTTACAAAGTGCCGTAACTCAAATTTTCACCAAAAAGTATACAGATCATTTGACCATCATAAGAAACAACTATATTAAGTTTCATGAAATTTGGATAAGTCGTTCTCAAGTTACGGTGCGATATGTTTACGCCGGACAGACGGACGGACTCCGGATATTTGTATACCATAATACGTCCCGTCAAAATTTTGACGGGTGTATAAAAACCTAATATTAACACAAACATCAATACCATCAACAACTGCCTTGCTCCTGAAGAAATTGTTTACCACTGATGAAATAAAAAGCCATGCCATCAGTGGTAAAAAAAGCTCAAAATGTGGGGCAGAAGGCCCTAGACCTCAAATAGACCAAGAAAAACTAAGGATAATGTCATCCATAATTTCTGAGAAATTTACAGACTTTTCAAGGAAAATGTTAGTGGAGAAAATACAAAACATACAAAGAGTCTATCGTAGACATTAGAAGGATCAGTATGCAAATGAATTAAAGGGGCACTAGCTGTCAAATTCGTGGTCACCGATTTGACTTAAATTCTCATATTTGATTAATAATAGTGTAAAACATTTATCCAAACTACCAAAAGTCTAAAATAAACAGTTTACAGAGCATGGGGTAGATAATATGTAGGTTCGTTTCGTGCGTATTTTAGTCCAGACTTCATCTAATAAACTATCGATTTGACCTCAGATGACCATATAAGCGATGTAAACATGAATGAAGATATGAATAGATTAAACCAACACGTGCAATTGGATTTTTTTTTAGGTCTGTTTGAGTTTATTCTATAGATCAAAAATATATGTTTCTTATTGTATTAACCGTATAAAAATGATTTTATATGGATCGAATCAGTATTCAAATGATTTACCGTAGTTTCACTTTCATTGTTAACATTCCTTTTCTCTAAATAATCAGTACACGTACAATGCATGCGTTGTCAATCTCTAGCAAGGGGTTAAATTGAAGTTCACATGAATACGGATTTAATGAGGTCGACTAATTCACTTGCAAGTGAATGAGTAATTATCAATGTTTCTTCGCTTTATTTGACAAAATTGAACCATTTTGGCTGCCAAAAGCGAATTATTACTTCACTAGTTTTTTTTTATATATCTCGTTATATAGCTAGTGCCCCTTTAACATTTAAGATCATTCTTAAAATATTTGGCTCTAGTTTGTTCGTCATGTTTGTAGTTGAACAACTAAAATTAAGTTTATATTCATCTTTTTTTTTATTTTTTATTGCAGACCATTATAGCAGTGTACCAGACTTTGAAAATATTTGTAACTTTAATTTTGCTAAAGAAGTATTCATGAATAATTCATGAAATATTCTTGATTAATTTAATGATTTTTCAATGAACAGGTCACGAACTACAATTGGTCAACAATGTTCATGAACTTTTCAGTAAAACAGTTAATAAACACAAAAACTCATGTGTTCATGAAGAGTTCATGGACTGGTATTGTTCATGAACGAAATTCATGAAATATTCATAAAAAGTTTTAAATAAACATGAGATGAACTACAAATGGACAGGCTAAGCCTGTTCATGAACTATTAAATAATGAATAATTCATGAAAAGAAAAAGTTCATGAACTATGAAATAATGAATTATTCATGAATAATAAAAGTTTATGAACTATTTTTCCATTTGTAGTTCATGAATCATTCATCATCAATTCGCAAGGGTTAAGCCACTTGTCAATGAAGACATATATTACGAGCAGACGGGAATAAGCAAACGACGATAGAAGTCGAAGACAAGACAACTGTTGGTACTGCCACTCCAGCAAAACAACATTTTGATAACTATCTGATAGTTTCTTTATACCAAAAACTGATACGGTGAATTCTGTAAAATACTTCTTATGGAATCAAAAATGAGTTTAAAACAGATTGATAAAAGACAGCTTCCCTTCAAAGTTGAAGTCAGGAAATCATACTGAACTATTTATCTTTTTCAATAATGAAAATAAAAAAATATACTTTGTATAGGAATAATGTTTTACTATTCAACTACCATAAATATCGAATGTTCAATACCTTCTAAGTGGACTACTATCCATAATAATGCACCAAAAATATTATTAACGAAGATTATGTATGATTTGCTATGAGACAACTTTAATCATTACAAAAGCTTATATAAGATGCAAACCAAGTTATCAAAATTCCGTTAATGAAATTCACGATTATATTACTTTTTTAAGAGCTGTGTACGTTATACACGAAAACAGATTTTTCCTATGGAAAAAAAATAACAGTTGTATGTTTATGTGAAGACTTATGTGTGAAATTTAATCAAAATAAATATTTACAGTTTTTAGAAGAATATAAACAATTCTTAACAAATAATAATGTAAATTATTTGTAGTAATTTTGAAAGTATGGATATTAGTAAGCAGTTAAAAAAAGTTAGAGTGGGAGAAGAAGTAATGTTTGGAGAAGTAGTTGTTGGAGAAGAAGTAGTGATTGGAGAAGAAGAAACAATGGTTGGAGAAGAAGTAGTGGTTGGAGAAGAAGAAATAATGGTAGGAGAAGAAGTAGTGATTGGAGAAGAAGAAGTGGCTGATAATATGGCTGCTTATATGACAGATAATGAATTGGAGGAAATCGTAATCATTCCTAATGTAGAACAAGAAAATGGTGAAGAAGATATTATGACGATTGAAAATATTTCCATACAATACTATAGTAGTTTTAAAAGATAATATATTATATAAAAGCAAGTATAGGTCACAGAATAGCCTTCAACATGGAGTCTTGACTGACATCACAAAGTTAGCTAGTCAATTTATGATAAAAGAAAAATACACTTTGGTCAAAGCTGAGTGGGTAAGGTGTAGCAGAAAAGTTTTGTGCTGCTATGAAATCTATTAAAATGTATTATGTTTAGAACGATAAAACGGCCATTTATCATAAAATTGAGAATGGAAATGGGGAATGTGTCAAAGAGACAACAACCCGCCCAAATAAAAAACAACAGCAGAGGGTCACCAACAGGTCTTCAATGTAGCGAGAAATTCCCGCACCCGGAGGCGTCCTTCAGCTGGCCCCTAAACAAATATATACTAGTCCAGTGATAATGAACGCCATACTAATTTCCAAATTGTACACAAGAAACTAAAATTAAAATAATACAAGACTAACAAAGGCCAGAGGCTCCTGACTTGGGACAGGCGCAAAAATGCGGCGGGGTTAAACATGTTTGTGAGATCTCAACCCTCCCCCTATACCTCTAACCAATGTAGTAAAGTAAACGCATAACAATACGCACATTAAAATTCAGTTCAAGAGAAATCCGAGTCAGAATGGTTTGATGTCAAGAGTGGTATTTAAAAAGGTTGTAGATTATCACCTAAGCTATTCAATATGTATGTAAATAACATAGTTTCGTTCTTGAAATCATTTGAGTGTATGATTGATATTTATTACGAAACAGTTTATATTTTAATTTATGCTGATTGAAATACAGCACATGATGAAAACTCTGTCAAACGTAGCAACAAGGCGTGTGGATAGTTGAATATATATAACGTAACATTACCCAAATTGCATTGCACCTATTTAGCAAAACTAGCAGCGAAAATCTTACAAGATTTTCTAGAGACTAAACAATTTGGTTTTTTTATGATTTGATACTAAGCACATCTTTCAACATAGGTAAAACTCTTTAGATATGCACTAAACGTTCACAGTATCGATGAAGTATTTACTGAAAAGGCAAAATGTACTGAAACGTCGCCATGCGACGTCATCAAAACGTCATCTTCTTAAAATGAGCAAATACAATATGTTACAAGTATCCATTTAAAAAATAATGAAGAGTAAGCATGGACTAATATCCAATTGTTCAAAATATTTAAAGAAATTAAACAAAAGCTCTGTTATTAGACTTTTGACTATGTGAATTTAAGCATGGAAGCAATTTGGGTACTCCTAATTTCAGAATCATTGATGGTTTGGAGGTCAGTTTAGACCAATTTTTCTATGATTCCATATGGAATAAAAATGAAATTGGTGGTCCTTTATGATAAAGAAGGATAGGGCTACAAAATAAACACAGAATGGACATTTTTGTCTTCATCATAAAAAAACGTAGATGAAAAAACTGTCAAAATAGGTGCAATTTGGGTACCGTCACGTTATATATATTAATTTAATCAAGAGTACACAAGTTGTATAAATTGGAAATAATATAATTTAAAACTGTGCTATCTTTACTTATTTATGTGTAGTTACAAGTAAAATTTTAGATTATAATTTCAGCTGTTACAGCTTCTGCAAGTATAGCACTTGGTCTTGTTATAGCGAAGTAGAACATATAAGGTAGTGTTGCTTATAATGTTATAATATAATTTTAAAACTATAGGAAAGTTTGGTGCTCCCTATTGTTGAATATGATGCCGGTATTTGGGGTTGCAAAATATTTTCTTTTATCAATGCCATACATTAACTCATCATAACTACTAGGAATGTAATGTTGTATTTTTGCGTCAGACGCATATCATTGATAAGAAGTGATGGATGACTACTGAGCTGCTTGCAGTGGAAAAGAAAAACTGCAATTTGAAACAGAACGGCTCGTTGTAGTGAAAAAGTAGATTACAAGTAGAAAAAGACAGCATTGATAATTAGATAAGTCGCTTTGAATTGAATTGAAGATGACAAACCTAAAACTGGAGTTAATAAAATTAGAAAACAAGGATGGAATTGGAGCTGCGGCCACTATTGTTGTTGAAGAAGTGCTACCTACGACCAAAGGTGGTCGTTCAAGCACTGAAGATTCCAATATAAATACAAAGGCAAGGCCAAAAGCCGCAAAAGGAGCAAGAACATCAATGATAATAGCAGATGGATGTGTGCAAGATATCACTATTCCAGGGGAAGTTGCGTCATTGGATACAAACATGGCACTCGCCTCAATTAAATCAGTTCAACAGACGAACTTAAACAATTGGATGCATCGTCATATGAACGACTAGACCTGGTATTGATTTTTTAACAATAAAAAAAGTGCATGTTACATGAAACAAAACACAAATCAAGTTCAAATTTGAGTGGCATCTCTTTTATTGTTCTTTAGTAATGCCTCTTTATAACCTTATACGCAAGGGGAAGCATCTGTTTCCATTTGAAACGTTCTCCATTTTTTTTAATAATTTATTTTAAAATGTATTGATAGTAGAATACAGTTATAAATTGCAAAAATAATTAGTAAAACAATAAAAATCTTTTAAGAAAGAGGCTATTAAGATAATCATGATTACTCAACGTAATTCAGTAACACTGACAATTTATTTAAAAGAAAATTAGAATTTAAAGCATAAACATATTACATCAAATGCTAGTAAAAAGATATTTTGATGCATTATAATACAGTTATGTTTTTACTAGAACATTTTTTCTTCATCAACTATTACAAAAAGCCTCACATACAAGTGCATGCAGATTGATATGATTTGGTTTCATAAAAAAATGCTTTCACTTAAGTTAATTGGTGCTTACCAAAAACTGATAGGTAAAACACATAAAATTAGGTAAAACACATAAAATTTGTCAAAATGAAAAAAAGTTTAACAAAGTACAGTAAATGTAAAAAAAAACAGTATACAATATTTATATTGCATGGCAAAAAATTATGGAAATACATAAAGACAAAGGTAATCCACAAAATAATTGCAAGTCAGGATATATATATATATATACGCAAAGAAATTTTGATAGCATTTTATATTTAAAAAAATCATTACAATGTAATATAAATAATTTATAGAAATCATCAGCAGTAACAGAATCGGGGTTGAAAAGAACTGGTCCCTGGACATCCATGATGACCATTGATGAAGACACCATCGAAGAATTGTTGGATAATGTTATCCAAATTAAGTTAACATTGGGAGAGGTGCAGAAGTTAATAATACATAGGGTGTTTAAGTTAAATATGTTCACATATGATTTTACATTTAACTGGTGAATAATACTCATTGTAAGCTCACCAAAACCATGAACAGTAAGTTATGCTGGCTAAATGTTTAAGCTGTTTAAATGTTCACTCTTGTTCATCATGACAATACATTTTGTTCAAACAACTAAAGGAAACAAAATTGCAATATGTGATGGATACCGATATTTGATATTGAAAGACAAAGAAATAGCATGGATCTGGTTGTTTTGTAGAAAAGTTCTTGTCCGTTGCGCCTTTAGATAAATAATATGTCGCATTCGAAGATAATTTGACCGAATAATTCTATAATTCCAAATAAGCTTTAGACAGAAGCTCCACGTAATTCAAAGCGAACAAATAATGGTCCATAGTCGTTCCATGCCAATAATAATGAGCAATTCGTAGTTGTCACCCAGCTATTTACTTTTTTCTTGATACTATCACCAAATGCAAACAACTGTGGTGATTTTAAACAGTTGCCCCCAGTTCCAAACACGAGATATGAAGACAATGGTCAATACTATTTTGAAAGCAGTAAAATTAATTTGTCTTTTCCTCATCACATCAATTTAATAGAGGTTGTCAGGCAGCATGAAGTTTTACTTATTAAAGCTGTAAACCAGCTTTGTGATGGAATGCCAGATGATCAAACTGTTGATTTCCTAAAGCAACTTGATCGGCCATTGAATGTACCATCTAATAATATAACAAGATTGTGTCACTAATGTTGATGCCAAGTATATGAATCAGATGATATTGGAAGATTTAGAGGAAGAATTGGTGGTATACAAGGGAGAGGAGGAAGGAAATATACGTTTGTTGAGGGACTGCGTTGTTCCAAAAAATCTACTTTTAAAGAAATGCGCCAGTCATTCTAGTTATAAGCATTACTCGGGGACTTTGTAATGGCATGCAGGGAATCGTACACCATGTGGCAAAGGATAGTCTTCCTATTATCAACTTTAATGGAAAACTTGTTACTCTTACAAGAGCTTCCTTTAATGTTTTTGATCTTAAACAACACAAGAACCTGGCTAGCAAGAAAAAGTTTCCTATAATATTGGCGTTTGCTTTAACTGTGCATAGAGCACAAGGACAGACTGCAGAATGTGGAAATTGACTGCTATTCATTTTTTGCACCAGGACAGATGGGTGTTGCATTGGGACGTGCAGTCAACATTGATGGATTAAGAATTCTTAATTATATCGCATGGCCAAAGTTTATGGAAATACATAAAGACAAAGGTAATCCACAAAATAATTTTGATAGCATTTTATATTAAAAACTCATTACAATGTAATATTAATCATTTATAGAAATCATCAGCAGTAACAGAATCGGGGTTGAAAAGGACTGGTCCCTGGAAATCTATGATGACCATTGATGAAGACACCATCGAAGAATTGTTGGATAATGTTATCCAAATTAAGTTGACATTGGAAGAGGTGCTGAAGTTTATAATACATAGATGTGTTTGTGATAAATATGTTCACATATGAAAGGCCAATTAAAAACCAGATCCCAAATTGGTATTGAGCTGTCATTAAAAAGGCGATTTTCCTCCGAGTTCAGTATTTTTGTGATTTTACTTTTAACTGGTGAATAATACTCATTGTAAGCTCACCAAAGCCATGAACAGTAAGTTATGCTGGCTAAATGTTTAAGCTGTTTAAATGTTCACTTTTGTTCATAATGACAATACATTTTGTTCAAACAACTAAAGGAAACAAAATTGCAATATGTGATGGATACCGATATTTGATATTGAAAGACAAAGAAATAGCATGGATCTGGTTGTTTTGTAGAAAAGTTCTTGTCCGTTGCGCCTTCAGATAAACAATATGTCGCATTCGAAGATAATTTGACCGAATAATTCTATAATTCCACATAAGCTTTAGACAGAAGATCCATGTAATTCAAAGCGAACAAATAATGGTCCATAGTCGTTCTATGCCAATAATAATTAGCAATTCGTAATTGTCATCCAGCTATTTACCTTTTTCTTGATACTATCACCAAATGCATACAACTGTGGTGATTTTAAACAGTTGCCCCCAGTTCCAAACAGGAGATATGAAGACAATGGTCAATACTGTTTTGAAAGCAGTAAATTTAATTTGTCTTTTCCTCATCACATCAATTTAATAGAGGTTGGTTGTCAGGCAGCATGAAGTTTTACTACTTTAAACCAGCTTTGTGATGGAATGCCAGACGATCAAACTGTTGATTTCCTAAAGCAACTTGATCGGCCATTGAATGTACCATCTAATGATATAACAAGATTGTGTCACTAATGTTGATGCCAAGTATATGAATCAGATGATATTGGAAGATTTAGAGGAAGAATTGGTGGTATACAAGGTTGAGCAGGAAGGAAATATACGTTTGTTGAGGGACTGCGTTGTTCCAAAAAATCTACTTTTAAAGAAATGCGCCAGTCATTCTAGTTATAAGCATTACTCGGGGACTTTGTAATGGCATGCAGGGAATCGTACACCATGTGGCAAAGGATAGTCTTCCTATTATCAACTTTAATGGAAAACTTGTTACTCTTACAAGAGCTTCCTTTAATGTTTTTGATCTTAAACAACACAAGAACCTGGCTAGCAAGAAAAAGTTTCCTATAATATTGGCGTTTGCTTTAACTGTGCATAGAGCACAAGGACAGACTGCAGAATGTGGAAATTGACTGCTATTCATTTTTTGCACCAGGACAGATGGGTGTTGCATTGGGACGTGCAGTCAACATTGATGGATTAAGAATTCTTAATTATATCGCATGGCCAAAGTTTATGGAAATACATAAAGACAAAGGTAATCCACAAAATAATTTTGATAGCATTTTATATTAAAAACTCATTACAATGTAATATTAATCATTTATAGAAATCATCAGCAGTAACAGAATCGGGGTTGAAAAGGACTGGTCCCTGGAAATCTATGATGACCATTGATGAAGACACCATCGAAGAATTGTTGGATAATGTTATCCAAATTAAGTTGACATTGGAAGAGGTGCTGAAGTTTATAATACATAGATGTGTTTGTGATAAATATGTTCACATATGAAAGGCCAATTAAAAACCAGATCCCAAATTGGTATTGAGCTGTCATTAAAAAGGCGATTTTTCCTCCGAGTTCAGTATTTTTGTGATTTTACTTTTAACTGGTGAATAATACTCATTGTAAGCTCACCAAAGCCATGAACAGTAAGTTATGCTGGCTAAATGTTTAAGCTGTTTAAATGTTCACTTTTGTTCATAATGACAATACATATTTTGTTCAAACAACTAAAGGAAACAAAATTGCAATATGTGATGGATACCGATATTTGATATTGAAAGACAAAGAAATAGCATGGATCTGGTTGTTTTGTAGAAAAGTTCTTGTCCGTTGCGCCTTCAGATAAACAATATGTCGCATTCGAAGATAATTTGACCGAATAATTCTATAATTCCACATAAGCTTTAGACAGAAGATCCATGTAATTCAAAGCGAACAAATAATGGTCCATAGTCGTTCTATGCCAATAATAATTATCAATTCGTAATTGTCATCCAGCTATTTACCTTTTTCTTGATACTATCACCAAATGCATACAACTGTGGTGATTTTAAACAGTTGCCCCCAGTTCCAAACAGGAGATATGAAGACAATGGTCAATACTGTTTTGAAAGCA
This sequence comes from Mytilus edulis, assembly GCF_963676685.1. Taxonomy (NCBI): domain Eukaryota; kingdom Metazoa; phylum Mollusca; class Bivalvia; order Mytilida; family Mytilidae; genus Mytilus; species Mytilus edulis. The sequence continues at coordinate 31,283,748 of NC_092346.1, forward strand.
GTAAATTTAATTTGTCTTTTCCTCATCACATCAATTTAATAGAGGTTGTCAGGCAGCATGAAGTTTTACTACTTTAAACCAGCTTTGTGATGGAATGCCAGATGATCAAACTGTTGATTTCCTAAAGCAACTTGATCGGCCATTGAATGTACCATCTAATGATATAACAAGATTGTGTCACTAATGTTGATGCCAAGTATATGAATCAGATGATATTGGAAGATTTAGAGGAAGAATTGGTGGTATACAAGGTTGAGGAGGAAGGAAATATACGTTTGTTGAGGGACTGCGTTGTTCCAAAAAATCTACTTTTAAAGAAAGGCGCCAAAGTCATTCTAGTTAAAAGCATTACTCGGGGACTTTGTAATGGCATGCAGGGAATCGTACACCATGTGGCAAAGGATAGTCTTCCTATTATCAACTTTAATGGAAAACTCTTACAAGAGCTTCCTTTGATGTTTTTGATCTTAAACAACACAAGAACCTGGCTAGCAAGAAAAAGTTTCCTATAATATTGGCGTTTGCTTTAACTGTGCATAGAGCGCAAGGACAGACTGCAGAATGTGGAAATTGACTGCTATTCATTTTTTGCACCAGGACAGATGGGTGTTGCATTGGGACGTGCAGTCAACATTGATGGATTAAGAATTCTTAATTATATCGCATGGCCAAAGTTAATGGAAATACATAAAGACAAAGGTAATCCACAAAATAATTTTGATAGCATTTTATATTAAAAACTCATTACAATGTAATATTAATCATTTATAGAAATCATCAGCAGTAACAGAATCGGGGTTGAAAAGGACTGGTCCCTGGAAATCTATGATGACCATTGATGAAGACACCATCGAAGAATTGTTGGATAATGTTATCCAAATTAAGTTGACATTGGAAGAGGTGCTGAAGTTTATAATACATAGATGTGTTTGTGATAAATATGTTCACATATGAAAGGCCAATTAAAAACCAGATCCCAAATTGGTATTGAGCTGTCATTAAAAAGGCGATTTTCCTCCGAGTTCAGTATTTTTGTGATTTTACTTTTAACTGGTGAATAATACTCATTGTAAGCTCACCAAAGCCATGAACAGTAAGTTATGCTGGCTAAATGTTTAAGCTGTTTAAATGTTCACTTTTGTTCATAATGACAATACATTTTGTTCAAACAACTAAAGGAAACAAAATTGCAATATGTGATGGATACAGATATTTGATATTGAAAGACAAAGAAATAGCATGGATCTGGTTGTTTTGTAGAAAAGTTCTTGTCCGTTGCGCCTTCAGATAAACAATATGTCGCATTCGAAGATAATTTGACCGAATAATTCTATAATTCCACATAAGCTTTAGACAGAAGATCCATGTAATTCAAAGCGAACAAATAATGGTCCATAGTCGTTCTATGCCAATAATAATTAGCAATTCGTAATTGTCATCCAGCTATTTACCTTTTTCTTGATACTATCACCAAATGCATACAACTGTGGTGATTTTAAACAGTTGCCCCCAGTTCCAAACAGGAGATATGAAGACAATGGTCAATACTGTTTTGAAAGCAGTAAATTTAATTTGTCTTTTCCTCATCACATCAATTTAATAGAGGTTGGTTGTCAGGCAGCATGAAGTTTTACTACTTTAAACCAGCTTTGTGATGGAATGCCAGACGATCAAACTGTTGATTTCCTAAAGCAACTTGATCGGCCATTGAATGTACCATCTAATGATATAACAAGATTGTGTCACTAATGTTGATGCCAAGTATATGAATCAGATGATATTGGAAGATTTAGAGGAAGAATTGGTGGTATACAAGGTTGAGCAGGAAGGAAATATACGTTTGTTGAGGGACTGCGTTGTTCCAAAAAATCTACTTTTAAAGAAATGCGCCAGTCATTCTAGTTATAAGCATTACTCGGGGACTTTGTAATGGCATGCAGGGAATCGTACACCATGTGGCAAAGGATAGTCTTCCTATTATCAACTTTAATGGAAAACTTGTTACTCTTACAAGAGCTTCCTTTAATGTTTTTGATCTTAAACAACACAAGAACCTGGCTAGCAAGAAAAAGTTTCCTATAATATTGGCGTTTGCTTTAACTGTGCATAGAGCACAAGGACAGACTGCAGAATGTGGAAATTGACTGCTATTCATTTTTTGCACCAGGACAGATGGGTGTTGCATTGGGACGTGCAGTCAACATTGATGGATTAAGAATTCTTAATTATATCGCATGGCCAAAGTTTATGGAAATACATAAAGACAAAGGTAATCCACAAAATAATTTTGATAGCATTTTATATTAAAAACTCATTACAATGTAATATTAATCATTTATAGAAATCATCAGCAGTAACAGAATCGGGGTTGAAAAGGACTGGTCCCTGGAAATCTATGATGACCATTGATGAAGACACCATCGAAGAATTGTTGGATAATGTTATCCAAATTAAGTTGACATTGGAAGAGGTGCTGAAGTTTATAATACATAGATGTGTTTGTGATAAATATGTTCACATATGAAAGGCCAATTAAAAACCAGATCCCAAATTGGTATTGAGCTGTCATTAAAAAGGCGATTTTTCCTCCGAGTTCAGTATTTTTATGATTTTACTTTTAACTGGTGAATAATACTCATTGTAAGCTCACCAAAGCCATGAACAGTAAGTTATGCTGGCTAAATGTTTAAGCTGTTTAAATGTTCACTTTTGTTCATAATGACAATACATATTTTGTTCAAACAACTAAAGGAAACAAAATTGCAATATGTGATGGATACCGATATTTGATATTGAAAGACAAAGAAATAGCATGGATCTGGTTGTTTTGTAGAAAAGTTCTTGTCCGTTGCGCCTTCAGATAAACAATATGTCGCATTCGAAGATAATTTGACCGAATAATTCTATAATTCCACATAAGCTTTAGACAGAAGATCCATGTAATTCAAAGCGAACAAATAATTGGTTATAGTCGTTCTATGCCAATAATAATTAGCAATTCGTAATTGTCATCCAGCTATTTACCTTTTTCTTGATACTATCACCAAATGCATACAACTGTGGTGATTTTAAACAGTTGCCCCCAGTTCCAAACAGGAGATATGAAGACAATGGTCAATACTGTTTTGAAAGCAGTAAATTTAATTTGTCTTTTCCTCATCACATCAATTTAATAGAGGTTGTCAGGCAGCATGAAGTTTTACTACTTTAAACCAGCTTTGTGATGGAATGCCAGATGATCAAACTGTTGATTTCCTAAAGCAACTTGATCGGCCATTGAATGTACCATCTAATGATATAACAAGATTGTGTCACTAATGTTGATGCCAAGTATATGAATCAGATGATATTGGAAGATTTAGAGGAATAATTGGTGGTATACAAGGTTGAGGAGGAAGGAAATATACGTTTGTTGAGGGACTGCGTTGTTCCAAAAAATCTACTTTTAAAGAAAGGCGCCAAAGTCATTCTAGTTAAAAGCATTACTCGGGGACTTTGTAATGGCATGCAGGGAATCGTACACCATGTGGCAAAGGATAGTCTTCCTATTATCAACTTTAATGGAAAACTCTTACAAGAGCTTCCTTTGATGTTTTTGATCTTAAACAACACAAGAACCTGGCTAGCAAGAAAAAGTTTCCTATAATATTGGCGTTTGCTTTAACTGTGCATAGAGCACAAGGACAGACTCTGCAGAATGGGGAAATTGCCTGCTATTCATTTTTTTCACCAGGACAGATGGGTGTTGCAGTGGGACGTGCAGTCACCATTGATGGATTAAGAATTCTTAATTATATCGCATGGCCAAAGTTTATGGAAATACATAAAGACTAAGGTAATCCACAAAATAATTGCAAGTCAGGATATATATATATATATATATATATATATATATATATATATATATATATATATATATATATATATATACGCGAAGGAATTTTGATAGCATTTTATATTAAAAACTCATTACAATGTAATATTAATCATTTATAGAAATCATCAGCAGTAACCGAATCGAGGTTGAAAATGACTGGTCCCTGGAAATCTATGATGACCATTGATGAAGACACCCTCGAAGAATTGTTGGATAATGTTATCCAAATTAAGTTGACATTAGAAGAGGTGCAGAAGTTAATAATACATAGGGGTGTTTAAGTTAAATATGTTCACATATGAAAGGCCAATTGAAAACAAGATCCCAAATTGGTATTGAGCTGTCATTAAAAAGGCGATTTTACCTCGGAGTTCAGTATTTTTTGTGATTTTACTTTTAACTGGTGAATAATACTCATTGTAAGCTCACCAAAACCATGAACAGTAAGTTATTCTGGCTAAATTTTTAAGCTGTTTAAATGTTCACTTTTGTTCATCATGGCACTAAATTTTGTTCAAACAACTAAAGGAAACAAAATTGCAATATGTGATGGATACCGATATTTGATATTGAAAGACAAAGAAATAGCATAGATCTGGTTGTTTTTTTTAGAAAAGTTCTTGTCCGTTGCGCCTTCCGATAAATAATATGTCGCATTCGAAGATAATTTGACCGAATAATTCTATAATTCCACATAAGCTTTAGACAGAAGCTCAATGTAATTCAAAGCGAAAACAAATAATGGTCCATAGTCGTTCTATGTTAATAATAATGAGCAATTCGTAGTTGTCACCCAGCTATTAACTTTTTCTTGATACTATCACCAAATGCAAACAACTAATATAAAAATACGAAGTTTAGACGAATGTGCACCACAATTTAGATAAGATAAAGAGAAAGAACGATTCCTACTGGTAATTTATGAACAGTTATTGTCAGGGGTCACATTAAGAGCCCATTACGTACATTCTCTATATGATATAATTTCCAGGAGTAAGAATTTTGACATTTAATTAGACCTTTAAACTTTTTGTGCTGTATTTTAATGGACTTAACATTTTTTTCAAATTGTGCTGTCTTGATTCAATTGGTTATTTATTATTTTTTTTTAAATGGGTTAAAATAGTGCGCTAAAATGGGCATTGATAATTTTAATTTTCACTAAAATGTCATTCGACGGTATAAAATAAGAGAATTTAAACATGATTTTATTTCGGAAGTTTATTTAAATATTTTAGATAACAAAAATCTTATAGAATTTTAACGATTTAGAATGAATAATTACAAATTACCTATTGTAGCTGGTAGATGGTACAAAACCAACTATGTAGAAACTGCATATATATTTTTCTATACCTTGTCAAAGTATGAAATAAATTGACATAATTACCGAGCAGTTTCATTAACCATATAAAGTGCAATTTACTGCCATTTATAATAGCTCAGAAACAATAATGGATCTTATCGTGGAAAACTGACAGAAGTGTAATGAATAAAACCAAACTCACCCTTGTTTCATGAAAGATAAAATACTGGTGTAGAAGTACATTGTTCTTTGTGATTATTCCATCACGATTGGTAAAATTTGTCTAGTAATTTCTTCATAAGTGTATTTTGTACTAAAGGAGTTGAAAATTAAAACATAAATAAAGAAATATTTTGGAAATTATTTACAATGTTGTAAAAAATTATCAAATGGCATAATTATGAAAACCGTAACAGATTTTTATGAACGTTTATGACCTAACATATATTATACATTGTTTTTAATAGTCCAAAGTGGTAATATAAGTTGTAACTAGTCGTAAACACTGTTATATCAAAATAAAAGATATCTTGACTAGCTTAATTTAAAGTACACTTTGAAAAATTTGAGTTATGTTGACTTTTATCCAAAAAAAAAACATAAAACACTTGAAGATTAAATCTTGTTGAAGTAAATGTAGTTGAGATGAAGATCATTATTATGGCCCCATTTGCTACGTACATTGAGGAATATGCTAAACTATCATATTTATTAAAAGACAAATAACAGAAACATACGTCTAACAAAATAAAAAAATAAAACACATTCCAAATGTAAGTATAACACATGCAAAATATAAAACTCATACTTGATTTTTTTAGTACATATCTTTATGGTTTTAAATTTTTTACGTCCGAACAAATGTATAACAACTGTTATTTTTTTTGACCTGGAACACGCATTTCCTTATGTAGAACAAATCTGTTTATAGCTAGTCATGACAGTCGTATCGAAATTCCATTACATTGATAAAAATGTGTGAACAAAACTAAATGACATATTAGGAACAAATGTCAAAAATAGAGGTACACCAGTCAATATTGTGTTATAATATTAAGCACAATAGAAAGATACAAATGTGTATAAACAGTACTTAGAATCTATACTTCAAGACTATCATATATCATTTGTGAAGATGGTACGGAATATTTATCAACAAAGTTTTGATATCTTACAATCAATTGTTTGAAAAAAGGAATGAACGTTTTGACATTACTCTGGTACATCAACTTTCTGCTCTGGTGACGTTTTATAAAGTCTTGATAGCAGCAACATCTTGATCTGTATGACTTTATACTTAGTTTAGGACCACAAGATGTAGCAGGAGGAATTTAAAAAGCGACTAGCAGATTTATCAGTGTTAAGAGGTCCATGTCGTATTCAGACCGTAAAAGGTCGATAATTTTGGTGCTAATTTTCAACTATACTACTACAGTGAAACTTCTCAAAACCGGCCGCCCGTCGGACCACGGGATTCGGCCGGTTTTCAGGGGTGGCCGGTTTAATGAATTTGAAATTAACAAGAGTTACTTCCCTTCAATATGTGTGCATTTGTTTTTTTTACCATGTATTGTACCTCAATCATAAAGTTTGTTTAGTTGTGTAAATTTAGCTTTGTATTCTAAATTGATTATGAAATAAATATTAAAACATCATTTGTATCTTTATTATTTTTTATTTTGCAGGAATAACAAATAAAATGCAACTATATAACAAAACAATTTTAATATCAATATTTTATATTATTGAATTTTGGGTGCTCTACATATCGGTACCATACGAACTTTTGATAATACTTCATAAGCAATGCACACACATTAAAGCATCACACCTGAAACTTATAACTTTAAAAGGTTTGTTAAACTTCAATAGATTACTTCGACAATAACGATTAACGATCTTATTGCAAAAATCAAAGTGAGTGAATAATTTTTATAATTTGCCTAAAAATATTTTTTTTAAATCATCAAATAAAGTAGCCAAGCTAAAACATTTAATGTTAATTAACTATCATCATTGATTAGCGTGGGTGAAGATCAAAATCTCTCAACCGATAATTTATTCGGGTATTGATTTGACATTGACAGGTGAACACTACTCAGTGGCCATGCAGGTGTCTAATTTACCGGATTAACTTGTTTGTTTATATAACAGTATTATATATGGACTAATGATTACAAATGAGAAGGCCGGTTTTATGAGGTGATATTTTATTGATTTTGATTACACAAATAACGGCCGGTATCCGGTTTAATGGGGTGGCCGGTTTTATAAGGTTACCTGACCGTTTATTTACATACACGCCGGCCGGGACTTGCGGTTTTGGCCGGTATGAAGGGAGAACCGGTATTAAGAGGGACCGGTTTAGAGAAGTTTCACTGTAGTAAATTATGAGCTTGCGGAAGGCGATAATAAGAGACTATTTGATTAGGGTCTTTCCGTTTTAAATCTTCCTCGGAGTTCAGTATTTTTGTGATTTTACTCTTTAACGCGATGCTCGGTTTGTATTTTAAACCTCATAACAAAGTACAATCTGTTCAAGATCAGAAAGTTGCCTATCGTTAAACGACCTGCCCTGCTTTTTCTTGAAAAAAATGTTTAAGGAAAAGCTCTACCAAACCATGGGGACACGATAACTACGCGGAACTGAGGTGTTATCTGGACTTAATATTGATCAGGACGATCCTTAAAATAAAAATTAATAGAAAAGAAAATAGCTTTTGTTATATCTGATTCCCTTGTATATCTTTGTGCAGATGTGAATGGCACCGTCATGCTGGATATACTGTGAGTCCATTCACCTCGCCATTCTGTAGTGTATAAATAATCAGTTGCAGTGTATTGTCATTTCGGGGCCTTTTATAGCTGACTATGCGGTATGGGCTTTGCTCATTATTGAAGGCCATACGGTGACCTATAGTTGTTTATTTGCGTCATTTTGTTCTCTTGTGGAGAGTTGTCTCATAGGCAAGCATACCACATCTTCTTTTTATATATATAGTGTATTGTAAGGAAATAGATTATAAAAACGAGGAATAAATTTAATAATAGCCGAAGAGCCATTGGATTCGATGCGATTGGTGTTCAGAAGAGAAACGATTTTACCAGTCAAAGTTTTGAAATATAATTGCTCTACCAACTATGTGTACCATTAACTTGAAAAGACGCCAGATCTGTGAAAAAAATATCAATCCCATACCAAATATGACCGATTTAATCGACATCTTGTCTTACAGAGGTATTGCATTTTCCTGTGTTTTGATGACACTAACATATTACCAGACGAGCAGAATGGTTTTCGTAAAAAATCGAAGCCCTATATATCATGTTCACATGCAAACATAATTAAGGTTTGTAATATCATAAATAAAAATACACTATGATCAAAGCTAAATTGGCTAACGCAGAAACATGTTTTATTAAGTACGAATAAACGGCAATTTTTTGGAATGGTTTAATGTTAACAGTGGTCTTAAACAAGGTTGTTCATCATCACCTATGCTATTAAATGTCTTTATCGTTCTTGAAACCATACGAGTGTGACGAAACAGTTTATATTTGACATTATGCTGATTGGATTATTCCAGCAAATGATAAACAATTACAAAATCTGTGAAACGCGTTTTTAACATAGCGTGGCGTTTCGTCTAAAAAACAAAGCCTCATCGGTGACGCTTGAAACAAATAAGCGAAAAAGGCCAATTTAAGTACAAACTTGAAGAGCATTGAGGACCAATTATTCCTGAAAGTTTTGTCAAATACAGCTACTATAATCTATTCCTGAGGTAGAAAATTATAGTATTTCAAAATTCAAAGTTTTGTAATCAGTTATTTATAAGTATGACCATAACAATGATAACTCATGTCAACACAGAAGGGATGACTACTGGGCTCCTTGCAGCGGGGAAAAACAACTGCATATTGAAACAGAACGTCTTGATGCAGAGAATAGGAGATTACAAGTAGAACAAGATAGACTTTATATTGAGAAAAGTCGCTTTAGAATTGAAGCTAAGTGGCTCAAATTGGAAGAAGACAGACAATTGAGTTAACAAAACTTTAATTTATGTTCCCCTTTTAATTTCAGTCTGGTTCAATGACGAGCTACCTACAAATGTAAACAATTTCAAATATGTTTTTTGTTCTAACAAAGCTGTCCCTTTGTGAGTCAGAAAATTAAGATAGAATTTGAATTAAATTGATCATTTTTATTGTTATACATTTTTTTTTTAAACGACCTGAGCGGCGATATTACTTCTGCTCTGTTGTCCGTTCCAACATACCACACTTATTTAATGGTCAATTTAGGTCATTGTATTTATCCGGTATTACATCATTTTCAATACATGGTATTTTACTATTAACACATGTGCAAAATAAACAAACCAACAATTATACTGCAACATTTTGCTAGTACATAACAGGCACCCCCTGTTTTATAAATATATTTAAAGCGAGATTTGACAATTCTAAATAGCTGCTCGATTGTTATCCTTGTCCTGCAATGTATTATGCGTAGAGGGGTTCATGAATGGAACTGGTACACAAGGTTTCAAAGCATAAGCACTTTCGCCGGTAATCAAACAACGTATACATACTGTGGATTCATTTCTTTCGTGGGTACAAATTTTCGTGTATAAAGTACACTTGTATGTATATTTAATTTCGTTGTTTTGTCGAGGTCTGCATACAAGCCTATAGAAAATTTGTCTATCGTTGAACATTAAATTTCGTGGTTTACTTATACCCACGAAAATTGGTATCGAACGAATATTAATGAATCCACAGTATTTAGTAAATGGTATTAAACAAAGATAATTATTTCAAAACCAGGCAATAGCCGTATAAAGCGAGGTCACATTTCTAGTGGCCGGGTTTATGGTAAATAAAAAGAGATATGTTCATAGAGAGAGAATACACCCGCTACGTCACCTAAATCCGCCACTAGTTTAGCGTACAACGGCAAATTAAATGCATACTATGTGTTCTTCACTAAAATTCAAATTCTCATTTACAGCTTTTTTCATATTTTCCATGAAATAACTAGGACATAGCATATTTCAATAAAAAGATGCTAATTTTGGATAATTTGACGTTCTCTATTTTTAAAGGCTTTCCTATTTTGGATAATGTAGCATGTTTTTAAAGTACATATTTTTTCAAGATGCTGGCATCCTGTTTCATGCTGGTATCTCGATATCTTTTGAATTCTTGCATCCTCTATTTACTACTCGTACATATTTTGAAATGACTAACAGAGAAAAAAGCTGGAATATTCAAATCATATCAAAACTGCTTTAATCAACAACATTTTTTTGGTCTTGGATGGAGTTTTTTTCGATCCAATTAGCAACTATACCCTATCTTGTTGTTTCTATATGAATGTAGGAATACTTTTATAATATGAACCCCCAACTCTTCAATATGCTTCATTTATAATGTACATACATGATTCATCAAATTCTGAATTTTTAACTTGAAAGTGTATGTGTCCTTTTTTTTTTAAGAACTTGAGGCATTTATGTCATAGGAGCAGGGCCAAGTTGTTCATAAGTGTCGTTAAGCTAACGACTAGTTCAACCTTACAACTCGTTAACTTTTTACATTGTTAATTACTGTGTTAAATGGGTTGTTCAAAAATATTTAACGACTGCGTTAACTAACAACTGGTTAAACAATTTAACAACATTTTCCCATAATTCCAAAATTCCTCCACTCCCTATTTGAAAATGACTGAAGAGCAACCCCAAAGTAAATTCCCAGAATAAGAGGGCAGAATTTTTCCAGTATGGAAGTAAACCTCATCAGTAGGAGAGTTGTAGAAGAATTGGCTTTAATGAGAGGGAAATTTGGAAAGGATGAGACAACTGATGCAAAAAACAAAATGTTGGAACAAATTACTGCTGAAGTGAATGCTCTTGGTATGAGCTATTGTCAAGTACTGACTAAGAACCAAGTTCCGAAACCTCACAAGAGGTGGTAAAGTAAAAATTGTGTATGAAAAGAGGGAGAGGAACAGGACAGCCATGTGTTATTCATAAATAAATGTTGATGAAATAATATTTCAGATGGAAAATGATATCAAAGAATTCTCAAAACCTCAGCCATTTACACTGCTATTGATCAACTCCTCAAACTTAGATGTTGGAGATTTATCCAATATAAATGGTAAGGAATATGTTTGCTTTGGTGGCAATCATTTATGGTAACAATGAAATGCATCTACTGCCATTCTCTTTTATTCTTATAAAAACTTAATTTACAAATGTGAGCATATACTTCTTCTATTGCTACTGCAACTCTTTGTCATTACAAATGCTCAACATTATAAAACAATAAACAAAACAAAAAGTGGATGATGTCTTCTTTTCATTTGAAAAATAACGTCATGTACTTTTTATCAATAATTAACATTAAAAGACAATTATTGAATTTATAATTAATGTTTCAGAAGTAGTGCCTATCAGTTATGTGGAAGAGATGTGAAAGATGCAAAAATATACCCTGGACTATCAGATGAAGAATGCCTAGTAGTATCAAGAATCTGCAATGACATGGGTCATTTTATCAAGAAGATGACAAACCTTTGACCTGGTATTGATTTTTTAACAATAAAAACAAAACTGCGTCTTACATGTAACAAAACACATAACAGTTCAAATGTGGGTGGCATCACTTTTACTGTTCTTTAGTGATGACTCTTTATAACCTTATATGCAAGAGGAAGCATCTGTGTCCAATGGAAACATTCTTCATTTTTTTTAAAATAATATCTTTAAAAATGTATTGATGGTTTAATACAGTTATAAATTGTAAAAATAAAAAATAAAATGCGTCCACAATGTATGAGGAGACCTTATCAAACCCTCTTTCCTCAGTCATAAACATGTTTAAGGATGGGGAATATACTAGTAAAGGGAGGTAAACAAGTTACTGGGTTTCCTACTTATAGATGTCATCATTTTTTTTTTACACCTGATAAATATATTTATAGACAGAATATCCTTAAACTGATTGTTAGAAAGCTGACACGTCAACAGATTTGAACTTTTTAACTTAAATTAAGAAGACAATACCATGGATCCACAAAATATCTGCAAGGTAATCAGACTTACCAAAGAACAGAAAACGAGGGATTTGACAAGCAAAGTACTTGCAAAAATTGATGTTGTGCAGACAAGGGTACCTCAGAAACTGGTGATGTATAACTAAAGTACAAATTAAGGGCTTATATTATCTACAAACGAAAAACACTATAAAAGAAGGCAATATTTCAAAAATCATTCCAAACCATAAAGTGTGCACATTCCCGCCTTTCCAAATACTGGTTCGAATGTGTTGAATACGTACTTAAAGTAAGTTTCCTTTCTCCTTTGGACAAACTTAGAGGGTATGGTTAATTGTGAGAGTTGGAAAAGGCAATATAATTGAGGCTAACCTTGTCCAGGAACATTCAGTCAGAAATCAAAAAGAATTGATTAGGAATCTTTGTGCCAATAAAAGTGAAACAGCTATTTCTGCAGCAGCACCAGTCATTTCTCAAATGTGTATGAATTTTGACACAGAACACAACATTATCAAAAAAGCCTCCACACAAAGCATTGTTAAATAGTTATCAAAGGTACCAGGATTAACAACAGGTATGAAAGATTTGTCTAAAATAAATTCATCATAGATACCAGGACTAAATTTTTGAAGTCTTAGAAAGACCGTTTCTTATATCTAAGGGAAGAAAATGTGCCTTCCCTAGCTTACCTCATCAATTAGTAGTTTGTTAACACCTAATTATATATGTTATGATGTAGTGCATCTAGCAAGACATCTAGAGCTAAATGTAAGTCTCAAAACTCGCCTGAAGAACTTGCTGAAATAATTCAGTTTTTACCACTGGGCTCACGATCTAGACTTCTCTTTACGGTATGATTCTGATGAAATTTTATTTTATCCACAAGACATGACCTACAAAAAAGCTAAAAAATAGGCAATATATATATATATCGAATTGTTGTTATTGACAAATCATTTTGAAAAATGATTATTTTAAATCGGAGTCCAATTGTTGAAGAATTGTGTGTTGAACTTTCGGTAGTATGTCGTACCATAATATATTTTATGCTATCGGATTCATTGTCAGAGGAAACTATAATCCGTTAGACTAACACCATAACACTAATCGTTCCAAGGATAGGATTTGTATATTCATTGTTTGCAACCCAGAGCATAGAAAGTTTCAATACATTTTTAATACCATTCTGTTTGACAACTCATTTGATGAAAAAGTACATATTGCATAAGGGGATGACTAAACAAAGTGTAGTATGTAGCAGTCCGTCAAGAACCAGTTTAACTTGTATATTGCCTGGTCCTGAAACATACACAACTGTTCAATCAAATAAACCCAATATAGAAAGAAAAGGGTTTAGCTTTCCCCTAATTATTCATCATTCGATTTGAAAAGATGCAAACGAGGAAATTAAAGAAAGATGTATTTGCAGAAATACGATGAATGTCACTGAAAAATCATATAGATATACCTCCAACTCCGCCCAAACAGGAAGGACGAGTTTCACCAGTTTTTTTTCATCATTGATGTCACATGTTTTATCTATTGATTTCCAATTATTTTTCTTATTGTCGTTTCTGGTTTTCGAATTACCAGCATAATTTGGTACTGGGAAAATGCATTTACACACTGACTTATGTAGCTCAACTAGTTTGGTATTTTTTTTTACATAATTATTGTAGATTTAAATAAATTTCATTAACAGGGAAGTTCTGTATACAAGTTTCTTTAGTTACGTATGACGTGGGTCAGTACTTACACATCCACTAATTGTGCCATGGTAAATTTTTGCATTTTTGTCTTTAATTTCTACTACTGTGCTTTGACTAAATGTCTTTTTTGCGTTTCTTTAACTATTGTTAACTATTATGTCTGTTCACACATCGTTGTCAATATGAATGGACAAATGTTACGTGATTGTTTAGCTTGTCAGTCGACAAATTATTATCCTTAAAACATATAAGTTGTATACGCTCCCGCTTATGAAGGGGAAGAGATTGTTAAAAATAGGGTTACATCACCCGATATTCAGCACCTTCAATCGAAACTGCGGTATCTGAGGGATTCTTTACAAAGAATGTATCCCTCTCTAAGACCAGATACTTGTATCTACGTTGGCCATTTGTCTTTTAGTTTAGAATGGGGAATAAAGTGCAGAAAACTCAAATGTTTTAATACTATTGCCCGATGAAAGAGTCTTAGATTGTTTGTACTCTTAAGAGTTGATGGAATATTTTAGTATCCACAACTGACTCAGGCCGCCCCGAGAATAGGCAGTTTCACTTTGGTTAGGTAAAATTGTTACAGACGGATCTCTAAAATAGGGACGTATTTTGGATTGAACTAATTTAGGATGAAGACTATTGCCAAAGTAAACGCCCCCAATCATTTGTTGGCAAAAGCAAAAACTAAGAAAAGATCTTGTCATAGCGACCTGCTTGTTTGACAAGTCTGTGACTTGCAGTATCCAAAATGATTGCTGTAATTTAGTATTGGTTTAAATGAGGGTTTGTAACATTGGTTTCCAAACATAAATTAAACAGAAAATGAAGTTTTGATGGGAATAGTGAATAAGGTATCGTGTGAATGTAATGAATACCTAACGGCTTTTGAATAAAAGCAGCTAGTCATTAAGAGATATCATGCAGAGTTGGTAATATAAACTGATATGACTTGCGTCTACATTGAAGAGTAGAGTTAAAAATATTCATAACATTTACCGAACTACAGGAAAAAGTAAAATCACAAAAATACTTAACTCCGAAGAAAATTCAAAACGGTAAAGTCCTTAATCAAATGGCAAAATCAAAAGCTCGAACACATCAAAAAGTAAAATCACAATAATACTGAACTCGGAGGAAAATTTAATTGGTAAGTCCCCCATCACAGGGCAAAATCATGCACAAACGAATAGATAACAACTGGCATATTCCCAATTTGATGGAGGCATTTTCGTATTGTGTCACAGTTCCCAAATGTCGAATCATGTACTCCTCTTTTACTCCAAGGAGAAGTGTTACAAGATGATGATTGTTTTTCCTGTGGTATAATTTTCCGATAATGCGATCTTTCTTAGTAACGATTCAACGATCAGGCTGACTACATTGCTGATATAAAATGTCGCTTGCATTGTGGTTGATGTCTGATGTCTAAGGCCGCACGTGCGTTTGTTATATACAACGCCAATCTTGAACTACATCAAAATAAATGGTTTTTTTGAAAGCACTAGATAAACGCACATCCAAATAAATATGGTTTAGTCTACACTACAAAAACGCATCTACAATCGTTTCTTTGACTTTAGAAGGTTAATTTAAGAACGAAATTGAAGGGACACATATGTCCATGTTTTAATTTATGCAAGCTTCTCATCACTGACTCTTTCAAAATATAAAAAAAAAAACGGAAATTAAAAAGTGTATGTTTTTGCAATGGCTCTCAAATGTAACGGTCATTATCGAATGACGTCGAGCAGTCGCATTTTCTGGCATATGAAAGCAACCCTCTTGCTGCCGGAGGGACATACATGTCCATGTTTTAATTTATGCAATTGCAGTAACTCTTTAAAAATGAAAAACCGAAAATTAAAAAAAGTGAAATATGTTTCTACAATTGCTTTCAATGTAACGGTCCTTACGACATGACGTCATTGTTTGACATGTCACGTCACAAACGTCGTGCGGTCGTTTTTCCTTGCATATGAAATGCAACCCTGAAAAGCATCTGGCAGCAAGAGGGTCAAATACTAATTTCCTTTTTAATACCAATTAATTCACCATTCAAGTACATAGCAATTTCAGTGTAGTCTACTACAAGAAAGAAAGTATTTTATTGCTGATAGATATAATACTCCGTCTTATGTTTATCCAATTATGACGGAAGATACACTTCAGGGATATCGTTACCAGAAAATAGTTAAAACCTTTACTAAATTTTTTCCATAGATATGAGATTTGGTTTTGAAGTTTGGTTGTACGGTCAAACGGGATAGCACATTCTCATTTTTACGGAAATGTTGTTAATTGTGCCCGGAAATTTAGAACTGACCCTTGTAAACTTTAAATAAACTTATACAAAAAGGTTACCAATTCAACACTGATAAGATCAATGAATATTGTTTTTATTGGTATAAATATTGAAATTGTTATTAGTAAATTAAAAGCAAACTTAATATTACTAGGATGTCATATACATATACACATTCATGGATTTACAATCTGTCGATACCTGTAACTTGGCATTCTAATGCAACAAATTTGTAACGTTCATTTTGATTGGATAACGTCACTTATTTACATGGCATCAATTGACAATTGATGCTATCGGACGAACGCGCAAGCGCAGACGGCATATCAAATTTTTTAATACACGTTTTAACGTTGTTTTCAGTCAGTTTCATTAGAATAGAAATAAAAATATTAGCGCGTCGCCAGTAAACTTAATTTGCGACCATCAAATCCCCAATTGATGCCGTCGGAGCTTAAAATACAATACAGTTATCTCCTAATTGCACACAGTTGGAAAGCAAGTCCTTGGAAACGTCCGTTGTCGTCAAGCTTTATCAGCAACAATAGCAGGGGGATTAATTAGGTGGCGCTACAGTCGTCCGTAGCGTCAAAAAGTCCGCCAAATCAATCGGCTAAAAGATTCACGTTTAAAGTATTTTTTGCAACTTGTCATGGTTTTATTGTAATTAAATTTTAAAATTTGTAGGTTTTGTGACCAATATAATTTCTTTACGACATACAAACATTACAAAAAATAGCTTGTTATTGCTATTCCTTTATCGTGTCCGTTCTAGAAAAATTAGCCATCTTTTTATAGTTCGTTTCTATGTGTATTACAATTTAACGTTGCGTCGTTTGTTTTCTCTTATTTTTGAGTGTATATTGACATTGCGATAAGACGTGTCACGGTACTTGTCTATCCCAAATTCATGTATTTGGTTTTGATGTTATATTTGTTATTCTCGTGGGATTTTGTCTGATGCTTGGTCCGTTTCTGTGTGTGTTAGTTACATTGTAGTGTTGTATCGTTGTTCTCCTCTTATATTTATGCGTTTCCCTCAGTCTGACAAATTATTGATAGCCTACTGGTATGGATGGACATTAAAGCACAAAAGAAAATGCATTGCAAAGAAAATTCTGTAGGAAAAAACATATGAAAAAAGGAAATGAAGGTCAGTTAATTATATTTATCTTTTATAAAATAAAATCTTGCTTATATTATTATCTCTTTACTAAGTAAGCTACAGTAATAAGAGCAAAAACTAGCTTATCAAGCAAGCCAAACAAGAAATTAATTCATAGAGATGTGTTCTTACAAAATTGAATTTATTCCAATGGGAAATTCTTGTCAAATTTAATCCTCATTGATCATTATTAAAGTAAAACGCACAAGATTTGTCCCACCAATTTCATTTCATTTCTGAGATTAATATCCAATTATTCAGGTTAAAAATATCTACATTACAATACTTTGTTTATAAATATGTAAAGCAGCTGATACAGCAACCTGTTCAAAAGAAGAAGCCCCGCCATATTTTCCGAAAAGTTTACTTTCATAATCTATAAAATACCCCGAGAGCTACTGTGCAAGCTAATCTAATAGTTTAATTTTACAATAATAATGATTCTGAAATTCAAAATTGTGTCACTTTCACCTATAATTTTAAGAATAATTTATTTTACAGAATTTCTGTCAATATTTTTGGTATAAAACTTATCCCTTTTCTGTAGGATATTTTCTAGGCAGTATTTTACTGTTTAACTAAGAAACATAGGCTTGGGTTAAAAGGCTCTCTTAATTTGAAGAAAGTTTTTGTGACTCTTGGTCACACTTAATAGAATATAAAATATATATGATCAGTACTATTTATTATATCAATTTTCAGAAAGATTATTCAAATTGTATAAAATATGTTTTATTGCATTAAATATTATCAGAAGTGATTAAAAAAATTCTACTAGGAATGATCTCATATACAATTATAAAAATTACAAAGTATATTTCATCAGCCAGATCTAATTTCTTTCAATATAGCTAGTTTTTTAGTTTTACATGTAGGTGCCATTATCCACATTTCTTAATTGTTTGGTTTTTTTACTAATATTTTGTCTTTAATATAATTTTTACATTTAGTCCTTTTCTGAAAAATAGGGAAGCATCTCTTCTTTATATTATCAAAACATAGTTGTAAATCGAGTTTATATTATCAAAACATAGTTGTAAATCGAGTATCGTTTATTTTCTTTCTAATTTTTGTAATGAAAACTCCTTTGTTAATTTTTATGCATTTTGCTGGGTTTTTCTTTTGACTGGTGATATTAAGGGGAGATAACCACTTGCACAAATCGGCATAAAAAACACCGCTTCGTTTTGAAAATAACTTGACGTTTGCGTTTCCAACATTCTATTGCCGAGATATTCATATCGAGTGTTTGTCTTAAAGAGATGCTTTATTAAATTTAAATTCAGCCCATCATTTTTAGTTTCCTCGTAAATATTTAGATTTTTCGATCAGGAGACTTGACTAATTTCACCCATACTCCAAGTTTGTAGATAAAATAAAGGACTTTGATTTGATGTGTAAGTTTTGACGAGAATAAACTATGTATATTCAAGATTAGTTGGATCAATAACTTTTTATTACGACAATAGTATTTAGCGAGTAAAAATGAGGTTTGTCTCGTCCGTTTTTTACTGAATTTTCACGGTCACGTGACTGTATTGTTGCTGATAAACTTTGGGTCAAACAGTGACCTGCTTTCCAACTGCACAAGGTTATGTTTTTCTCTTGACTAAACATGACGTTTTTACACTAAATCCATTGGATGTTGGATGTGTACGCATTGATAGTTTAGTCTTGGATGCAAGATTTTTGTGTATTAGTTATATATTGGCTTTGAACTAGCTGTCAGATAACTGCGAGTACTCTCAGATTGCCTAGTGTCTTTTTGTTGTCGGGATGTACAAGTACCCGGCCACCTCCACTTGTATTTTTGTATATCTGATGAGTTAACTTGCCTTTGTCAACTGATTTTTATAGTTCGTTCTTATGTTGTACTGTTATACATACTACTGTCCCAGGTTAGGGGGGGGGGGATTGGGATCCCGCTACATTTTTAATGTATGTGCCTGTCCCAAGTCTGTATTTTAGTGGTTGTCGTTTGTTTATGAGTTACGTATTTGTTTCGCGTTCATTTTTGATATAAATAAGGCCGTTAGTTTTCTCGTTTGAATTGTTTTACATTGTCATATCGGGGCCTTTTATAGCTGACTATGCAGTATGGGCTTTGCTCATTGTTGAAGGCCGTACGGTGACATATAGGTCTTAATGTGTGTCGATTTGGTCTCTTGTTGACAGTTGTCTCATTGGCAATCATACCACATCTTCTGTTTTATAAGCCTTTAGTAATCTATGTCTTATACTAAAGGAGACATTTGTAAAAGAGTTAATTTTATATGAAAACACAGGATTTGTATAAATTCCCTACATACTAAAATCTGGTCGTCCTCACTCGGTCTTATTATTAGTATCACCATCAACTGCACCAACAACATTCGGCATACCAGACATTGTTTAAAAGTTTGATCACTCTCAAAGATGCTTTTAGAAGAAATTGTAACATGATATAATTCTGCTGACCAAAGAACAACTTATGCCATGTATATCTCCTATCTCACACAGGACCCCCTCCTTTGCATAGTACCTTAACGTTGTCAAATTTATGCAAAGGGGGATGGCAAAGTTTCTCAGTGTTGGTCTCTTTAAGTGAGGGACAAGAATATCTACCATTTCAAAAATACTTCAGTCTGTCTTAACGATATCTTGAAATTCTTTCTATGTCATTCAGATTGTCCATAATGTTAGTTCTATCTCTAAAAATTCTTTTCATTGTGTCTCTAAATGAGGAAGTCGACGGCCATCTTTGACGCTGCGTTAAATTTGCGAGATGTTCAAGTACACGCTAATAACGTTCATGCAATGTAGGACCATCGCAAAGTATGATCGTTTTATGAAACTGAATTTTAGCGTTACATTTGGTAAAGTAAACGATCAACTTTAATACGCTTACGATTGTTTTATGAAACGGCAGCCAGGAGTTTTAATAGGATTGCTTTTTATAATCCAAAACATTATTCCATTTTAATCACTCGATTCTTCGAATTTCAGCTTTAACTCTGTTTAACTATTTCTCTTTAGAATTAATCAGGAAATGTTTTTAGGAAATTCAGCAAAAATAAACTCTGATTCTAACATTTCTCTATCATAATATGAACTTTCCAGAACTTTATTTATTGCTATAGGTCGTGTCCAGATAAAACAAGACTAAACTGGAACAATAGCCGTGCTTGCTTTTATAGTTTTGAAACGACACAATTTTGTCTACAGACACAAAAACGGCAACAGTTTTGACGTTTAAGGGGGTTCGCAGGTCTAAATCATTTATATAGGATTTCTCTATATTTTTCTATAAATGAACTTTATCTTATAGTTAATATAAAAATAAAATAAAAAAGTGGGGTCACCGTTCATTTGCTCTCACAATCTGACTTCGAAAG
This sequence comes from Mytilus edulis, assembly GCF_963676685.1. NCBI lineage: Eukaryota > Metazoa > Mollusca > Bivalvia > Mytilida > Mytilidae > Mytilus > Mytilus edulis. The sequence goes on from NC_092346.1 coordinate 31,304,559, forward strand.
AAGCATACATTTTTGTAAAGGTGGTTGAAGTAATAAGAGAAATATAGGTAATATCGAAATAAAAAAAGAAATTTATTACAGAAATCGCTCAAATTTTACAATAATTTAGTTTAAGTACAGCTTATATGGAAATTATATTAAAAAATATATGTCACCGATGAGTTCAAAAAGATATTTCAATTTTAAAGCCAAAAAAGGCATTTTTCCACCAAAGGGAGATAATTTGGAACTTTTTCAATGATGTATACATTTTAAATGTCATCTGGGTCCAACACGAATTGATTGTTTTGAATGATTTTTGCACCATATGATAAAGTAACAACTACAAAAGGTAATAAATAAAATTTGTACTTGAAAAACAAATGTTTAATTTTTTCTGAAATTTTTATACCCTCGAGCCTCCTTAAACAAGTTTGAGTGACGTCATAACACAGTTTGCACTTAGGGGACGACCATTTGGGGTCTGGGGTATGGGGGCAGGAGGATTTTGAAAATAAATAACTCAGCCTTGATAATCACAAAAATAAATGGTTTGTTCTGTGGTAGTTTGAAAATGAAAATAAATTACCTGACTTGCAATGTATTGAAAATAAATAACTCAGCAGGTTTAATTGAAAGTATGAGATGGCACTAGATTCTTCATAAATTCATCTTATTTCCCCCCAAAGAAATCGGGAATAACTTCCCAGATCTTAATAATAAAAGTATGAATATTATTTAAATATACTTAAAATGTCTGAAAATTGGTTCCATTTAACTTGGGTATATTTTCTCAGGAACACTTACCCCACTTTTATTACAGGGCCATAACTACATTGAGGCAAATGCCTTATGTACGAAATTTCGAAACCAAACGCTCGTCTCCATATCAAATTGTGTTCACGGCGAGTGCCTTGCAAGAAACAAGTTCTCTTCTCCCTCAGACATAGCACCTGATTTTTCGAATCCAACGTTTCTTGTTTATTGATTGCCCTTCTGTATTCTGTTAGTGTTGCATTCCTTTTGTAATTTAGTACTTTTGTTATTAACTTGATCATGAGTTTAAAAAAAACCAGAAGCCACATACTTAACTATGTGAATTACATTTTTGCTTTATAATGCATATTGGATGGAGAGTTGTCTAAATGGCACTCACACCACATCTTTCTATATTTATATTTAGTAACTACAATATGATAAGAATCACGTTAAATGTTTTCTCGACTGACATATATCAAACAAAGTAAATCTGACAACGTAGTTTTAACAAAAGAAATGGGGTTCACTTCACACAAATAAGTTGCATTCAGTTACATAATTCTCACTAGTCTATCATACAAGTTACAAATTCATTTATCAGCAATCATTCATACTTCTTCAAATACGTTCAAATCATGAAAACCCCATTCCGTAACAATATACTGTCTTCACTTGATACCTAATTTGACGATTTCTTTCATGTGGATTTTTTAAGTTTCATTTTTTTTTAATGGATAACTGGATGAAAACCACATTACTTGAAACAAAAGTTAAATAACATTACTCACCAGACTTGTCTTTCGAATTTTCTAATATTTGACAAAGCTGAACAGAACAAACTTCGCTGCAATGAGTTTACTGTTAATCAAATTTAATTAATTCTATTAAGAAAAGAAAATTCTGAATCATTTCCGGAATCTGAGGAGCCTCTATAGGATCTAAAAGTTCATTGACTTTGATCGGAAATATACATTTAGTCTGAAGACCATTTTGGTTCCAATTGGAATCCCCTGAATACTTTTTGTGCTGACATGAATTATCATTGATATGGTTATATTTATAAATTATATGTTTACAAAATTTAGAATTTTTAAAATACTAAGCCTTTTCTACCTCGGGCATAGATTACCTCAGCTGGATTAGGCAAAATTTTTAGGAATTTTGGTCCTCAATGCTCTTCAACTTCGTACTTTATTTGGCCTTTTTAACTTTTTTGGATACGAGCGTCACTGATGAGTCTTTTGTAGACGAAACGCGCGTCTGGCGTATATACAAAATTTAGTCCTGGTATCTATGATGAGTTTATTGTGATGCTCGACCTTCGTCGATATGTACACATGATGTACTGATGTCTGACTGTATAGTTCTGTCAAGAGTGTTCTTTGTCCTTTATTGTTTTCTTCTTTCTAGTCATTTATTGGGATAAGAATGACAAAATCGTTTCAGGTTCATATCTATTATTAAAAAAATAAAAGAAAAACAGGTACAAGTCCAATGTCTCAATTATCTTCTGAATTTAGTTTTCTTTATCTTAAATATTAATGAAAATCTACTGTTAAGGACCAAATGTATAGTATATAAACATTTTAATGTAGTTCATAATCAAATCACTCATTTATTCCTACTAATCATCTTATCGGGATCAGTTTCTTCTTTCACTATCTCTTCACTGTTTAGAATTACATATATTAAAAATATTTTAGTTAACTCATTTTTTTTTTATCATTTCTTTGGCCACAGCATTACTAAATGTTTGTACAGCTATATTAACTCTCATTTTAAGAATTTTGGAAAATTTGTTCAAGTAAATGACATCTGCATTTAACTTTGTTATTGGCAAGACTTTTTTTCATACCTTTTTAAATACAGATACAAAATTTCCAAAATAATTTCTTTGCCTCTAGTTTTATTGTCCTTTTAAGACATTATTCATGACCACTTAAATGAATGTTATTACACATTTCAAAAAAAGATGAAGTGGATCAGTGTAGGTTACCCATTCACTGGAGTTATGCACAAATGTGGAGTCTGTTTGTAACCAGGAATGGATTAATATGCACAATATTTAATGAAATGTCTATTTTCAGAGAAAGCACAATCAAAGATTGATGACAATGAAATGCTGAACAGAATGCAATGCAACATGTTAATCATTACGCAGAAGGCATTGCGCTCCAGGTTTTTTTTTACAGCTTAGTATGCACAGAGGTATGCAAAGTCTGAATATCAGCTCTTGAAGAAGAATTGTATAATATTGTTAGCACACAAAACTCTTCTTAATTTTTCATTGCCATTTATGATACGATATCCTTTCATAAAACCCCTTTTCCCCAAACTACTGCCTTGTCATATTTCTTGTGAACCCCTGTTAGAACTCCTGTTTCTGCTTTTCAGCGTAATGACGTCGTGAAAACGACTCATTGTATCACTTTGTTGTTTCAATTTCTTCACTGTGATGTGTAATTGGCAGTGAAAACAGAGAATTCTTGCTCTGGTAGTGGTTGTTAGTTTATATTTTCCGAATATGCATTCATTTTTTTAGTGCACGGAAAATTAACCCGTTTCATTTTGTCTTTCATGTACCATATACTCCATTGAAAATCTCCTATTCTGCACTGGTTTTTGAATAAATGCAAACAAATCTATGATGAATTTATTGTAAAAATTCGAAAAATTATTAGCAACTTTTATCATCAAATAATTTGTCTTCTTTTTTTCCTTTGACACAAACAGTCACTTTCATATTGCGTTCAATTTCCGCCCAGTTCTTGAATGACAATGTTTGTCCTATATATTCTTTGCTGCTGTCAGCTACAACGCCGACACTACAATCAGAATCGGAGACACCATCTGACATCAACCTCGGCATGAAGTTCTCGAAATATATCACTTGTGGTTCTCTGAATTTTCTGATTGGGAAGATAATTATCAAAAGTTTCGCTAGAAAACATTTTATGGCTTTTCACTTCGACTAATTTGCGAAAAGTAAAACGTCGCTAAAGGGGTAGTCAAGTGGAGCTGATAGTGACGGTCTCTTGCAAAGGTGGTCTTCCTAAAGTATTTGTTTTACCGTTTCAATGTAAAATAACGAACGGGCCTTTTCTGTGTGCTTTTTTTGCCTCTTGGTGCAAATTGGACCATTTAGTCTTAATTTCTTTGGTGGATCTGGGGCACACACCTAATATAAAGAGTTGACCCTTTCGATGATGTGCTCCCAAATGAACCTTTTTGTTTCACTCGTCACGGACTTGACTTAAATTCGTCACTTATTATTGAAATATGTTGTTGCACCAGTTCCGTGATCAAGGTAGTTTCTGATCATTCAAAACTTTTGGACCGATTTCTTATTGTCTTAGTAGCATCCATGTCCATAGTCAGATCGTTGTTGATGTTAACAGACGGATGTTTAAATCTTTTTGAATTGTGGGTAGTATTTAGGGAAAACCCAATAGTTAATAATACTTTCGTACAACTGGCTGCAAGTCAATATACATTTAAATGGTTATCTTCTCTGAAACAAATTTTAGATGATACAGGATTTTCCTTTGTCTGGAATGCACATGTTATCAAAATTTCGGATATTAAAAAAGAAATAAAACAGAGGATAGTTGACCAATTCGGACAGAGTCTATCTGCTGATTTGACAAACTCGTCTAGAGGTGTGTTTTATGCGTCATACAAAAACAATGTTTGTTTAGAGCCATATTTACTAAATCTTAAAGTGTCAAATCGTTATATCTACAGTAAATTTAGATGTTCAAACACAAAAAAAATCCCTATCGAAGTTGGTCGGTGGAAATATACACCCAAAAGAAAAGCGTATATGCTGTCATTGCGATCTAAATACAATTGGTGACGCATATCATTATTTTTTTTGCATGTACCAATGAACAAATTATGTCAATAAGAGAGAGGTATATACCTACATATTACACAGAACATCCTTCCCAATTAAAATTTACTGGTCTATTGTCACACTGTAACGTGCCATTGCCAACAAAAGTGTGCACGTTTCTAAGACATTTAAAAAAAATAATTCACAATTCATATCATGTTACAATAACGTAATAAAATAACTTTTTATCCTCGTTACAATTAAGAATTTGGCAAACAAATCAACCAAATATGGTTCTATTGTATGTTATCACTGATTTATTTATTGTTTGTCTTGCTTGTTAAAGTATAAATAGATATGTAATTGTTAACGTATAATTTTATCATCTTGTAGCACTATATGTGTGCCTAAGTTGTAATAAATTTTCTTGTCTTGTATAATAAATACGGATCAGATTATAATAAGTTGTAAAAAAACCTTATTTGATTTTATGCGACTGTATAGTAAAAGTACATTTTTATATATATGGAGAAGAGCAATGTTATTGTTGAAATCAATCTAAAAAATCTTTAAAACAATATAAAAATTGAAAAAATTAATCAATCTCAAAAGTAAGCAGAATATTTGAGTAGCTGTGACCCAGGGCATTTGATACAGCTACTTAAAGTTAAAGCCTGTGTACAAAAACACTTAATGCAGACAAACAAGTTCCATACATGATGATAATTAAACAAATTTTTGTTCTTTGCCTTCGAAACCGTGTTCCTCCACTTGTCTCTTATCTCACTTTCAGTTCTATATGCAATACCCAAGGAGTTTATTTTCACTGAAATCTATTCCCAAATCCTTTTTTTTTTTAATTTTTGTTAGTAATCTCATAACTGTGTTTTTCTTGTAGGATGTGGTGAAACTTACTGGCTTCTTCCTGTATAAGGTTCTCTTCAGCTACTGAATATTTTGTTTTTCTGGGAGCTTTCCTAAACATAAACTTTAAACCCGTGGATCAAAATCGAAAGATGCACCAAGTCATTCTACATATCTTCTTATCCGACATTTATCGTGATAATTGTTTAAATGGAGCCATCAACGAGTGTGAGAAAACGCAATTTATAGGAGATTCGAAAAGAGTCAAAATGATCCAAAATGAAAACTCCAATTCCGAAATAAATGAGGTCCATTGCGTCACTAATGCGTCTTTTGTAGACGAATAAAGGCAACAGTAGTATACCGCTGTTCAAAACTCAAATCCATGGACAAAAAAACAAATTTGGGGTTACAACTAAAACCGAGGGAAACGCATTAAATATAAGAGAACAACGACACAACACTAAAATGTAACGCACACAGAAACGGACCAAGCATCAGACAAAATCCCACGAGAATAACAAATATAACATCAAAACCAAATACATGAATTTGGGATAGACAAGTACCGTGACACGTCTTATCGCAATGTGAATTTACACTAAAAACAAGAGAAAACAAACGACGCAACGTTAAAATGTAACACACAGAGAAACGAACAATAATATAACAATGGCCATATTCCTGACTTAGTACAGGACATTTTTAAAGTAAAAAATGGTGGGTTGATCCTGTTTTTTTGGCATGCCAACCCTGGCAATGTTAAATATAACATTGAAATGACAACATAATATTACAGGACTACGTTACGAGGATCTGGCGTATATATACAATTTTAATCCTGGTATCTATGATGAGTTCATTTGCAATACAAAAGATAATACAATTGAAGACATTGTTGAAAAGGAGATGATTATTACAGTTTTGGCCGACGATTTCGATTATGAGAAGTGTCAAAAATACCACATATTATAAAATGTTTTATATATGTAAACTGTATATTATGTATAATGTTTTAAACCATTGGCCCATATGGGCAAAAAAGGGGTTTTCAATAAAGAATTTATATATTTTTTTTTATTTCAGATGACTTGGGTTGTTCATTTAACCAAGATTCTAAAGTTGTGAAAGGGCTATATATTACAAGAGGATAAAAGATCAACCGTTTATTTTCAAACTTGTGAAGCGAAGAACTGCGATTTGCTATTCATCTGCAATACGATTCATTTGTGCTGAAATTGAAAGTGACAGTTAAAATGTTGTACCTGAAGAGTTGCACCTCGATATTATACAAGGCTTGCAAACATATCAGATGAATATAATTATTTTTTTCACGCAATCAATCTCTTTCTTGATTTAATAACTCCGCTGTAAACAATAGAAGTCTTTTTCATTAAAACCCTTTCACTCATCATCACCCCCCCCCCCCCCCCCCCCAAAAAAAAAAAACCCAACAAAAAACCAACAACATTTATGAAAAGATAAAATAAAAACAGCACAAAACACAAAAACGAAGTTATTCAAGCAAAATAAATAGCTTCCTCCCGTCCCTCTTCTTAAATTTAAAAGGTGAACAACGCATTATATTACATACTATATATTTTCTCAACCAAATACCTATTTTGTATTGTTTTTTTTTTTATTGCGTAACTTCTAGTAGGAAATATTTCATACATACTCAAGACTTGGAAGTATCCATATCGATAAAAAATTATTACCAACAAACAAAGTATCATCGATTACCGACGTATAACACGTCGAATTTTGACGTTACCAATTGGGACGCAATATCTTGCGTAACGTCTGTAGTTCTGTTATGACTGCGTAGTTATCCGTGTTACAATCTTCTTAGTTCAACTTTATAACGTTTCATTGCATACTATATGTACTGCCGTACAAGCCCTCAAACCAACTTCATAGGACATATAGTCAAGCCTAGTCGTCAACAATGGCTTCAGTTATGTGAAAATACTTCAAAATTACGGTACACACCATATAATCTCCAAGCTTCAAGTTAGATCACAGGAGAACTATTACTCTGAATATAGCTTATACATTGTATACACTCACAAATTTTAGTTGAAATGAAAATCATATACGCCTTGTTAAAAGTGGTTTTCAAAGAGATGCTCAATAATTCAATCTTTTGCCTAGTATTGGGACTTATTCAGGGTTAGATTTCTCTCCAATTTATGTTATCTTAGCTGATAACATTCATGCAAACCATGCAACAGCATGTAAGAGACATAAAATTAGACAGACAAGGATGTCAGGGGAAAAAACCGAAATGTAAAAGAACGGATATAAGGCAATGGCACAAAGACATCAACAAATCTCCAAATACAAAAACAAATGAAGAAAATAAAAATAATACATTTCCTGATCAGCCTTTTAACTCGGAAAGGGGGATCTATGTCACCTTTTCTTCTTATTATTATTCAGGTTTGCTTTATGGGTCAAGCTCCACACTTGATACTGAATTTAAAATGGCAAAAACTGATGATATAAATTAAATGATCATAATGTTTTTCTTCAACTTTGGGAATAAGAGTATTTTTTTAAGATTAAACACACACACCACTTAATCATCACCATCAAACATATACATTTTCAAAGTAATATAGTAATTTCCTTAAAAAATTACTAAAATATCACGATTTAATATAATAAATGTAAATAATTATTTCTGATTACTTTTGTAGATATGCAAAAAATCTTTGCAATGAAACCATTCGTGAAACCAGACGATTTTCGAGAAAAAAGGCAGTGGCAGAAGGAGGGTAAACTAACCATACACGAGTTTAAGGGGTTCCTTGCCGTCTTTTTTAACTTAGGAAAGTATCAATAGAAGAATATTGGAATAAGCAGTCCATCTCAATCTACACCCTGGTTCCGTTGTATGTTTAGTAGAAACCGTTTCCAAAATATATTAAAATTTGTGCACCTAGTGGACACCAAAAAACTGCCTAAGCGAAATGATCCAGCATACAGACCATCCCAAAGGTTCAAACCGTTACTTGATTTCGTTAACAGGAAATTTATACGGTTTTTTAATCCCCGCAGAGAACTTGCTGTAGATGAATCCCTTGTGGGTACAAAAGGAAAGACTAGTATGTTGCAGTATATTCCAAGCAAACGATCAAGGTTTGGTGTTAAACTCTGGATGTTGGTCGAGTCCGTCACCGGGTATGTATTACAGATGGATGTTTACCATGGAAAACGATTCGATCCCACTCCTGCTAGAACATTACAAGGAACAAATGTAGTATTGAATTTAATGAAAAGATCGAATCTTCTTGGAAAGGGCTTTCATGTTTTCGCCGATAGCTTTTTTGATTCACTGAATTTAGTTAATAAATTATTGAGAGAGCGTACGTATCTGACCGGCACAATGAGAAAGAATAGATATATGCCACAGATGATCAAAAATGCACGTCCGCAGGCAGGGAATTCTGTTTATTCGAGACAAAGACAAAACATGCTTTGCCGTTTCCGAGTCTATAACAGAAAAAAAACCTGTCACATTGGTGTCTACGTTCTATAATGCTATTAATACACTAAACGGTAAACCTAGGGTCATAGGCGCATATAATACATTCATGGGCGGTGTCGACCTTAGCGACCAAATGATCGGAGCATACAATTATCACAGGAAATGCAGTAAAGTATGGAAAAAACTTATATATCATATATTTCACCGCATTATGTTAAACGCGTATATTCTATACAGTCATAACACATCTTTACCGGTTATGACCCGACTTCAGTTCAACCAATTGGTAATAGAAAGTTTAGCATCCGATTATTTAACACACAGATATGGTTACATAAATCGGCAAATAAGAGTGAATTAAATTGATGGTAGAAAAGAAAGAGAAACATAAGAAAAAGATCAAGAACCTCTTGTGTGTGGTGTACCAGAGGACTACATGCAGCTTGCCTTCAGAGGCACGAATGTTAATCATAAACACATTTATAAACTACGATTTCTGATGTCTTTTATTATCCAAAGTGCCTCAGTATGTCGTTTACATCTACGATAGATTTTAAACATTTCACAAAAATGTACTTTTTTTTCTATTTGCGTTATATTTCGGTGGCAGATATGTTTTAATATTCATAAATTCTTTACAAAAAAGCAACCAAATCATTTTGATTACAAGAGTGGCGAAAGATACCAGGGGGCAGTGCCAGGGGGACTTTAAAACTTATAGATCGAAAACACACTGACAACGCCATTGCTAAAAAAAAAACCCAGACAGACGGATAATAGTAGTAATACATGACACAACATGGAAAACTAAAGACAAAGCAACACGAACCCCACCAATAACTGAGGGCGATATCAGATCTCAGTGCTCCGGAAAGGTAATCAAAACCTGCTCAACATGTGCCACCCGTCGTGTTGGTCATATTATTACAAGCCCGATCAATAGTCTAGTTCGGTAGGTCATGTTCGTGAAAAGGTAATGGGATTGTAGCTACGACATACGGAAAAGTATTTATTTTTTATTTAACAAAAGTTTACGAAATTCCGCACCAGCCACAAAATATAAACCACTCATTATAACAGGTTTACTCAGGCGTTTTTGCAGTGCAAAAACTGATTATTCAATATGAAAAAATTAAATCGGATTAAGACATACAAAATGTACAAAAAAAACCATGATGACAAATTACACGCTATTTTGAGCTTTAATACCATTTAATTCAATGAGGGTATCAGTTTTTACAACCAATTATAAATTGCAATCAACTGCACCAATTAGTGTCATCAAAACGAGCAATCCTATGCAGGTATCAAGTACAATAGCATGACGTTATCGATTGTTGTAAAGGTTGCCATGACGCTATTTGAAAACGTAAGTCGTTGGGCTGATTCTTGGCAGTCAAAGGTAAAGCGGTTCCCAATATGTTGGCAGTCAAAGGGTTAAACTTTCAAATTTGTGCCCAGTTGCACTGCTTACAAATCAAAAAGGGGAAAACATTTGTTCAGTCATTTATGATCACCGTCGTATTGTTATTGTTTTGGGATTTAGTTATTCCCATTTGAATGTCCTATTTTTCTACCTGTTGAATCGTCACAGGGCCAGTTTATGTCAAGTGTTTCTATCAGTGGGCTTTTCTTCAACAAAATATCAATAGTTCTCATCTCATCCTCATCTGTAGGAATAGACGTTACTAACTCGTGTGTCGTTTCAATTTACATTTATTTATTTTCACCTTTCACCATTTTCAGCCTTTTAATACACCTTATCGCTATTCCCGGCTGACCCGTCCGCTTGAACTTTTGACGTCAACAACAATCACTTTTCCATTGTGGCGTCAGACATTTTGTTTTATGACGTCAAAATTTTACGGGAACCTGTGTGATTTCTAGCAATGGCGGACAAATAGCGATAAGGTGTATAGCGTAGTGAAAGCTTGGAACCTGCCGCATCTAATACTTGGATAAGAATGGGATATGGGTTAGGTTAAATGTCTTTAACTCAGCCTTTTTCGTGACGTCAATGCCATTATTAAAAAATGCCTTTTGTCGCATTTTCAATGCCATAAGGAGAATTGCTGTCCAGCTGAATGGTCGTGCTGAGAAAAATCAACATGATAAAAGGAGGCTACTTAGCACCATGCATAAATCCAAGATCATGCTACCAGATAGAGTGTCAGCGTGAAAATTATCAAAATCTGCACTACCGGATACAACAATTATTTAAATCAGTAATCTTGAAATTCATCCAAATAAATTATTGTCTACGCTACAAAAAAATCATTATCATTTCATCCTCCGGAAAATCAAATGATTGTATCTACATTGCGAATAGGTCTATAATTTGTATCTTTACACTTTTTATTATCTATTGGGAGCTTTTCAATATAACTTGACATCTTTTAAAAAAATTATTTCCATTCCATTATCGATCATTATCGAAACATTTTTTTTTCCGTACGTCAAACAGACATGCATGCAAGTGAAAGAGGAGCGAATACTATTTAACCCTTTCAGCGCCGAGACGTTGTTTTTTTCACATGAATACGTTGCCATACATATTTCAATGACGTTACTAAAATGATACGTAACGTAACGTCAACACATTACCGTACAAGCACATGCACGCTATCCTCCGTAATCTCATATATTCGGGGAAATTTCCCATATCTCCGGGGCCACCTTTGAATTAACTTGAGTTCACGTAGCGAATGCGTATTTCCAGTGATTTTTGTTTAATTTTCAGGCTAGAATTCGAAGTTTTTTTTTTTTATTCTTTTCTAGAATACTATTTAAAACACCCGAAAATATGGAAATAAATGAAGATTCTTATAGCATGATGAATATCATTATCAATGAAGATATATTGATGAAACTATAGCTCAATTTCTGTATTTTGATATAAAGAGGGTGGTACATGTAAAGGGTTATTTTCGTGCAACATGTTTTGACATTTTTTTTTCCACGTGCAGCCGTGAAAAAGGTTGTCGTTATTCATCGTAATTTGTGAAATCGGTAAAAAGATCAATGTGCAAGAAAGTTTTAATTGTTCGTTCATCGTTAAATGGAAATTTTATTTCACCTTCCTTCGTGTAGGGGAACATGGTGTAACTCGCACCATAAGAACTATTCAAGCTGATGCATTTTCCCCTCACAACTTTCGTGAAACCTTTTCATGCGATACTTAAGTGTATACAGTGTTCTACAAATACCAAAATCAATTGTATGTTTATACTCTATGATAAGAGCCTACCCCTCTCTTTACGCCCTCTATAAAGCATCATCAAATGTAAGATTTGATATCATCCAATGATTAAAAAAAACGAGCAGTGTTCTCAGTTTCTTCATTCTTGGCGCGGGTCTGTTTTTTTCTTAAGCACCATCGATGAAGAGTTCGACTGAACACTTTGCAGATCTTTGCATATCACCACAAAATTAGGGATACCAGTATATAGCATTGTTATAATTCAACCATCATATAAGTCTCAACTTATTGAGTAATAAATAGTTCAGCGGCAAATATTTCACGAATACACAACACTAACTTATCTTTGTTCTGATGTATAATCTGAAATAAGTTTGCTTTAACATTACAATTGTGTGACTTATCTTTTATTTTGATTTGCCGGTTTGGTTTTGAAGAATGTCACTTTTCTGACTAGACCAGTACATGTAATTGAAAATATTTAGCAGTCATTTTGCTTCTTTTTTATATAGCCTAAAATTATTTTATTTTTTGGTATTCTATAATTCAAGTCCATTAATGTTTTACATGTCAACGGCATGCAAATTTTCATAATTTCACTAAATATTTATTTATGAAGCACTTGGTGTCTAAATTTAATGTATCAATACCTGTGGTTCAAACTGTCTTGACCTTTTTATAGAGTAAGCCGATTTTTTTCCAGATACTATTTCTAAAAAGTGTACAATTAAAGGTACAGTTTTAAGAAATACTTTGCTGTGCTAAATACATGTCTGACCTAACCTCAGTTTTGTCATTAAATGGGGCCTGTCGCTCAAATAATTTTATGTTTCTTGTTGCGATCATTGACATCGAAAATCTGATATGAACCCCTTTTTCATGGGTGTGATTTCGGCAGAAAATGAGGAGAAACTATCTCATCGTAAATACACATTCTTTTGGCAAGGGTTTATTTAGGTATTTCGTTAAAATCGATATAGCCCTAAATGCTTGAACTATTTTCCTTCATTGATTCCTACATTAGGATGTATAGTGTATAATTACTAGTACATGTACACAGTTAGTTTGAAGCTTGAAATAAAAGAGGTAAATGTTAGTACCAATAGTTTACTCCAATCATAATAACGGACAACGTACTTTCCTTTTTACTGAGATTAATTCTTCAAGTAATGAATTTGATTTTAATAAGTGCACAAATATAATCATAAACTGGTCGACTTACATTAAAAGCCCTTATCTAAATTTTAAAAAGAGATCCATGCATACCAGACTCGGTGAAAATGAGACTTTAACTCCAGTACACAAACAAATTTACAAAGATATATAGAGGTCAACTTACAGTCTAAAAAAAAGATAGTCGGAAATATGCACTATACGATATTTCAAACTCTAAAAGCAAAAGTATAAATTGACTGCGAATAAATTATTGGAGGCTACGCATATTTGTTATACCATTCACTTCCTAAATTAAAATTTAAAAGTCTGATATTAACGTACACAACCGCTTGGACAATAAAAACAAAACCAACTCAAATACTATCGAAAACAACGACTGGACTGGGACAATAAAACAACTCTCAGACATGAGTGGAAAACATCGCTGTTGACTGACACAGATAAATGGTCCCGGGTTAAAATGTAGTCATTCATAGCCTATCCATAGTTAGATAGAAGATTGGACTTGTGTGAATAATACGCAAATTTAGACGACCCTTTATTTTCAAGTTGAAAATTTGATTTTTAAACCAAACGGAAACATTTAAAAACACTGGAATTACAAGAGATGCCTCAGTATATGTTATTATATTTTCATCTTTTTTAGTTAGCTCTATTTGATTATATCATAATCTTTTTCATATTTAGTCATACGAAGTAGCTAGATTGCAGTCTTGTTTAGTCTTTCTTAGTAACGAAAAAAAAAACCGATTCAAAATTACGACAATAATGTAATAATTTTAATGGATCAGATGGACTGATCTGCATGCTAACTTCTGTATATAAACAAGTTCGTATATCAATTGCGTGTGTTGGGTTTGAATTGTCAGTACTAGTATTAGCTTGTATGTAATTTATATATAGAGAATTATGCACTGCCGTCCGTGTTTATACATTGTTTTATTTTTTTAGCTGTTTTTTAACAATAATGGTTGTTAAAATAAACAATTCAGAATTTTCTTTTGGCACCACCATTATTTTTGGAAGAGTTCGTTATAATAAGTCATGATAGCTGTACGTATGGTAACAAATGAGTCACTTATAGTCACCAAAGTCATCGGGACAAGGCTATAAACTACGGGTCGTCGTACTGCCTTATACAATAGTTATGTATATATGATGTCCCCCAGTTTTTGGTTGGGTTGATGTTGCTCAGTCTTTAGTATTCTTTTCTGCCTGTGTAAATTTAACTCGTCTTTTGGTCAGTATTATTTTTTTGCCATGGCATTGACTTGTGGGTTTGAATATCTCTTTGGTATCTTTTACCTCTCTGTTTGTGTGCACGATTGGTCACTATATAATTCAATGTGAAACATTTAAAACGAGATGATCATGACATGTCGGGTACCAGTTTAATATTAGAACAGATAGAAAAAAACTTTTTAAAACAGCTTGACTTGTCACATTGTAAAAATCGGTAAAAACTCAATGGTTTTACTGCAAAACGTTTCCAGTATTATCAAGTACCTGCCATTTTTATACGCATAAACGTCACACAAAGCATCAGTTTTGATGACGTCATTCAGATAAACGTTACAATTTAAAAATAAAATAAAAAAATAACTGTTTTTTTTTAGTCAACCATGTGAGCTAATTTCATTCAGTTAATTTAATAAATAAAGGCATACAAAGTTTATAATTGGAGTATAGATTGTGTAAAAAGTTGCACATTATCTCAGACAAAAATAGTTTTCAACCCCAAAATTCAATATATAATTTGAAACTTTTATGTTTATTCTTGAATAACAGAACAAAGTCAGTTATTTTTCTTTAAACCTAATATGGTTTCGGCAGTCAAATGAAGTTTTTTATATACGTTTTTAATGCTTCGTATGTTCTACTGAAAAACGACAAAAATGTCGTTTTGGCGTGCTAGCGGTAAACGACAAAAATGTCGTTTTGGCGCTGAAAGTTTGAATACAACTGTAAAATATAATACATTAACTCATGATAGCTTTAAGTGCATTTATTTTTCTTTTTTTTAAATTGAGATACTTAAGGGGGTTCGCGGGTCTAAATCATTTATATAGGATTTCTCTATGTTTTTTCTATAAATGAACTTTATCTTATAGTTAATAGAAAAATAAAATAAAAAAGTGGGGTCACCGTTCATTTGCGCTCACAATCTGCCTTCGAAAGAAGCATACATTTTTGTAAAGGTGGGTTTTTTCTGTTGAAGTAATAGGAGAAATAAAGGTAATATCGAAATAAAAAAAAGGAAATTTATTACAGAAATCGCTAAAATTTTACAATAATTTAGTTTAAGTACAGCTTATATGGAAATTATATTAAAAAAGATAGGTCACCGATGTGTTGAAAAAGATATTTCAATTTTAGAGCCAAAAAATGGCATTTTTCCACCAAAGGGAGATAATTTGGAACTTTTTCAATGATGTATACATTTTGAAAGTCATCTGGGGCCAACACGAAATGATTGTTTTGTATGATTTTTGTACCATATGATAAAGTAGCAACTACAAAAGGAAATAAATAAAATTTGTAATGAAAAACAAATGTTTGATTTTTTTCTGAAATTTTTATACCCTCGAGCCTCCTTAACAAATGAAAAGTGATTAACAATAGACAAAGAGACTTACCATCAGATACTTATATGACATAGGATGGTATTTGGCACAACTTTTTGGAATTTTGGATCCTCAATGCTCTTCAACTTTGTATTGATTTGGCTTTTTAACTATTTTGATATGAGCGTCACTGATGAGTCTTATGTAGACGAAACGCGCGTCTGGCGTATAACATTATAATCCTGGTACTTTTGATAACTATTCTGACACAACTTGATTCCATGAATTCCAGAGCTCTTGTGATGAAACAATAAAACACTTCACTGAAATTATAAGAGAACTATATATATTATTACCATTGTAAAATGAGTATTTTACATACAAAAGTGCATAAAATAGGGCATAAGATGGTTTCTGACACAAAATGTCCTTGTTCCCCTCTCAAAAGGATGGACTACACCAAGCATACATATTAGAATTACAGTCGGAATTCATATAGTCAAATCAGTACACCTGTTGATAGAGATACGAGAACAAATTAAGTATTGCATTATATAGCATTAATATAATTATAATCACAGGCAATGCAAAAGTTTCAAAACCAAAAGGACTAGGATTTACAGAACTATAATTATAGGCGTCTGTATATTGTCTTCAACAATGAGCAAAATCCATATTGTTTGGCAATCTATTTTAAAGCCCCAAATGACCAAATATGAACCAACTTAAAAGTAAACCTAATTGCTTAAACGAACAATGTAAATACAAACAATATTACAGACAGCAAAAAACAACTACAATCAAAATACACTCTCCTGCCTATGTTTGCGAGCACTTTATTCTCCCATTAACCTTGTAGTGTTTTCATTGAACATTGAACATCATCAGAACTGAAGGTAAAACTACATTGAAAAGGACTTATCATTTGATTTTGCATGCACAGTTAAAAATATTGGTGCGATTGAGAAAAACACATTTACATGATTACCTTAGAATCTTGGAACCAATATATGTGGAGACCAATGTCATCTGGTGAATTCATTGGTGATGTAATGATGTTTTTCATCCCTCTGGCTCCTCTCTAATCAATGAATGTCCAGTACTCTTGTTATGAAATAACCAAACTTTTCACTGAATAAACAAACGTTTATTGTCAAATTACTAATGATTTCTTTTTAAAATATAAATGGCTGTAAAAATCCATCCCTAATTAATAAACCTTGTATTTAGCAGTTCTATAAGTTGGCTCTTATCAATAATGGCTTTAATGCACATTGTAATTTTATATGGATTCTATAACCTATACGATAGCAAATTTAATTTCTCCTAAAAGGATTTACTATATATGGTGTTTCTAACTTCTAATAATCTTTTTATGTCTCGACAAAAAAAAAAATAAAAAAATATACGAAATGTTTGTTGAATCAGGAATCTAATGTACAGTAGTTATTTGTTTTTGTAATTTATCTGTGTTTCTCGTTTTTTTTTAGATATTAGACCGTGTTTTTTTTTAATGGTTTTACACTAGTAATTTTGGGGCCCTTTATAGCTTGTTGTTTTGTGTGATTCAAGGCTCCGTGTTCAAGGCTGTACATTGACCTATAATGGTTTACTTTTAAAAATTGTTATTTGGATGGAGTTGTCTCATTGGCACTCATACCACATCTTTATATATCTATTCACACGAATATTACCTTGGACTCCTTCAGCAAATACATGTGGAGACCACTGTCAATTCATTGGAAATCATAATTTTCATAGATATTAATTGGTTGTCATAGCTCCTTTGATGTAACACCATTGATAAGCTGACCAATAAGATATCTTGGCGGGGTGTGCAGGATGGTAAATGCAATGTAAGGAAATATATCCCATTATACTTATTCAGATTCCACAATCGGCTTCAATAGGTGTGATGGACAAAACATTCCATTCTTGATACCCTCCACTTTTTGATGCTATTGGTGGGGTACAAGGTAAGGGTGGTGTGGCTACAGAATAATGTTTTTCATCCCTCTGGCTCTTCTCTATTTTATCAATGTCCAGTACTCTTGTGATGAAAAAACCAAAGATTTCACTGAAAAAGAAAAGTATATTGTCAAATTACTGATGTTAAACTGAATGACCTGAAAGAAAGTCAAGATCAATGTTTTCCAACTTTCAATATATTTGGACTAAGATGGGGATTGTCTCATTAACACTCGTACCACATATGTTCTTATTAAAGTCTCCCAAAGAAAGTTTTGAGACTTATTGTTTTTGCTCAGTTCTTATTATTTTTATTATGTCACCCTGACCCTGACGGTGTGCTGGTGGTTGTACCACAGGATTGTGCATGCGTCTAGTGTGGTAGAGCCATAGGCCTTTTTATCACCGCTGGCTAGCCTGCTTCCAGGTGAAAAAGAAAGCCGAGTGAGTAAGTCTTTCTGCCAGTACATAGCCTCTGCACTATTCAAGACTTCTGCAATGCCTCCACGCGACGGCACACGGTAACTAGGGTCTAGTACCCTAGGCATAATTGTAGAGGATCTCGGAGCAGCAAGGGCCCCAGAGATGCAGTGTGTAGGCCCACCGGCGTGTGGATATGCCCTAGCACTCACCAACCTTGCCCCAGCTATGGGTAAATAGTTGGTTAGATGAAGATCATAGCTCTGTTAAAGCAGTTCATCTAAGAGAAGGACAACTTGATACAAAACCAATGGCTAGATGGGAGTCATAAGCTCTGGTTAGTAGCTTATCTAGAGGAAAGAAACCTTAATTAATAAATCCCTGGCCCTCCTGGTAAGGGGGTTTGGCGTCAGGCTAATCACCTTGCCCTGTAAAAAAAAGCTGATTACAGAAACTAATACAGTCGATAAACATGCTTGCCCTTCTAGGGTTGGAGCAGAAGTTGTTTTTAATGCAACTGACCGCCATGCGATGCAGAGAATGACGTCTAATAAACCGATACCACTGTTTTCGCCCAAAAAAGTCACCAAAGTTGCGCAATGGAATGTACGCACAATGTATGAATGTGGAAAATGTGCTCAGATAGCAAAGGAGATGAGAAATTATGATATAAACATACTTGGCATAAGTGAGGCAAGATGGAACCAAAGTGGAGTTTTGACACTGGTAACAGGTGAGGAGATTCTGTACTTGGGAAACCCAAATGAAAATGATTACCACACCAAAGGAGTAGCAATAATGCTTTCAAACACATCAAAGAAGAGCCTGATGGAATGGGAACCAGTAAGTGAGAGAATAATGTGGGTGTGACTAAAAGCTAAATGCCAAAACATAACTATCATACAGTGTTATGCACCAACCAATGATGCCGAAGATGATGTAAAGGAATGTTTTTATGAACAACTACAACATGTTTAGGACAACATCCCCAAAAGAGACATCAAAATAGTCATGGGTGATATGAATGCTAAGATTGGAAAAGAGAACAAGGACAGAGAGAAAACACTAGGAAAACATGGTCTAGGAGAAATAAATGAGAATGGAGAAAAGCTAGTTGAATTCTGTGAGATGAATGAGCTTGTGATAGAAGGCAGTTTATTTCCACATAAGAACATACACAAGGAGACATGGGAATCACCTGATGGAAAAACCAAAAATCAGATTGACCACATCATGATAAGTCAGAGATGGAGAAGCTCACTACAAGACGTTAGAGTTATGAGAGGAGCAGATATCAGCTCAGACCACCATCTTATCATAGCCAAAGTAAAAATAAAACTTGCAAAAGGGACCAAAGTAGAACAAAACGTATTAAGTATAATGTGGAGAAGCTCAAAGACCTACATCTCAAAGATCAATTCCAAATCGAGCTCAGAAACAGATTTGAAGTACTTAAAGATGGGCCAGACCTGGACATAAATAACGAATGGGAAGTGGGAAGAGATATCATCAAGGAAGTGTGTGAAGATGTACTTGGTAGAAAATCTAACAAAAAGAAAGATTGGATGTCACATGGAACGTGGGATAAAGTAGAAGAGAGGAGGAATGAAAATGAAGGAAAATTTAAACAATGCAAGAACAAGGGCTAAGAAACAAGAAGCACAAAACAAACACCAGCTTCTCAACAAAGAAGTAAAAAAATGTTGTAGGAAAGACAAGAGAGAATATGTAAATGATCTAGCAACTGAAGCAGAATTTGCTGCAAATAAGGGCGACATCAAAACCTTGTACAATATCACCAAAACCCTTAGTAGACGTAAAACAGTCTAAACCAGTAAAGGATAAAGATGGAAAAGTCCTAACCAATCTTAATAAACAGATGGAAAGATGGAATGAATACTTTGTCAATGTCCTGAATAGACCAGAACCAGACCAACCAGTAATAGTAGAGCCAGCTGGGGTAGATTTGAATATTAAAATAGATAACATCAAAATCACTAAAAAAATGGAAAATCTGCAGGCATAGATGAAATACCACCTGAAGTTCTCAAATCTGGAGGCAATGACATAATCGAATACATGTACAAACTCCTGAATAAGATCTGGCAGGAAGAAAAGATACCAACAGAATGGTTAAAGGGTTTGTTAGTGAAGCTGCCAAAGAAAGGTGATTTAGGGCTATGTGAGAATTGGAGAGGCATAACACTTCTATCAGTAGCTAGTAAAATACTGTGCAGAATTATACTCAGCCGAATTAAAGATGCAATTGATCAGGTACTCAGAGACGAACAAGCAGGTTTCAGATCAAACAGAAGCTGCACTGACCAAATATCAACACTACGTACATCATCATTGAACAATCGGTAGAATGGCAATCATCCCTCTACATCAACTTTGTCGATTTTGAAAGGGCATTCGATAGTGTCAACAGAGAAGGGCTGTGGCAACTGCTAAGGCATTATGGCATACCAACAAAAATTGTGATCATGATCAAGGCATTGTATGAGGATTACACAGTACAGGTGATACATGAATCATCATTCACCAATCCTTTCCATGTAAATACTGGTGTGAAACAAGGCTGCCTACTCTCCCCTACACTATTCTTGATAGCTATAGACTGGGTAACCAAGCAAGCACTAGACACTACACCAAGAGGTATACAGTGGAACTTCGCACAAAGACTAGAAGACCTAGAT
Source organism: Mytilus edulis (assembly GCF_963676685.1). Classification (NCBI taxonomy): domain Eukaryota; kingdom Metazoa; phylum Mollusca; class Bivalvia; order Mytilida; family Mytilidae; genus Mytilus; species Mytilus edulis. The sequence continues at coordinate 31,325,515 of NC_092346.1, forward strand.
TTTGCAGATGATCTGGCTCTGTTATCTGACCGTTTGAAAGACATGAGAGACAAAACCACCGAACTCCATGAAACAGGAAAGAAACTAGGGCTAAAAATCAACATCAAGAAGACAAAAATTATGAAAGTAAAGACCAGAAAAGGAGGAACAGTGTCAATTGAAGGAGAAAATATTGAGGAAGTAGATCAGTTTACTTATTTAGGAAGCATCATGGATAGAACTGGTGGGACAGATGCAGACATCAGGACAAGAATGAGTAAAGCTCGACAAGCCTTTGCTATGCTGAAGCCAGTTTGGAAATCAACAGCATTCACAGAAAACACCAAAATTCGTATTTTTAACACAAATGTCAAATCAGTCCTTTTTTATGGTGCAGAGACCTGGAGACTTACAGCAGGGGTACAACATCAAATCCAGGTTTTTATCAACAAATGCCTGCGCCAAATTTGTAAAATTTGGTGGCCAGAAACCATTAGTAACAAATGCCTATGGGAAAGAACCAACCAGGAACCAGCAACTAAACAGCTAAAGAGGAGACCTTGGCAATGGATTGGGCATACTTTGAGGAAACCTGTAGGTACCATCACTAGACAGGCATTAGAATGGAATCCCCAAGGACATCGGAGACCGGGAAGACCATTTCACAGCTGGAGAAGATCAAGGCACAAAGAGCTGGATGAAATTGGATATACCTGGACCGAAGCAAAAAGGATAGCCCAAAATAGAGTAAGATGGAAAGCGACTGTAGCAGCCCTATGTTCCACAAGGAACGAAGAGGATTAAGTCAAGTAAGTCTGACCCTGACGGAGGTCGGGTTACATACTGTTATTGTAAGATTCTTTTTTTTATTATTATTATTTCACACTTTTTTGTCAAGACTATTTCTCAGAATCATATGGACCAATTTTATTTCATCACATCAAAAGTAGGACATATGAATGGCTGTATAAATATACCAGAATGTTAATAACCATTGCTGGAAGTGCAGTCAAGGTTGGCACTTCCAGGATGACTGCTGTTACCATGGAACAGAAAAAGTGTGAAAAAAATTAAGTTTTAGTTTTTGGTGATTAATTTGACTATGACAAACCATTTAATCATCATGTTTATACAATGTAGATGTCCTCTATATACCTGCTCTGGATGTTTTTGAGATTCATTGGTACTACGATGTTACCATAGAAACTGATAAAAAGTATCAAAAATTTGAAAAATCTACAAAAATGTATAAAAACTTAACAGAAATGTTGTCTGGTAAATTAAGATGTGGCATTTAATATTGGAATTTCCAAAATGCCTGTCGTTACCAGGCTAAAATATCGAAATGCTCAAAACTGACTAAAACCTTACAAAAATGGTAAACACCAAACATAGGTGTTGCCTTGAATTTTTTTAAATGGCCGCCGTTGCCACGGAAACAGCACAATTGTTGAAAATTGAAAAACGTACATAACGCTATGAAAACCAACATACAGATCCTTTGTAATGGAAAATGTTGAATTTTTTAAAATGGCCGCCGTTGCCACGGAAACAGCACAATTGTTGAAAATTGAAAAACGTACATAACGCTATGAAAACCAACATACAGATCCTTTGTAATGGAAAATGTCGAAAATAACAGATGTGTAAAATGATCTAAAACTTCAAGTCTTACTTTATAGGAATTATTTGATAAATAGTCAAATATCAAAATTATGGCTTATACCTACGTACTTAATCAGAATCTTCTATTGAACTCCTCACTCATGTTTGCCAGTTACGTCTAACTTTTCTGGTGATGGAATAACCAATTCTTTTGCTGAATTAAATGTGGTAGTGGCAAGTCCCCGTTTTCTTGTGTGACGATACAACTCAACATTTTGCTGAATTCAATGTGGCAATGGCAAGTTCAGTTCTTCTGTGATGAAATAACGAATCCTTTTGCTGAATTCAATGTGGCAAAGGCAAGTTCAGTTCTTCTGTGATGAAATAACGAATCCTTTTGCTGAATTCAATGTGGCAAAGGCAAGTTCAGTTTTCTTGTGATGAATTACCGAAACATTTTGCTGAATTCCATGTGGCAATGGCAAATCACAGTTTTCCCGTGTGATGAATTAACGAAACATTTTGTTGAATTGAATGTGGCAATGGCAAGTCCCAGTTTTCTTGTGTGATGAAATAACAAAACATTTTGCTGAATTCAATGTGGCATTGGCAAGTACCAGTTTTCTTGTGTGATGAATTCACGAAGCATTTTGTTGAAATCAATGTGGCAATGGCAGGTACAATTTTTCTGTGATGAAATAACCAATCCTTTTGCTGAATTATTCTTTTGATGATTGCACTTCATATTTGCAAATGAAAGGTTCTGTTAAAGTGTGATGAAATAACAAAATATCTTGCTGTAGTAATGGAATTATATTTCGACAAATAACAGTTCAATTTCACTTGTGATGAAATAATAAAACATCTTGCAGATTGCACTTCTTATTAGCATATGAATGTTTCTATTAACTTGCGATGAAATAACAAAACATCTTGTTGATTGAACTTCTTATTTGCACATGAATGGTTCTGTTAATGAAGAGAATGAAACGTTGAAATAGCCTCCATTTTTCATGTCGATTTTCCTCTACCACGACCTTTTCCCTCTCCTTTACCCTTGCTGCTGCAATTATTGCAGTACCAGTTAGTTTGGTCTTTCTTTAAAAATGCCTCTGTTCCTTTTATTTTAACGCATTTGTAATGGAACCAGCAGTTGCATTAGTCACATGCAATGCTTTCAAATTGTATTTCATCTGGTTCCCAATCACATTCCAAATGACATATGAGGCAAATATAAATTTTAGTTTCAGATCATTCATGTGCCAAGTTTTTCTTTTAAGTGATGGAAGTTTGTTCTTCATCGTCTTTAGATGTTTTAGCGGTTAGTTTAGGGCAAACAACCTTAGAGGTAGAGGGGGTTTGCCGATCACCCAAGGCTTGTATCTTTGTCCTCAAAGCCTATTTTTTCCCCTTGGAATTGTTCTTTTAAAATGTTTTAATGAATCAACGAAAGCAATTCTTATAAAATGTTCCGTTACGTCTCGATATAATTCAATTATTAAATTAAAAAAAAAGTTCATCTTCAATTTTATCATAGTCCTGTACGTCAAATAGCCAAATCCATTTTGCTAAAAGTGCTTCATCACTATCAACAGCATTTCTGCAGTGATTATGTAATTCTACCAAACGTAAATGAATTTGTCCTAGACTTAATTTTTTCTGTAAAACGTTATTTAAAGACAGAAAAAAGTCAAAAACATTGTCATATGTCAAAATGATGTCCATTCATTCATTAGAATATCATCATCCATCTATTGCTTAATGTGATGACAGCTCCATTATTTCAGAAACAGCATAAATTTGTGGTACTTCTCCCAACATGGATGTGTTTAAAAGTGAAAGGTTGTCCATGACATCTGTGTCTATAAACCTACAAAGAAAAAAGATTATTGCTAGTATAAAGGATAGCATGCAAATATGATTTCCTAATAATTAATATTTAATGACAATTTTTGCATACCTTGTTTCAATTTTGTCTATCAATTCAGTCAGTAAAGGTTCCTTCACACTACTGTTGAATTTGTCCATCTTAGTTACATCAATGGAACACTCATCTGCAATAACACTCATTTTTTTCTGGCATGGTACATCATTTTGAGCAGTTTTCATTTTATTTAAAAGAGAAATGGTCTTGTCTACCATACTTTTAACCATACCTTAAAAAGAATGTTATAAATGTATTATTACACCATTTATTAATGAATGTGAAATAATTTGGAAACATACTACATTAACAGGTGTATTGTATTAAAATATGTATTTTATTTAACATACCTAAATGTATACTTCTTCTCTGAAAAAAAGAGGAATAGTGTGGTCATTTGTGGCAGCACATCAGCAAGTAACAAAAGTGTTATATCGATTCAATGAGTGCCGTAATATCATCCACGACTCACTCCATACGTACTGTTTGATATGGATAAAACGAGAAAAAAGCTGACAAAAACGACTCACTCCATACGTACTGTTTGATATGGATAAAACGGGAAAAAAGCTGATAAAAAATCTTAGAACTCTTTTTTTTTTTAATTCAGTAATGAATGTATTCAATATTTTAAAGAACATTTTACTCTTAACAACAACCATAATAAACTTATTTCTCGTATCAAACAAAAGCTAAAAAAAAACCAAGCCAATTTATTTATTATAATCAAGCCGATAAAGCTGCTTATAATATCATTATTGTTTCTCTTAAATTTGACATTGAGGTTCTCAAAAAAAGATATTACAAATTCATCAACATTCCAACTGACTCTATTTTCAGAAAACGACATCGGTATCTATTAAACATCAACTTTTAGCTACCTCTTTACAAGCAGAACCAATTACGATGAAAGTCCCAACTATGTACTAACTAGCTTTCAAAGCAACACAAAACACCTTTCAAAGATAGATTTATTTCGTATTCAAGCCAATGTTCCACTACTTATTAATTGAAAACAACACGTTTAATTGTTTCTTGCGTCCGAAGCGCTTCTCTGGATCTACCTTCACTCAAAGCCAAACATTTGAAATCCGAAGATGTATAAGTACGGAAACCATTTTAGAGCTGTATGCCAAAAATACCTAAAATAAATAGCCAAATGTGCCTGAGAGAGTTGAAACCTTAGTTTCTTAATCATTTCAAAATTAATTTACAAACGGACAATTTTAGTAAAGTTTGTTAAATCATATCAGTACCGGAATACCGACTACTGAGCTGTTGACATCCTCGGGGATTGATAGTCCACCAGCAGAGGTATCGACCCAGTGATGTAAATAATTGAAAACAACACATTTAATAAGTTCTTGCGTCCAAAGCTTTTCTGGATTAATTGTCTATTCTTCTTATCAGTACACTTGATACAATCAAACACCTGATAATAAATTGTTCAAATAAGGCCTTTGAAAATACTGGAATTAATTATTTTTGAAGTGTCAAAAACTCGTTGGAAGTACTTGATCAATTGCATGCTTATATTGGTGATTTTGAATCTGTTTAAAGTTTTGATTTTTCTACTCTATATACCACATTGCCTATCATTCTCATTAAGACTATAAAAAAAAACACACTTCTAATTAAATGGGCATTTAAAAAGTCTTAATGCGAATACATATGTTTTAAATTCTTTTAGGTTATTTTTTAGTGCCAATAAACGAAAGAACTATGTCAATTGGACATGCTTTGATATTATATCTACCATTGAACTTATTTTATTCGCTTTGGTGATTCCGTACATCGTCATGTTATCGGAATTTCAATGGGGATTAACTGTGCACCACTTATTGCGGACCTGTTTTTATATTGCTACGAGTTACAATTTATGACTAAAATCAGCAAAGACCCATCGAAACAACATCTGATACAAAAATTTAATAATACTTTTAGATATTTGGATGATATATTGGCTCTCAATAATGACGACTTTAGTATGGATACTAAAGAAATTTATCCTGTTGAACTTACTTTGTATCAAGCTAATACTAACAATGACCACTGCCCTTTCCTCGATCTTGATATCTTTATCATTAACGGAAAGCTGAATACAAAAAAAGAGATGATTTTTCATTTCCTATCGTTATTTATCCATTTTTAGATGGTGACGTTCCCTTGTCACCATCTTACGGTGTTTATATATATCAACTTGAACGATTCGCTTGTGTATGTAACAACATTTTAGATTTGATCGAGAGAAATTTATGTATTACTGAAAAAGAATTACACCAGGGTTTTCGATATCACAAACTAGTCAAAACAATTACTAAATTTTATCATCGGTACAAGGACATCATTCGCAAATATAGCTCAACATGCAGACTTCTTATACATTCAGGTATTTCACATCCAATCTTTTATGGAAATATACTTTACAAAAGAGTCAGTTTTCACCTCATAAGCTAACAAAACCTTTAAATAGACTTATTAAAAAGGGATATAGTTACGATACTATTGAATATTTTGCATATTTTGGCTTTTATATTTATTCACTTATAGGTTGCATTTCTGTAAATATTGACAATGCATTTTCCCATAGGAACTCCCTTTCCGGCTAAAACTGTACCACTTTTACTATGAAGTTTTGAAAAAAATCATATCCTTGAATGGAAAGTTCATATGCACTACTATTTTTTTCCAAGGTCAAAATATAGGGCTGTGCGGCATATTTTCAACGTTTATATGCCCCGAACTTCTAAAAGAACCCCTACCTCGACTGTAGGGTTACCACAGATGTCTCTGAGATGCAACCTACAGATCAGAACTGGGAACCAGTATGTAAACAAAATTAATTATCCATGAATGTTCTTAACCTCCCCAAAAAGAGACCTGGTTTGAGAAACAGCTGTATTTAAAAAGTGCAACCCTTCGGAACTATGTAACTTCACATAATTTTCTCCATTTCATTTTTTCATTTGTTTTCAAATACTTTGAACAATGTCTTGAATCTATACTGTTAAACGAAAAGACCTCATTTTGTGTGTCGCTTCTCTTCCTCCCACAATAAATTAATCATCCCGCCGGTGTGTCCTATAAATACCATGCATATTCGCATTTGTCATCCATTCTTATGACTATTCAGTTTGGGTTATTTTAGGAGAAAAACGAAAATAAAGGTGTCAGACCACCAATTAAAAATCCCTATCTGTTCAACAAATATTTGCAATTTTCACAGCTTTCTAAATATTTTACCTTAAGTTTAACTTCATAGAAACCAGGTATATCCTTAATTGTACATGTATGATCAGCTTTCCATATGCCAATTTTCACCATACCTTTAAAGCCTTCTAACATAATAACTGACCTTCAAATAGAGGTACTCCAAAAAAAAAAACTGGTTTTCTGGAAATCTAAAATTAGTATACTATGGAGCGCATTAATACTCAATTTTTAATGCAAACTCATAGACAAGTAAATTTTGGCTCAAAATGATCTAGATATTATTCTCTTTCACCAAAAGTTTCATTTCTGCAAATTTGTTGGTCAGTTTAAGTAAACAAGAACATCAAAAGCACTATTTTGTGTCAGAGTAGGGCTACTTTCTAAATTGGAGGGAGTAATTGGTGGTCTGACACCTAAAGGTGTTCGGATATTGTTCCGTCGTCAGACCGACTTTCCAGTTAGACATGACTTCCGGTTTTAACATTGAGAACCAATCGTATTATAGATAACAAAAATGGAAAATAAATAAGCTAATCAGAGCGTTGTCCATATCGTGTTTTTTTTTATTGTTAGAACCACAACTATTATACCCTAGTTTTAACTTGCACATAATTCAGAAGTCCTCTGCGAGGGACAGGACAAACGCCATGGAGAAAAAAAAGTCAGAATCAATACTTAATACAAAATTATATGCACTTTAATATTCATTATATATATACGTATGTTCATAGTATAGAGAAACAATGAAATATAACAGAAAGCAAAGTAGTAACGCAGTGGACTTTGAAAAAAAGAGAGAGGGCTTAAAAATATTGTCCTGTCTCCTTGATAGAGATTCTCTATACTATATATCAGTGATCGCCTAGGAGAAGAAACTTGAAATTGATAGTTAATAACAAATACTCTGTATTTATAGTATGCGTAGCGAAAATAATGGAATTTAACGGAAACAATAATAATAACGGACTTTGGAAACAAGGGAGCGGTGTTAAACTGTTTCCAAGTACCTATAAATTTTGATACCTTTTCCGAAATTCTCCAGACATGAAATCTTTTATTATAATATATCTTTATTGCAAAATTACACCAATGAGGGTCAAGCAATACAATGAAACAATAATTTTATACTATACAATGCAATACAATGAAATACAATGTAATACAAAATAATACAATACAATATATGGAATAATAGAACATTAGAGTTCAATTATAAATGTATGTAAAAAACACCATCATAACCTTGCCTGACACGGGTCTGACTCCCTCAGTTCTAAAGACTGTTTAATGAAGACTCCAATATGACAAACAAGTTCAGGGATGGGGTTTAGAATGTGTTTAAGTTTATTGAATGCATCAAGATGCTGAAATAATGGTACATAGTCTTTTAGATAAGCAAAAAGATTAGAACGCAAAGATATGTTAATGTCACAATATAAAAAGAAATGATATTCATCATCTAGGACTTCACATTTTTTACATAATCTTTGTGCTCTTGGAATGTTTCTGTACCTTCCTAATTCAATGCCTAGGGAATGATCACTTAGTCTAAATTTTGAGAGTAACTGCCTCTGTATAAAATTATTGCAATTTAAATATTCCTCAGACTGACAATTATTTTTTAATTTCACATAAAGACAAAGTTTGGATGAGGAATCCATTTTTGAAAGTTTAATTAAAGTATTTTTTTCATATTCCTCTGAAACACACTTTTTTATATTACATTTTAACATGTTTTTTGATTGTTTAAAAGGTACATTATTATTAGAGTAATTTTCTGGGTTTATTTTCATTTCTTTAAAAATTTTATCTGCAAATGAGTACCAAGAATAAATTCCTTCTGAATGTAAATTTATGTTTGTTTGTAGAGATTCTTTAACCAGGGGATTAATATCATTACAATTTATTCTATAAAAATACATGAGTGTTTGAGTTTTTATATAGGAGTCCAAAGTAAATCTACCTAATTCTGATCTAGCACCTATGTTGGTGGCTGTCTTTTTCAGTCCTAATACTGCTTTACAAAATTTAGAATGAACCTTCTCAAAGGGATATTTTTCTGCTAATGCAAGAGTATCACAAAATGTATTATTTACTGCAGCTTATTGAAACTCTCTAAACACAAAATCTTCATAATTTACGTGAACGTTTGTCTGTAACGACAACTGTGTGTGTTACATTTTTATGCTGTGTCGTTGTTCTCTTATATTTAATGCGTTTCCCTCAGTTTTTTGTTTACCCCGATTTTGTTTTTTGTCCATAGATTTACGAGTTTTGAACAGCAGCGGTATTAATAAAATTAACGGTACCAATTTTTCTGTACCAGATGCGCATTTCGACATGTCTCTTCAGTGATGTTCGTGGCCAAAATATTTGAAATCCAAAGCTTACTACTGTTGCCTTTATTTAGTCCTGGTATCTATGATGATACACAAAAGATGTGGTATGATTGCCAATGAGTTTATTTATTGTAAACAGGAAGTTTATAAAAATGACCAGATAATTGATATTCATGTCAACACCGAAGTTCTGACTACTGGGCTGGAAATGATACTGATAAAAATAAAAAGAAGAAAAGTTGTAGCAAACATGTCTCCTTTGTTGTGTTGCATACGCGACTTCTTAAAAGGAAAATAACCCTTTCAGAATTCGGGCATTGTATTTTGCATTTCATCCCATTTTTCTAAAAAGTTATAGAATTTTATGCATTCTTCAATGTGTTCATAAGCCTCATGTTACAGTTTATAACGTTAAACTCGCGAATAATATAAGTTATCTCCCCTATAACAGTAAATTTTAGATATGATATTTTGTCAGCATTATTTGATAAAACTTGAAAATCCAAAGCTTAAATTGTATATTTCATCCTTATGAAACAAAATTAAAGCAGTATTGGACTTTAAATAGACTTAATAAGAAGGGATAGTTACTATACTGTTGTGAGGTCATTAAAGATTGCATATTTTGGCTTTAATATTGATTCACTTATATGGTCTTTGCATCGGAACTAAACACACGTATTTAAAAATCAGCGGTTGGCGTGACACGGGTTATGTTCTCATATTTTTTATGATGGTATGATACTTAAACCCTAACAGGAGGGATTGTGCCTGATATTCATATGATGAAGACATAATCTTTCAATCAGTTTAATTGATGTCTGGAGCTGGCATGTCAGTTAACTGCTAGTAGTCTGTTGTTATTTTTGTATTATTATCATTTTGATTATTTTCTTTTGATACATCTTTTGACATCGGACTCGGACTTCTCTTGAACTGAATTTTAAATTTGCCTATTATTATGCGTTTACTTTTCTAGTTTTCTACTTTTTTTAGTGTTTTGTGTATAGTTTGGAGTTTAGTATGACGTTCATTAGCACTGAACTAGTATATATATTTGTTTCGGGGCCAGCTGAAGAACCTTCGGGTGCGGGAATTTCTCGACACATTGAAGACCTATTGGTGACCTTCTGCCTTTGACTGTGGTCGGGTTGTTGTTGTCTCTTTGAAACATTCCCCATTTCCATTCTCAATTTTATTCCTCCATCTTCTTTTAAACATAAAGGCTGTACCTATTGTATAAAAAAAAGTCCGGTCAGAATAAGGACGTTTAATATGCATATTTTGTTGTTTATTTTTTTTAGGAGGGTGGGGGTTGGAGGGTGGAAGTGAAATATATACTTGTGTCATCTGCAACGAAACCCTTATAACAGGCGTCTTGTTAGCTACATTTTTGGATTTCTCAACATGTGCACTTGCATACGTTCTAGTTAAATTTAGCGCTGCTTGTAGTCCTGTAATGTTGTGTTGTCATTTTAATGTTAAATTTCACATGGCCATAAAAGAGGGTGCTTTGGCATGCCACAAAACCAGGTTCAACCCACAATTTTTCCTTTAAAAATGTCCTGTACCAAGTCAGGAATATGACCATTGTTATATTATAGTTCGTTTCTGTGTGTGTTACATTTTAACGTTGTGTCGTTTGTTTTCTCTTATATTTGAGTGTGAATTCACATTACTATAAGACGTGTCACGGTACTTATCTATCCAAAATTCATGTATTTGGTTTTGATGTTATATTTGTTATTCCCATAGGATTTTGTCTAATGCTTAGTCCGTTTCTGTGTGTGTTACATTTTAATGTTGTGTCGTTGTTCTCCTCTTATATTTAATGCGTTTCCCTCAGTTTTAGTTTGTTACCCCGATTTTGTTTTTTGTCCATGGATTTATGAGTTTTTAACAGCGGTATACTACTGTTGCCTTTATTTATTTATACTCCTTTTTTGAAAAAAATTTGTTAAGAATCATCATGCACCCAAAATTTGAACTGTTATGAAGAAACAGACACTCACCAAAAACTTTAGGTGAAGTGAAAAAACAAATAACATCAAAATCAATAATCTATAAGGGTGTAAGACAATTAATATATAACAGCCATCAACTGCTAGCTTTTTACGTTAAGCAGTAATTTAGGTATTTTTACACTGCCTATAATAGTTATCAAAGGTACCAGGATTTTAATTTAGTACGCCAGACGCGTTTCGTCTTCACAAGACCCACTAGTGACGCTCACACCAAAAAAATGATTTTATTTTCAGAATGCACTGTATTAGCTGGAATTGTTGGGAAATTGTTTTAAGAAGATTAAATGTCAAATCTAATTGTAAAGAGGTGCTGTAGCTGATAGTAAAAATGTTGGTACATTTAAACGCAAGAGATATCAAGAACAGCAAAGAACGAAATATAGATACTGTGAAGATTATTATTTTCAAAAGTTGTGGGTGATGAATATAACTTCCATTTTGTAAGACTTATTTTTATGAGCCAAGAAAAACAAACAAGGAAAGCAAGCAGCTACACAAACAATATATGATATAAGAAAAATCATGTACAAGTTAATAAGCATTCCCATTTTAACAACAAACAATACGAAAAACACCATTAAAATACCTGGAACTAGCAATACACATTTTACACTGTTGCTCTTTGTTAAAAATGTAAGAAATCTATCTTATTGATATATTACTTCGGTACTGAAATGATTTAACAAAATTTTCTAAAATTGTCCGTTACAAATTTTGAAATTATTAAGAAACAAAGGTTTCAACTCCCTCAGGCAAAGTTGACTTTAGATGAATTTGGAGAAATATTTTTGTCAGATAGCTCTTCAACGGTTTCGGTACTTATACATCTTCGGATTTCAAAATATGACTTTGAGCGTTCCTGACGAAGGTAAATCCGGAGAAGCGCTTCGGACGCATAGAATAATTAAACGTGTTGTTTTCATTTTTTTAATGTACACCATAATGATTTTTTACTTGTTGCAAAAGTGTCTTTGCTGGAAAAACAACGATAGTTATCGTGCGTGAATAAGTTATACCCCTGCTTTAAAAATAGGTATACTGGTTAACCTCTGTCTGTCTTTTTGTCCCATGTATATTTACTTCGCATTTTTCTCAGGATAAACGTGACAAGGATTTCTCAAATTTGGTTACAGGTTTTTTATAAGTCAGATATACTGTGTGATGCGTTTTCAGATATATCACTCAACAACTTTCCTGTTTACCGAAACACTTGTATCATTTTACTTAGGCAGCAACCATTTGATTATGGAGGGGGGGTGGGGGGGTATGGATTGTTTCCTGATTTTTTTTTTTTTTTTTGTTTTTCGCCTTAACAATGGTAGCCAAGTTGAAAATTTTCATTACATTTTTCTCAGGAACTACAATACAAGGATCTCTGCAATTTAACTTACGTTAAGTTCAGGTGTAAGATACATTTTTTTTAAATTTATTTATAAATTATAAAGAGGCTAAGGTTTCAAAAGATTGTTGACCATAAATGGTTTTGGGTATTATTTACTGGTCCTTTCTTGAAAAGAATACAGTGGTGGGGCCCATTTTCGCCGCAAAAAAACGGCCATTTTAACCCATAGACAACGAATTTTATAACGCCAGAATCTTTTTATGTTACTTGGGTGTAGTTAACTGTTCGATAAACAGAGCTGATACATTAAAATCACTCGTTCATTATTTTTATCGGTCTGCAGAAGAGCCCAAAGTCGGTCGAAATCGAGTATTTCACACACCACAGGGGGGGCACATTTTCGCCGTTGTCTTTGATCACTAACAAATTGTCAACCAAATACAGAAAACGGAACAAAAAGTTGTGCGATTCATTTTTTAGATTAAATCAATGTTGCGAATGATTAATTATATAAAAAAAGAATCTAAAAAAGAGTTTGCGCATGCGTGATTTTCAAGCAAAAAATAAATAAATTATAAGATGATCCGTGGATAAAAGAATGAAGAGATCAGAAGCACTAAAGATATTCCTACAGATATAAGATACCAATAGACTCTTCATGTATACAGTATATGCAACACTGTCTGAATATGCATCATCTTATCGTCTCCGTAGGAGTCTCCCAAAAATAGGAGTACCACTAAAGGAGGACATTTGGAGCCTATATCGATAGAGATTAATGTGAGCATTTGCCTTGCCATTTGCATCATTAGTTGAAATGCTACAATCCATTACTGATTGGCATTATTTTTTTTGATAACATCTAACATTTAGTTCATTAAAGAAACAGTAATGATATTTTACCCTATGATTGATTGTCCTTGTGCTAATTTCGAGGTGTCCGTATTTATTGAAATTTGCATGAATAACGAGCTCAAATAAATATCACCAGTGACCGTTTTTTTATACTAATTCTACATACTATACCCTGATTGACATGCAATAGGCGTCTGTAATCCATATTACAACATACCTTGAAAATGAACTGCAGCGGGTGCCTTGGGGTAGTCTGTGTTTATCACATTAATTTGTAGTATTCAGTGTTTATTGTTGTTGAATGCATATGAATTTTTGGGTCTAGTTCATCTCTGTTTTTTTTTACATTGATCACTTGTAGACTTGTTAGTATTAAAGCCCCCCTAAATGATCGCCAGGGAGATTTTCGTAGCAATATCATGTATGATATCTTGTTATGCCTCATTTTATGGGCATTATGTTTTCTGGTCTGTGCTTCCGTTTGTCCGTCCGTTCGTCTGTCTGTTTTTTTGGGGGGTTTCGTGTTTCCTTTATGTTGGATGAATTTTGTTTATCGGTTTTAGGGTTTGCATTGATTCCCCTTCGTTTCCTACGTTTATTCGATTATCAGCTCTAACTTTCTTGTTATTTTTTTTGTAACAATGCAGCTACATATCTACAGTCATAAAAATTAAAAGTAATAAAATATTATGCCCATATATTTTTCATTGTAACCACTGTTTTACAGTTGTCTATGCATGTTATAGATATTTATAATCTAAAGAAAGTTTGAACTTTTGTTTTGGAATACAGATAATGAAATAAATTGTCATGTATTGTCCAAATGCAACGTTCTTTTACTAGAAATGGGGGTATTATCACATGTTCACTCTTCAAAATGATTGGTGTCAATCCAAACAGGGCACATCCATTGTTCTCCAGGAAATAGCAAACTCAAATCCACGGTAATCTGATCCTGTCGTTGCAGACAGTTATAATGATACCATATTAATGGACAGGTGTCTCTGTCACACCCTACCCAGAAAATTCCATTTTTTTCATCAAGTTTTTACCCTCTAGTGGCACATACTCCACATGTAAATACCTCATCGTCATCATCCTCTTCAGGAAACTGAAAAGGCAATAGAAATAAAATAGAAATAAGACCATGAGATCATTCTGGAAATAAATATAATAAATGTATATGTCTACTTTGGTGAATTTCATTCTGTGAAGAAAAAAAATGGATTGGATTGAACTGAAATTGAATTGAATTTGAGTTGAATTGAATTGAATTTGAATTGAATTTGAATTGTGATTGCGATTTGAAATGAATTGAATTGAATTTGAATTGTGATTTAAATTGAATTGAATTTGAATTGTGAATTGAATTGTGAAGTGACGTGAAGTGAAAGGGAGGGAAGTGAAGTGAAATGATGTGATATGTGATTTGAAGTGAAGTAAAGTAATGTGAGATGTGATGTGATCATGTGTTGGGATGTAATGCTTACCACATGTGTACTTTTTTGTCCTCGATTATTCCGTCTTGATCTTGGTTGTGGTCTACAAAGTTCAATGTTTAGTTCCTCACTCTCAATTTCTGTCTGATTTTCTGGCATAACTTCAACGTCATTCTGATCAGATTCAAAAATTAGTACTGCATGTACATCTGCCATAATAGTTGTTGTGTTTGGATTTACAGTTTCTGGGACATCTATTACTTTACTTTGATTCGTTTTCGACAGCTTTTTCTTCCTATTGGCGGATTTCAATCGTTTCGTCTTGTCATTTTCTACCTTCTTGAGTCGTTTTGCTTCCCTTTCCTCTTTTCTGCGCTTGATGCCATCTTCCTTTTCTATTTCTTCCTCTGCTTTTCTTTTAAGTTCATTCCTCATCTCTTCCCCTGTGTATAATCGAGCACCAGTCAATCTTTTTTTTTTTGGTTTATCTGTTTTTGTAATGTCTGTTGGGACCAATATATCCTGTAGATTTTTATACACTAGTCCAGCCTTTACCAAAGGATTTGTTACCAAACGTCCGCATTCTTTACATACATCGTCAGCAGGGTTCGTCATAAAAGTGTTTTCCTCATCATTTTCATTAGTGTTATTATGATTAGGTCTGATGAAGGACTTGTCTATCGCTTTGCTGTTGATAGGGTGCAATCCAGTTTTTCTAAAACCGAGTTTAACTAGATGCGGTGACCACGCTTTATCCTGTGCCTGCTCCAACACTATTGCAAACTTATTTTTCTTAATAACCATGTCTGCCTTAACCAAGCCAATGTTCAGGGCAAGATCACTGTAGGTACTTCTGAGGGGGTGAAATATTTGATCTAAAGGTTGTAAAAAGTGTGATGTGTGAGGCGGAATACCTAATATCTCTATGTCGTTCTCTATGGCCATGTCTATAACTTTCAATGATAAATGGGAACTATGATTATCTAGAACTAATAGGTTTGGGCGTCTCATACCAATGTAAGTTCATATATTCTGGAAAACCAATCTTGAAACAAACTTCTTGTAATGTAACCATTTTCCGATGAAGTGAAGATCCAATTTGAAGGTATTTCAGAGGCGTATCTTCCGGAAGGTAGGGATTTTGTATATATCAGCATGTTTGGCATAAAAGTACCAGCCGCTGATGCACATGCTAAAACTGTAATGTGGTCGTAATCCGTCATTTGTTGTCGGTGTTGATTTTTTGTTCCTGTTGTGGCTATAATCTTTTGTTTTATCTGCTCAGTTTCCTTCCCAAAGCCGGCTTCGTCTGCATTCCAGATTTGGGCAGGTTTGTCTGTAAGGCCAGGTTAATCAATAGTTGTGTTGAGTAATGTAAAGTAATCGTCGATAACATTTTGTGAGGAAACCGCTACTCTTGATCTTGCGAGAGATGTTGCTGTTCTAAAAGAAAGACTATGTCTTTCCATAAACCTTCGACACCATTTTCTTGACGGGGCAGATTTCGTGGAAGAGCTTGTTTTTTGGACGATGGAAAACGCGAAAATTTGTAGAACTTTTCTCGTAAGTCCGAATCCTCTTTCACACATGTACCTGACGTAGTTTGCAAGTGATGAGTCCTGTGATGGTGTTAGGTAGGGTTTTTGCCCACCCTTTTTGCCTAATGTGCTTTTCCCCTTTAGATAGTCACCTAATGTTTTCCTTGGGATGTCAAAACGTTTTGACGCTTGTGTGTTTGGTAGGATACCTCTTTTTATTAGGTCCACTGCTTCGCTTAACTTTTCATTTGTATATTTCTTGTATTTTTGTTTAACCATGGATCTAAAATGAGAAAGATAGGATGTACAATACATATAATGGTACAGAAGGTGGTTTCTTAACTTCTGTATTATTATTTTTCGTCCATTATTTTTATGCCACCGATCATTCAAGTATGTGAAAGGGGCATATATTTTTACCTTAATCCGTCCATCTGTCTGGCAGATATTGACGAAACATTGCAAGCAATATGAGCTTATCATACAGATCACTTCAGCAGTTTACATTGAGTACCTTGTATCTCCCATTGTTATCAATATATCAATAGCCAGATAAACCACATCCATATGCTCCGCAGGGCGCAGCTTTGTATGACCGCAGAGTTCAAACACTGAACATTGGGGCAAGTATGGACACAACATTCAAGCGTGATACAGCTCTGAATTTGGATTTTGATTAAATACTAGTAGTTGACACAACACAGGTTTCTGACAATTAATGAATGTGGAACATAAGAACTTTAACTTAAAAACTTTTAATTTTAAATTCGACATTACCTTTATTATGGTCCAATATCCAAAATCTAAATACATGGTCAAAGAACCCCATTAATTCAATTTTTGATGAAAACAAATAAAGTTCAATTTTGGACCCTTTATACCTCAATGTGGACCAATTTGATAACCGAGCCCAAACATCAAAAATCTAAATACATGGCTAGATAAAGCATATATCAAAGAACCCCATATATGGGCGTTTTTCAATAAAAACGTACTTTCTTGTCCCAGTCACTTTAAAAAAAATGTGTTTGATCTTTGCAAGTCATTTTTTGTGCAGTCAGTACATTGAATTAGATATAACATTTTTAAGCAAAGAAACAGTTTATTTTTTAGAGGGATTGATAAGATATTGATTCCTGAATGGTCCAAAACAACCAAAATGGCATGTCCCTAGACCGCCTGTTCAACATTCATACTCTCAAATATCGTAAAAAAATGTAAAAATAAATATTAATTTTACTTAATATAAGTTCTTTAATAATTCAAAAGTATGTTTAGAGCCAACATATTTTAATAAACAGCTTTTAACATAGGATTTTTTATTTTAGAAGGCGTGTCCCTAACACAATGTCCACTACGAAACGAAGTCATTAAAACTTGCTTATAAACAGTTTTTTAAAATCAATGTAATTTTTTGTTTGCAAGAGAGATAAACATTAGGGTCTTACAAAAGAAGTGACGCTTTTATAACGGCAATTAAACTGTTGGTAAGAAAAACTGAGCACATCAAATGGACCAGAGTGATACCGTATTTTTGTAAATGTCCACTACGAAACGGGTCAAATCTCCTTCAGTAACTGGTTTTAAAATTATGAAAAAAATATCAGTGTACAGCTTAATAACGCTTTGATGAATACAGTCAGTCTTGTTACTATTGCAATATTGGGGTTGTGAGAAAAAAATAAAACACGTGAATACGTCCCCTACGAAACGGTCCCCTACGAAACAAGTTTGGGAGAAAAACGTTTCGTAGTGGACACTACCATGCAGTCTTTTTTTACTCTTTTTTCAATTATATTCGTGCAAAGCAAATAACAAAGGTTAGTTTCATGTAATTTTTATTATGTTTTTATTAACACAGAATAGGGTTGATGTCAACTACGAAACTTTTTGTCCACTACGAAACGGTTTTGTCAACTACGAAACGACGCATCAAAATGTCCACTACGTAACATGAGTTGTACCTTTATATGTGAAGTACTGTCTAATCTTTATCGATAAAAAATGGTTCTCCAATTTAGAAAAAAATGAGATTTTTCTGGTATATAAAGTAAAAAAACTGGAATGTCTATAGGAAACATTTAAAATTGCAAAAATATGTGTGTTTAGAAGCAGTTTCGTAGGGGACAAAAGTCCCCTACGAAACAGTACACAAATTATGAAAATAATATAATTTTCAAGAGTATTTAAGATTGCACTTTTTGTTTACAAACAGGTCTATAATAGAGGTATTCAAAATAACTCTTGAAAATAAATTTTAGCCTAAATTGATTTTCCATTTTTTTTTAGGTCTGAAAGGAACGCTTGTATTGAAAAACGCCCATATACAATTTTTGTTGTAATCAAACAAAGTTTAATTTTGACCCCAATTTGGACCAACTTGAAAACTGGGCCCATAATAAAAAATCTAAGTACATGTTTAGATTCAGCATATCAAAGAACCTCAAGAACACAATTTTTGTTGAAACCAAACAAAGTTTAATTTTGGACCCCGATTTGGACCAACTTGAAAACTGGGGCAATAATCAAAAATCTAAGTACATGTTTAGATTCGGCGTATCAAAGAACCCCAATTATTCAATTTTTGATGAAATCAAACAAAGTTTAATTTTGGACCCTTTAGGCCCCTTATTCCTAAACTGTTTGGACCAAAACTCCCAAAATCAATCCCAACCTTCCTTTTATGGTCATAAACCTTGTGTTTAAATTTCATATATTTCTATTTACTTCTACTAAAGTTATGGTGCGACAACCAAGAACAATACTTATTAGGGCCTCTTTTTTGCCTCTTATTCCTAAACTGTTGGGACCTCAACTCCCAAAATCAATCCCAACCTTCTTTTTGTGTTCATAAACCTTGTGTTTAAATTTCATTGATTTATATTAACTTATACTAAAGTTATTTAGCGAAAACCAAGAATAATGCTTATTTAGGCCCTATTCCTAAACTGTTGATACCCAAACTCTAAAAATCAATCCCAACTTTCCTTTTGTGGTCATAAACCTTGTGTCAAAATTTCATAGATTTCTATTAACTAAAACTAAAGTTATAGTGCGAAAACCAAGAAAATGCTTATTTGGGCCCTTTTTGGCCCCTTATTCCTAAACTGTTGGGACCGAAACTTCCTTTTGTTTAAATTTCATAGAATACTAAAGTTATAGTGCGAAAACCAAAAGTCTTCGGATGACGACAACGATGATATATATATATATATATATACTTTTACCAAATTGGTAAGTTTGAAGCACTGGGGGGTGGGGGGGGGGGGGGGGATAACTTCGAAATTTTTTTGGTAGGAGTGTGCCATTTTTGCCTCAAATAACGTACCAATTTTAATATAATATTCACTGAAATTCAGTACCTATAGTTATATAAATATTTAAGAAAGAATGACCTTTATTTATATATTGATTTTCCGGGGTTCATTTGGGAATTTATTTGAAAGGGGCATCCCAATGGGAACAAACTGTGTCCCTCTACTTGCCGACTTGTTTCTTTATTATTATGAGGCTGACTTCATGCAGGAACTTCTTTGGAAGAAAGATAAGAAGTTAGCAATATCCTTTAACTCTACTTTACGCTATATAGATGACGTTCTTTCACTAAACAATTCAAAATTGGGTGACTATGTGGAACACATCTAACCCATCGAATTGGAGATAAAGGATACTACAGATACAGTTAAGTCGGCTTCATATCTTGACTTACATCTAGAAATTGACAATGAGGGTCGGTTGAAAACAAAACTTTACGACAAAAGAGATGATTTCAGCTTTCCAATTGTGAACTTTCCATTTCTAAGTAGCAACATTCCAGCAGCACCTGCATACGGGGTATGTATCTCCCAATTGATACGATATTCCCGTGCTTGCATTTCCTATCATGATTTTCTGGATAGAGGGTTACTGCTCAAAAGGAAGCTATTAAACCAAGAGTTCCAAATGGTGAAGTTGAAATCATCCCTTCGTAAATTTTACGGACGCCATCACGAGTTGGTTGACCGTTATGGAATAACCGTTTCACAAATGATATCGGATATGTTCCTTACGTCGTAACTACAATCCCCTTCCCTTTCATGAATGTGACCTACCGAATTAGACTATTTACCGGATTTGTAATCACATAAGCAACACGACGGGTGCCACATGTAGAGCAGGATCTGCTTACCCTTCCGGAGCACCTGAGATCACCCCTAGTTTTTGGTGGGGTTCGTGTTGTTTATTCTTTAGTTTTCTATGTTGTGTCATGTGTACTATTGTTTTTCTGTTTGTCTTTTTCATTTTTAGCCATGGCGTTGTCAGTTTGTTTTAGATTTATGAGTTTGACTGTCTCTTTGGTATCTTTCGTCCCTCTTTCAAATGAATTTATTTAATTTAATATAATAGTTGACCATTAATAATGTAAGATTCGCAACAGCATATTTATATATGATATGTAGATCATACCCCAAATCAACATACAGTTATCAAACGTAAATGCATTTTAATATAGGATGTCATTAAAAAGGAGGGTCATTTTTATATAAAATCTCGCAAAACTTTGACCCATATTGTTGGCACATCCCCCCCCCCCCCCCCCCCCCCCCCCGTGGTTTAAAGCAGTTCTTCGAAATTGGGCAAATTGTTCTGCGGAGTGAGCCAGATTTTGTGTGTGCAAAGAATGTAGGATATTTGTGTTAACAGATATTTCTCCGAGCGTAGCAGTGATGTTTTTTTGGTGTATGAAATTGACAAAAAAAATCAATTTCATGCTAAAAAAATCTTCTTATTTTTCAATTTCCTTTCCAGGCGCTTGGGTCATTCTTTTCTCGCCGGTTATTTTTGTTGTTGATGTAACGTTATAAATGTAGGAAATGAAGATAAATAACAATGGAAATATCAGGAAAATACAATGGCAACATTCGTATATACTATGTATATATTTTTTTGTATACGAGTTTTGAATGGTATGACTTCGCAGTGGTACGAGTTTATGTGTTGACTTTTGGTGGTACAAGTTGACGTGGTACGACTTTAGAATGGTAAGAGTTCATTTGCTTCCTTTTAGAATGGCGCACGCCCGCTCCACATCCGCTTCTGCTGTTTACACACAACCTCATAAAGGACATACATTTATAATATTTCAACCAAGGAAAGACAGGCATTCAAATACACGTGAAAGTTCAAACGTTGTTTATTGGGAAAAATTTTGTATGTTTCGGAATATCACACTGGTGCCTACCGTATTCATGCGAGGAATTACAATGAGTGTGATGTCAAATGTAAATATTGGCGTCAAAATGAAAGTAGTGAATGATTAAACGTTTTGGCTAGTTTTTTGTCGTGTAGAACTTTTTTATTCTGAAAAGGTGTATGACATATCAGGTTTGTGTTCAATGCCTAAACGCTTGGTTCATATGCTTTCCTCTGTGTATTTATATATATCAAACTTACTATCTTTATACACCAAGAGGCAAGGACTTCATGGATAACAAACAAAGTTAATTTAAACGTGATCGAGTCTCGTGTATCCTTGAATAGTTATCAAAAGTACCAGGATTATAATTTTATACGCCAGACGCGCGTTTCGTCTACATAAGACTCATCAGTGACGCTCAGATCAAAATAGTTAAAAAGCCAAACAAATATAAAGTTGAAGAGCATTGAAGACCCAAAATTCCAAAAAGACGTGCCAAATACGGCTAAGGTAATCAACTCCTGGGGTAAGAAAATCCTTAGTTTTTCGAAAAATTCACATTTGAAAACTTACCACGACAAGTATTTACTGCACATAAGAGTATGAAACTGCTTATCTACGTTGCCGGACGACTGCAGACATCTTGGTTGGCAATGGGAAAAAAATTGCGACATTTCCCATACAAAATTGTAAAACGGCGAAAATGTGTCCATGGCGAATATGGGCCCCCCACTCTATAGACATGCTTGTATTTCATGTTTCTGATATAACATGTCGTTCTAGACTTTCACATATTTGGTTTCAAGCAATGCTTCAAATGAATACGAATTATTTCCATATTTTATTGAAAGTTTGTTATAACAACAGAATGCATTGTGTTCATTGTTCAATCGTACTGCACTGGCAAAAACAGACTGATACTTGCAATTACTAGTATGTATTTTTTATTGAGAATAAGCTGTTATTTTCAAACACTCTGAGGTGACTATTTTCCTTAGAAATTATAATTCAAGCAGACAAAGTTACATAAAATATGAACAACAATGAAAAGATAATCAAAACGTTTGAAGTGATGCTAAAAACGTTCAATCCTAATCGTTCGTCCTGTAAAATCAAAATTCACAAAAAAAACTGAACTTAGATGAAAATCAAATTGGAAAGTCCCTAATCACATGGCAAAATCAAATGACAAAACACATCAAAAACGAATGGACAAGAACTGTCATATTCCTGACGGAATAAAGCGGAAATTTGGTTTTTGGATTAATTGACAAGTATTTGTTCTATCAAAACTTGCCCGGCATGTTGCCTCATAATAATTATTTCATGAAATTTTCAATTGTAGATTAGATTTATTGGAATCAGATCTAAGACAACTAAAAAGAAAAGTAAGATTACTAGAGAGCAAGGATAAAGAGGGGTCCACTAGATGGATTCAAAATTAACAGAATAAAGAAAAAGTGAATACTAGCACTGAAGTTCAAGAGTGTAATGGTGTTTCCGTCGAAGAGCTAAAAAAACTTGACAACATCTACCTCACCAATGCAAACAGCAATAGAATTGTTATTTGAGAAAATATTCACCACCGTGGAAAAAAAACCCCAACTCTTATCAGTGGAAAAATCACCAAGGGTGACTGGGGGATAGAAATATAGTCACTTGGTCTTCTCCCGACCGGCAGTAAATAGTTATCAAAGGTACCAGGATTATAATTTAGTACGACAGACGCGCGTTTCGTCTACATCAGTGACGCTCATATCAAAATAGTTATAAACCAAACAAATACAAAGTTGAAGAGCATTGAGGATCCATAATTCCAAAAAGTTGTGCCAAAGACGGCTAAAGTAATCTATGCCTGGGATAAGAACATCCTTATTTTTTGAAAAAATCAAAGTTTTGTAAGCAGGAAATTTATAAAAATCACCACATAATTGATATTCATGTCAACACCGAAGTGCTGACTACCGGGCTGGTGATACCCTCGGAAACGAAACGTGCACCAGCAGAGGCATCGACCCAGTGGTGTAAATAGTTATCAAAGGTACCAGGATTATAATTTAGTACGACAGACGCTTGCCGAAGTGGTGCGTCCGTTTGGCTGTGCGGGATGTATTCGTTCGCAGTCACGTCCGGTCAGAATGGGGACGTTAACTCCGATGTCTCGTGATAAGAGAGTGCCACGCATTTTGCACGTTAAGAACCCTTGCAACAACTCTTTGAGGGCCCGTAGGTGGCCTGTTGCAAGGCAAAATGTCTGTCCCTATCCAATATACCCTCATTTTCCAGTGGCAGTACAAATTTCCCCGACCATCATCCTAAATGGCCTCTATTATGACTAGACCTACCTATTGTATTTATTGTGAACTTGTTCTCGTCCTGAATATGCATGAAATAATTGCCACTGGACGTTAAGCAACCAACAATCAATCAATCTATAAGTGGAAAAAAGACTTCAAAATATGGTGAAGAAGGTCCTAAACCTCCAATGGACCAGGAAAAATTGAGGATTATGTACTCCATAATTTCACAGAAATTCACTGAATATACAAGAAAAATGTCAGTTGAAAAGAAAAAAAAAATGTCAATGATTTTACATTTAATATAATTTTTAAAAGTTGCCTCTAGCGTTAAAACAGTGTAAGGTTTGTCATGTTTGTATTTGATAAAACTAAAATTAAAAGTTAATGAAGTAAGTTTGTATTCATTTTTTTATTCATGAATTGTTTACATTCCAAAACTGTTTACGTCGTGCATATTCCTGAAATGATTGCCATTAAAAGTTTAGCAAACATTCGTTAACTTAACAATTATGATTACAAAGAGAATATACGGAACATTAAAATTCATAATTCTAAAACTCAATGAAATTTCGATTAAAAAAATCGAAAAAAATTCGAAAAACAACGAAAAGATAATAATATAACTTAAATACCGAACTCCGAGAAAAAATCAAAACAAAAATAACATAATCAGATGGCAAAATCAAAAGCTCAAACACACGAAACGAATTGATAACAACTATCTTTTCTGACTTAGTACAGGTATTTTCTTATGTAGAAAATGATGAATTAAACCCGGTTTTATAGCTAGCTTAACCACTCACTTGTAAGACATGGAGAGGACAAATATTTTGACGAACATTAATAAAAAAGAAAGATGAAAATTGTTTCCATACTTTCTAACAATCCTAAGAAAAAAAGTATATTTTCACTTTGTTAACAGTATACTACTTTAAAATAACCTCATCATAGATACCAGGACTAAATTTTGTATATACGCCAGATGCGCGTTTCGTCTACAAAAGACTAATCAGTGACGCTCGAATCCAAAAAACGTTTTAAAAAAGCCAAATAAAGTACGAAGTTGAAGAGCATTGACATCCAAAATTTCTAATAGTGTTGACAAATACAGCTAAGGTAATTTATGCCTGAGGTAGAAAAGCCTTAGTATTTTAAAACAAGAGGCTGTCACAACGACAGCAAACCGGATTTATTAATATTTATTTGTGTCCTGGCAATATCACAAGAACCATTACTGATGAATGGTGAAAGTGGAAATCGTCAATATCAAATTTGACCTCCATTTTGTCATCAGTATCAACATATTAAAATTTGAAAAGCTTAGATTGAATGGTTCATGAGTAAATGCAACAATGTGAATGGAAACGCCATTTTACAATCTTTCAAGAATCATAACTCCTGAACTGTAAAAGTCAAAATCGTCATTATTGAACTTGACCTCTATTTTGCCATCAGTAACAACATATAAAAATTAGTAACAACATATAAAAATTTCAAAAGTTTTGGTTGAATGGTTCATGAGAAAATGCACGGACACGACTGGAAACAACATTTTTCAATCTTTCAAGAACCATAACTCCTGATCGGTAAAAGTCAAAATCGTCTTTATTGAACTTGACCTCTATTTTGTCATCAGTAACAACATATTAAAATTTGGGAAGCTTTAGTAGAACAGTTCATGCCTAAATGCACGGACACGACTGGAAACTCCATTTTTCAATCTTTCAAGAACCATAACTCCTGAACGGTAAAAGTCAAAATCGTCATTTTTGAACTTGACCTCTATTTTGTCATCAGTAACAACATAAAAAAATTTCAAAAGCTTTGGTTGAATGGTTCATGAGAAAATGCACGAACACGCCTGGAAACAACATTTTTCAATCTTTCAAGAACCATAACTCCTGAACGGTAAAAGTCAAAATCGTCTTTATTGAACTTGACCTCTATTTTGTCATCAGTAACAACATATTAAAATTTGGGAAGCTTTGGTAGAACAGTTCATGCGTAAATGCACGGACACAACTGGAAACTTCATTTTTCAATCTTTCAAGAACCATAACTCCTGAACGGTAAAAGTCAAAATTGTCATTCTTAAACTTGACCTCCATTTTGTCATCAGTAACAACATATTAAAATTTGGGAAGCTTTGGTAGAACAGTTCATGCGTTAATGCACGGACACAACTGGAAACTTCATTTTTCAATCTTTCAAGAACCATAACTCCTGAACGGTAAAAGTCAAAATCGCCATTATTGAACTTGACCTTCATTTAGTTATCAGTAACAACATATTAAAATTTTAAAAGCTTTGGTTGAACGGTTCATGAGTTCAAAAATTGATCTGTCTGGAGATTCTAAATAAATCTTATTGTACTAAAGATTCATAATAACCCAAATATTGGATTATTTCGAATGATAAGATAACTTGTGATTCAACCTCGTGTAATTTACCAATATCCTAATTATATCTTTCGCACTTAAATATCCTTTAAAATCATTACAAAACAGATTCCACTATAATATTTTGTGCTATATGATATTTTTCCACTCGTGGGTTTTAAATATCCTAAATATTATTCATTTAAAATATTTAAATATGACTTTCAATTATAAGTTTCAAGATTATTTTACTTATTTTTACGTTTTTTCAATAAACGTGCAAAAAGTGAAATAAATAAAAAAAAAGGTTACAAAGAAGATGTAAGAGAAAAATGTCATCCTTGGCTGATTTGTATATTTAATTAATCAAAAACTGATAGGAGGGAGTGCCGATGTCAACCAGCTTTCGGCTAGTAGCAATTACGTACAAATAACATCGCCATTCGATATATACGTTATCTCTTTCTATTGTGTTGAGATATATAATGATTCATTTCTAATGGTTCTACCGGGGGTCTCCTCCGAAGAATTAACGACACCAGACAAATAAACCTGTCTTATATATTATCGTCTTTCCTAATTCTTTATCTTACTGAAGTTTCGAAACAAAGAGTTTTAATTTGTCCACAGAGATATCAAGGAGGATCAATTGTAGATTTTACTGATCCATTCCATTTTTTATTGTCGATTTGATATTTATTCTAAATTACTAAAAAGTAAAATCGCAAAAAATACTCCGAGGAAAATTCAATACGGGAAGTCCAGATTATCAAATGGGAAAATCAAAAGCTGAAACACATAAAAAAAAAAAAATGGATAACAATTGTCTTATACCTGATTAGGAACAAGCATTTTCTTATGTAAGAAATACGCGCGTCTTGCGTACTAAATTATAATCCTGGTACCTTTGATAACTATTTAAACTGGATTTATGGCTAGCTTAACTCCTCACTTGTATGACAGTCGCATCAAATTCCATTATATTAGCAATGCTACGTTGACTTAATCACAAACATAATAGGTATCAATGTAAAAAATATGGGTATAGCAGTCAACGTTGTATCATAATCTTAATCACTATATAAACAAACAAGCACAAGAACGCATATAGACAAATCATATAATCAAAAACAAAAGATGAGAATAAAAAAAAAATACTATTGTACATTTACACAATGACGATATGTATAAGTACCGAGCCACGTCAAATGGATATATACAAAAATGAACTCAACAATAAGAGTGACAATTTATAAAGACAGATAAAAAACACTGTATAAACACGTTTTCAAGTTGATAAACAACGTATGTAATAGAATCTATACTTCAAGACCATTGTGATTTATTTGTGAAGTTGATACTGAATAATTATCAACAAGGTCTTAGATCTTCGAATGGACTTATTTTTAGAAAAAGAACGCGGCCTTTGACATAATCCTGGTTTATCACAGTTCTGCTTAGACACTTGTGACGTTTTTACAAAGTCTGAGAAGTAGATGCAAGTGCTTGAATACCGAATGAGTTATAAATATATATGCCGTAAGCAGAAGTTTGTAAATTGCAATTAAAGTTGGGGAAATTGATAATTTTAAAATTAAAATCGTGTCATTTGTCATAGATTCTGGTACTGAAATGACTTCCTCTGCCAAATACGAGGTACATATAAGTCTTAAAATTAGGCAGAGGAAGCCGTTACTGACGTTTATTTAATATCTAGTTGAAAGGATATATTTATGAAATCAAATCAGGAAAATTAGCATTGTTATAAATGGAAATAATAACAGGTTTATCACCGAGAGTTTCCCCGAGGGTATCACCAGCCCAGTAGTCAACATTTCGGTGTTGACATGAATATCAATAATGTGGTCATTTTTTTTTTATATATTTCCTGTTTACAAAACTAAAATTTTTGAAAAACTAAGGATTTTCTTATCCCAGGCATAGATTACCTTAGCCGTATTTGGCAAAACCTTTTGGAATTTTGGATCCTCAATGCTCTTCAACTTTGTACTTGTTTGGCTTTATAAATATTTTGATATGAGCGTCACTGATGAGTCTTATGTAGACGAAACGCGCGCCTGGCGTACAAAATTATAATCCTTGTACCTTTGATAACTATTATCGGAATGTGCGATTAATTGGTCTTGCTTCTTTTTTCAACACATGTCTGGAGGAACTCCAAGACATATGAAAAGAAGAGGATGTCGACGAGGAGAAGTAATAATGGATTCCCATAAGAATGCCGACACGTAAATAAAATAGTCTACCTCCAAATTCTGTATTGAATGTTATAAAGCTCATTCAGGTATCCAAACTCTAGAAAGAAAAACTTATCAACACATCATGATCTACAAGTAGATCAACAATATAGCCGAACTTGTCAGTCGACAACTCATAATAAGCTATTGACATTTTTTACCATTTTTACGGTTTGGGCAAAATACCATTAAAGATAGATAGAAACTGTTAACTTAAAAAACCGAGGCAATCAAAACAAGAACTAGATCTACTAGAGCGGCAAACGATAACTCGGGCAGTTGTTGTCCTCGAATGAAGTTGTTAACCTTCTTTTTTTTGGCAAAAATCATATGATATAGAGACAAGCTGAATAGAAAGTATGGGTTATCGTATGTTGTTGTCTAGTCTTTTGCTTTAATCGATTTTTGGTTTAAACAACAATCAGACAAATGGTGATTTCTTTTGAGTTGTTTGAAGAATGTTTTGGATTACTGTATGGGTTTTGCTCATTACTTATGTGGTACAATACCCGATAAATGTTTACCCCTGTAATTTAGTATTGTAGTTTATAAATTTAGATAGTGTAATTTTCATTATTGAAGGGGCAGGCAGTATAACTGCCTGAAATTTGATGTTGGATTGCCAATCCCATCCCCCTTAACAAATTAAATTATCCTTATCTGCAATTTGATAGTCTTTTTGAGGTTAATGCTATAGACATCAAGCATTCTTTTACTGAATTTCCTACCTTTAGATAGTATTGAATATTTAACTCTTGGCAATCATGCATAATCTTCTTTGTATTTTGGACAACACCAACTGATTGTCATTTGATGGAGAAGATATAGTCAGTGTTGAGTATACAGTTTTAACCTATCTTTTTTTTCGATGAAAGTAATTATAAGAAAGCATTATCAAACCAAACATAATTAGAAAGTGTTACTTTGATCAGATACTTTAAATTTAACCATGTTATGTTGTCATGCTGGCTATGGAAAAAAACATGAAAAAGAAAGATATTAGAATGTGTTGCATTGTGTGTAAATATAATGGAATTTGATGCGACTGCCACACAAGTGAGAGGTTTATTGCTATAAAATCAGGTTCAATCCACCATGTTCTTCAAAAGAAAATGCCTGTACGAAGTCAGGATTATGAAAGTCGTCCATTCGTTAGATGTGTTTTATCATTACATTTTGCCATTTGATTAGGGACTTTCCGTTTTGAATTTTCCTCGGAGTTCATTTTTGTTGTGATTTTTCTTTTTGCATTTTGGCTACTTTGTTCTCAATTTCAACAAGTTTTTATTTAGTTATTTCTTGATAATGTTTTGACTTGTGTAACACATAATGCATTATTAGGTCTTTCCACTTTTCCGTGGAAAGACCTATTGGTTTTCTTCTGATTATTATTAGGTCTTTCAACCTTTCAGGTGAAAGACCTATAGGGTTTGTTCTGATTATTAGGTCTTTCAACCTTTCTGTTGAAAGACCTATTGTATTCGTTCTGATTATTATTATTATTATTATTATTTTTTTTTTTTTTTTTCTTCCGCCAACTTTTTTTTCCTTCGCTGTTTTTTTGTTTCACAAGATGTCGCTTAGATATTTGGTATATTATATCGAACAGTTAATGCGCTTCTGAAACTGACACCGCGTAACAAAAACCTTTACCTTGTAAGAGTTATCTCCCCAAACACTGTTTTTCTTGTGGCCACTACTACTTCGCAACCGTATAAGAAACCGACAAATTTATTTTTCCAAATTGCTCGTTATATCCTTAGGATGTTCTGTTTCATTTCAACGGAAGCTATCCGGAGACTCCATATGAGAGTTATCCCCCCTTTTATATATGATATCAGTGATATGCATTTCTAACTGGTAAACTATAAGTGATAGAGACCTAGGGTCTTTTGATTTAAAATCCTTGGTCCAAAAAAATGAAAATTAGGTCAAGGTCAAAGGTCAAGGTCAAAGTCTTAATTTTGATTTTGGCTTATTTTCACCTTTTTTTATTAACCTTATAAGATATCGACAATTTTTTTTACTAAATTGTTAGTTGCGACATGTCGTAACTTATAAATTTTGGTTGCGAGGGTGCGTAGACAATAAAAGGGAGTTTTCGCCCCTCTTACATTAAGAATTATGCGTAAAGTGATTTTACTCATGAACCATACATATTAAGGAACTAGTGTCTTTTTATTTGAGATGTTTAGTCTATGACCTTGAAATTGAGGTCAAGGTCATAGGTTAATTGGACGTTCTAGATTTTGACCTTTGCTTAAAATTCATATTTATACATCATTAAGCCATAGGAACTGACATTTTCAACTGAATTTTAATATTTTCATATCTAAATAGATCCTTATTGGTTGAAAGACCTTCAATTGTTCTTTGAACAATTGGTATTTAATTATTTTTTTTTTTCTTCCGCCAACTTTTTGTTCCTTCACTGTTTTTTTGTTTCGCAAGATGTCGCTAAGATATATGGTATATGATATCGAACAATTAATACGCTTCTGAAACTGACACCGCGTAACAAAAAACTTTACCTTGTAAGAGTTATCTCCCCGAACACTGTTTTTCTTGTTATCTCTAAGGCTTCGCAACCGTATAAGAAACCGACAAATTTATTTTTCCAAATTGCTCGTTATATCCTCAGGATGTTCTGTTTCATTTGGACCGAAGCTATCCGGAGACTCCATATGACAGTTATCCCCCCTTTTATATATGATATAAGTGATTTGCATTTCTAACTGGTAAACCATAAGTGATAGAGACCTAGGGTCTTTTGATTTAAGATCCTTGGTGCAAAAAAATGAAAATTAGGTCGAGGTCAAAGGTCAAGGTCAAATTTTAAATTTTGATTTTGGCTTATTTTCACTTACTTCATTAATTTTATAAGATTGCGACAAATTATTTTTACATGTCGTAACTTATAAATTTTGATTGGAAGGGTGCGTAGACAATAAATGGGAGTTTTTGCCCCTCTTATATTTAGAATTTTGCGTAAAGTGATATTACTCATAAACCATACATAATACTGACCTAGGGTCTTTTGATTTGGGATCCTTAGTTTATGACCTTGAAATTGAGGTCAAGGTCATAGGTTAATTGGACGTTCTAGATTTTGACCTTTGCTCGAAATTCATATTTTTATATCATAAAGACATAGCAACTGACATTTTCAATTGAATTTTAATATTTTTATATCAAAATAGATCCTTATTCGTTGAAAGACCTTCAATTGTTCTTTGAACAATTGGTTTTTAATTATTATTATTATTATTATTATTATTATTTTTTTTTTTTTTTTTCTTCCGCCAACTTTTTTTTCCTTCGCTGTTTTTTTGTTTCACAAGATGTCGCTTAGATATTTGGTATATGATATCGAACAGTTAATGCGCTTCTGAAACTGACACCGCGTAACAAAAAACTTGACCTTGTAAGAGTTATCTCCCCAAACACTGTTTTTCTTGTGGCCACTACTACTTCGCAACCGTATAAGAAACCGACAAATTTATTTTTCCAAATTGCTCGTTATATCCTTAGGATGTTCTGTTTCATTTCAACGGAAGCTATCCGGAGACTCCATATGAGAGTTATCCCCCCTTTTATATATGATATCAGTGATATGCATTTCTAACTGGTAAACTATAAGTGATAGAGACCTAGGGTCTTTTGATTTAAGATCCTTGGTCCAAATAAATGAAAATTAGGTCAAGGTCAAAGGTCAAGGTCAAATTCTAAATTTTGATTTTGGCTTATTTTCACCTTTTTTCATTAACCTTATAACATATCGACAATTTTTTTTTACTAAATTGTTAGTTGCGACATGTCGTAACTTATAAATTTTGGTTGCGAGGGTGCGTAAACAATAAAAGGGAGTTTTCGCCCCTCTTATATTAAGAATTATGCGTGAAGTGATTTTACTCATGAACCATACATATTAAGGAACTAGTGTCTTTTTATTTGAGATGTTTAGTCTATGACCTTGAAATTGAGGTCAAGATCATAGGTTAATTGGACGTTCTAGATTTTGACCTTTGCTTAAAATTCATATTTATACATCATTAAGCCATAGGAACTGACATTTTCAACTGAATTTTAATATTTTCATATCTAAATAGATCCTTATTGGTTGAAAGACCTTCAATTGTTCTTTGAACAATTGGTTTTTAATTATTATTTTTTTTCTTCCGCCAACTTTTTGTTCCTCCGCAATTTTTTTGTTTCGCAAGATGTCGCTTAGACATATGGTATATGATATCAAACAGTTATTACGCTTTTGTAACTGACACCGTGTAACCAAAATCTTTCCCATATAAGAGTTATCTCCCCGAACACTGTTTTTCTTGTTATCGCGTAATCTTCACAACCGTATAAGAAACCGACAAATTTATTTTTGCAAATTGCTCATTACATCTTTAGGATGTGCTGTTTTATTTTGACCGAAGCCGTATAGAGATTCCATATGAGAGTTATTTCCCCTTTTCTATTTGAAATTTTGAAATGTATTTTAAACTGGAAAACCATAAGTGATAGAGACCTAGGGTCTTTTGATTTGAGATCCTTGGTCCAAAAAAATGAAAATTAGGTCAAGGTCAAAGGTCAAGGTCATATTCTAAATTTTCATTTTGGCTTATTTTCACTCATTTTCATTAACCTTATCAGATATCGACAAATTATTTTTACTAAATTGTTAGTTGCGACATGTCGTAACATAATAATTTTGGTTGAAAGGGTGCGTAGACAATAAATGGGAGTTTTAGCCCCTACCACATCTAAAATTATGCGTAAAGTGATATTACTTATTAACCATACATATTAGAGACCTAGGGTCTTTTGATTTGAGATCCTCAGTTTGTGACCTTGAAATTGAGGTCAAGGTCATAGGTAAATTTGGCGTTTTAGATTATGATCTTTGGTTAAAATTCATATCTATACATCATAAAGCCATAGGAACTGACATTTTAGACTGATTTTTAATATTTTAATACCAAAATAGATATTTACTGGTGGAAAGACCTTCAATTGTTCTCTGAACAATTGGTTTTTAATTCAATTTATACTTATAATTTCCAATTTGGGACATTAATTGTAGGTGGAAGACTTACGACCGTCACGAATTAATAAAATTAAATGAGACAGACCAGAAAAAAAGATGAATTGATAGTTTATTTATGGTATGTTTTTTTTCAGTCTCAAAAGCGATAATCAAATTGCACTAGTAGGTCTTCGTATTAACCCCTTAAATGGGCATACGAGATAAGTGAATTGTACTTTACTGTCAACAGACGAGAAACCAAAACTTAAAACTCATGTTTTAGTGATTAAGGCTGAATAAAAGAGTGACATTTAAAATGAAAAAAAGAAACGGCCTTGGCACAGTTAAAATTGTGGCCATCCTTAGTGAATTTATACATATCTTGGTACTTCGGAATGAGAACATTAAGGTTTTCTGAAGTTGCAGTTTCGATGTTTTATATTGAAGTACATAATACGGTATGCATGTAGTAATCCTAGCAGATTTTACTTAAACAGGAATATATATGTAGACCAAAAATAAAAATACCCAGCTATTATCTGATTACTGGGCTAATCATTTATCTTGTGAAAATTGCCACTAGATATAGTTTGAACCATGATACAAACGACACCTGCTTACCTATGCAATGCATTCAATCACATTTGTAGTCTGCAACATGATATTTATATTCGAAATCTGTAAAACGGCATTTTCAACAGAAATATATGTAAAACCCCACCTTCATAGTTGTTTTGGTGCAATGGTGATAACAATATTCGCCTTGTGCCTCGCTTAAATGAGGATACTATTTCATATGAAATCAAACTAAATGCAGACTTTATGAATTTTTTTTGCAGTAATGGATCTGTTAATGTTCTTTTCACTTTTTTTTTAGTTAGCTATTATCATCACTTGGCGTCCGTCGTCGTCGTTAACTTTTTTTTACATTTGAACTTCTTCTAGAGAACCACTGAATGGAATGAAACCAAACATGGCACAAATGTTCCTTTTGAAGTGCTGACCAAATGTTGTAACTTTGACGCCGATCCATTATCCAGGATGGCCGCCAGCAGGGGACTTAGTTTTACATAGGACCCTAAGGGAAATACATAATAATGTCTTTTTTTCGAGACCCATTGAATGGAATGAAACCAAACATGCCATGTTGCTAATGAGGTGCTGGCTAAGTGTTGTTACTTTGCAGTCGATCCATCATCCAAAATGGCCGCCAGTGAGTGTTTTAGTTTACGATAGGACCCTATGGGAAACACATACAAATGTCCTTTTAGAAAACCACTGAATGGAATGATATACAGTTCAGGGTGGCAACTAGGTCTTTTATTAAATTACGGGACCAATATTAAAACTAAAAATGGTCTCAATCATTTTTGGGTATCTTTTCTGATTTTATGTATTTTTTATATATGATTTCAAAAACCAAAGTAGAGTCAGGTAAGCGACACAGGCTCAAGAGCCTGTAGTTCTTCCTTCGACCTGGCTTTTCTTGTAAGGCAAAGTCCATTTGAATGGTCTCTGTATATATTTCATGTATTTTTATTGGTTTTTATAGTGATTAAGATTATAATGCAATGTTTTAATGCAATGTTTTTTTTAGGAATTTTTACCGTTATGTCTGTTGGTTTTGCTGTAAAAATGTTGTATTCATTACTGCAGAATTATGGGAGACTGGCATACTACTCGGGAGGTTAGGCTAGCTATAAAACCAGGCTTATACACCATTTTCTACATAAGGAAAAAGTAATATCACAAATATACTGAACTCCGAGGAAAACTCAATCGGTAAGTCCCTAATCACATGGCAAAATCTAATGACAAAATACATCAAATGAATGGACAACAAACAGTTGTCATATTCCTGACTTGGTACAGGCATTTTCAAATGTAGAAAATGGTGGATTAAACCTGGTTTTAAAGCGCGAATCCTCTCACTTGTATGACAGTCTCATCAAATTCCGTTATATTTACAACGACGCGTGAACAAAACAGACGTAATAAATAAAATAGTCAAAATATGGGTACAGCAGTCATAACTGTGTTACAATCTCAAAACAAACAATTTTACAAAAAAAGCACAAAAGCATCTATCAAAAAATTAAAAACACATTCATTGCTTCGCGTCTCTGACGTCAGAAAATTTATACGTTACATAGTAATTTTTCTATGTTACCTTTTACATACACGTGAAAGTATAAGATTACTCTTTTTATCTTTTATACCCCCCCCCCCCCCCCCCCGGACAGCACATCACGAGGTACTCTGCTCTGAACCCACTTGGTTGCTTCACATCATAGTCAATTCCACCGAGGACGAATATTTAAACGAAGTGTAATTGGCACAAGTGAATGTATGTAGTTTCCGGTTGTGTTCGAGGTGATATTTTATTTTGTGTTTATTGAGCCGATTGCGGTCGGTTTACATTCGTGGCACTATATTTAATATTGTACCTGCGTGCTGGTGAAAATTTACATCGACCGTCCAGTTGGTCTCTCTATTCTGGACGAAACACTGTCTATCAGTTTCTATAGACATTGGAAAGCTGTAACGATTGATCATTTCGGCATCTGTATACATATATCATGTGGATTTTTACGGTCTCTAAATATTCATGCTCTATGTATGTTGCGTCACATGGATAATAACAGCAACGCTGCAGCCATTTTTTTCTTGGGACACATAAGTGTGGATAACGGTACTTTTAAGTTTACGTTCAAATAAACTCATCATAGGTACCAGGACTAAAATTTTACACTTACGCCAGATGCACGTTTCGTCTACAAAAAACTCATTAGTGACGCTCGAATCTAAAAACGTTTAAAAGGCCAAATAAAGTACAAAGTTGTACCTAAAAGTTTTGTCGAATACAGCTACGGTAATCTATTTCTGAGGTACAAAAGTCTTAGTTTTTCAAAAATTCAAAGTTTTTTAACAGTTAATTTATTATTATGAACATACCAATGATAACTCAAGTCAACACAGAAGTGCTGACTACTGGGCTGGTGATACCCTCTTGAAATGAATCGCCACCAGCAGTAGCATCGACCCAGTATATATACGTAGTTGTATTAAATAAACTCATAGTTTGTCGAAAGTTTTTTTTGTTAAATTGGATTTTTACTTCTGACTAAGGTTGATTTGCACTTACGATGTTTTGTGAAATTGACAGATGATAATGTGCGAAAAATATGTGTTTTGAAAAGGGTCTTGCGGCCTTTATCTAACCTTTTTCTATAAACTGTGGAAAATTGCAATGCAAGATCAAATACATGCATGTGTCAAACTTCTAATTATCCATGACATCATATTGACTGCACTAAATAGTTCAGGTTATATCATTGTTCATTTGTGTAAGATTGGAAATTTATCTACGTCTCGAGAATTCACATGTCATTGTTCTATTTAATAAGGAGTTATATTGTTGACATAATATGTAATTTATTATCTTCCTTGTAGTAAATTTTACTATTGGGATTTGCATTAATAACCATATTTGTGCGGTTATAATCACAATTAAATAGATTAAATC
This sequence comes from Mytilus edulis, assembly GCF_963676685.1. Lineage (NCBI taxonomy): Eukaryota > Metazoa > Mollusca > Bivalvia > Mytilida > Mytilidae > Mytilus > Mytilus edulis. The sequence goes on from NC_092346.1 coordinate 31,362,437, forward strand.
AATTGATTTGCAAACTGGTAGAAATACGTTAATGTGTGATTTTTTTTTTAATAAATATAATGAAATATTAACGATTCCCCTTTGATTGCAACATATGCGCATTTCGACATTACATGTCTCTTTAGTGATGCCCTTAAGGCAAATGAACAACAACAAACCGTTGAAGAGCTGGCAAAAAGTAAAATCACAAAAATACTGAACTTAAAGGAAAATCAATTCGGAAAGTCCCTAATCACATGGCAAAATCAAATAACAAAACGCATCAAAAACGAATGGACAAGAACTGTCATATTCCTGACTTGGTACAGGCATTTTCAAATGTAGAAAATGTAAAAAAACCGACTGAATAAAAATTAAAGCAGAAACTGCACAAGGAAGCAGAAGACGAGGGAGGTACATTCCTTGATTTACATTGATATGAAAATTTCAAAAAGCAGATATTGAAAAAAATCCCTTATTTCCAAGTAAATGGAGAATGCGTAGACACACACGCAAAAACACAAACGAGAGGTCAACTCTGTGAGGACGTAAGATTTCCGATATCATCGTAAAACCTTTAAAGAGCGTTCTCCAAAAAAAAATTCCATTATACATATATTTACAAAGATATCACTTCCGCTTGCTACTAATTTAGTATTAATCAAACTCCTAACGTTATGAGTTCTATCGCGGGTTTCGATGACGATAGCAATATTTTAAAGTTTAGTGTTTTGATATATGATTTCGTCTTTTTCTTAGGTACTGGTTTTATCTGTTTATTTGTTATATATCCACAAATATTTATAAAATATAGATTTGAAATAATAAATTAATGTTATTAAGTGAATTATGTTTTTCAAAAACTGTAATGGAAATCAGTTTTATTCGTTCCAAATTTTGCGATTTAAATATTTCATGTGATGCCAATCTGTCAATGGCGACCACACATGAGCGCATGCCTGGTTTGTAAATTTGCACCTCAAAGGTGTGTTGGTTATGGAGGAACGCTGTTCAGTTGTCGGAAGCAATGTATTAATCGTTATCGATTGCAGTAGATGACATATGGAGAGATATGTTTGAGGTAGCTGGAATAAGGGATTGTAGGGGTTCACATGTCGTGTTTCTGAAAGCATTTGATATTTATTTGTGCTTATCCTCATTCTCAGCATTTTATTGTTTTACAGATTACTCTTTTATGGCCTGCATAATGTCGGCGTCTTGAACGAAATTGTCTTTCAAATTAAGACCAGGTGTTTATGCACACTGTGGTCAGTCAGTCGCTTATTCTCATTCAAATTGCTATTTTTCTTAATTATTTTCATAACATTGGCATTTTTTTTTAAAACTTAAGAACCAATGTTTATCAGAGATAGCAGGGTTTGACACTAACCTTGTAGGCAAATAAGTATTAAAAAATACATTCAACTAGTTCTGTTCTGTATCAGATAGCCCATTGAGCGGGACTACGAACCTGCTAGGGGGGTCTGGGGCATCCCCCCCCCGAATTTTTGTGAAATTTAGATGCAAAATATTGCATTCTGAGACCCTTTAGAAAGATGTTTTCAGTCTGAAAATTAATAATTTGTTGTCAAAACCTACATTTTTACTGTTAATGAATGATTGATATATCTTAAAGATTTATTGTGTTAAAAGATACTTAAAAGTTTCCCTTGCAGTTGTGTGAAGTCTTCAAATAATCAACTTCTGCTCCTGTAGACAATACATCTATTGACAGGGTTGGCAAAAACCCGGGTTTTATGAGTATTGCCCAGCCCAGTGGGAAATACTGGGAAAACCCGGGTTTTACTGGGTTTTAGTGGGTAATACTGGGTAATATAAATTATTTGTCTGAATTTTAAAGAGGATTCAGTGATAAACACAAATGCAATACATTTAATAAGATATTTATACCCTATTTTGTTTGTTTAGCATTTGTCTAGATTGGCAAACTGTAAATAGAAAGCAAATAAATCATTTTTTTTCCAAATGAATATAGCTCCTATTAAGAATTAACAATTACCTGTATTAAAGAAACATCACATTTAAATAATGTATATGTACTGTCACTTATTAATAAGTAATTATTCAGATTAGAACACAGATTTGTTTATGTAACAATAATCAGTCCTTTCAATTTTATAAGTGTTAATGGCATGACCCTGTAGGGTGTTTATTTAGCAATATGAATGTATAACAATTAAAATTAACAATTCACTTAAACACTGCAATAGAATGCATTTTTCAAAGTTTGGATTATTGAAACAATACTTGGTAATTAAAAGGTATCATTAAATGTGCAAATCTTGTATTCTGCCTACATATAAAATTAATAGAGAAGAGAATGAAATTGAATTTTCTAGAAATGACTGTCAATGGTTATCTGTATAAAAAGTATATATTTAGCTGTTATACTATGAAACTATAACTAGTCTTTAATATTTTGTGTTAAAATAAGCTTTAAAAATCATATTGCCCAGTAATGCCCACTATTACCCATTTCTGGGAGTATTGCCCAGCCCGGGAAAACCCGGGTTTTCCCGGGTGGGTAATACTTTGCCAACCCTGTCTATTGAACCATCAGATATAACAGAAATGTATGGAGCGCTGTTAATGAAGGTGTCCTGCTCCCCCCTTCGACATTGGGCAATTTCTGTTACAAACTTTTGACAATATTTGTCATTGAGGTAGGTCTCCCCTATGTCCATTTTTTTCATATTTACTTCTGGTTGTCGACCTGGCTTTTAACCTTGGTCAATGTCATCCTATTAACGACTTGTATTGAATACTTTCAAGCGCACAGAAGACCGAATTTTATTATCAGAATTGTAGGTAAACTTTGGCCGATTATATGATACTTGACACAGTTTCTTTCAGGAAAGATGATGTTATGATTAATAGTAAAATACAATAAAACCAAAATGTAATTGCAGTCTGAATAATATTTATTTTAAAACGGGTTATCTGGTACCTTCGTGCATTCTTACTATATGGGACGAGTAATCGTATAATACGGTCTGAGTGATCTTAGGCCGAGTTGACTCTATATAGCGACTGGTTTACGGTAGAAATATTACCCTTCAATGCTAAATAAACGGATCATGGAACCAGTGTAAGCATTATTCGACGAAGTTGTTATATATGACCGGCGTTTAGGACTGTTCTTTGTCGAAAGTACAACATATTGATGTTAAATGACAAATAAATGTACTAGCCCCTCGGGCTTCAGCGCCATGGGCATTAAATAACTAGTCTCGGGCTACCGGGCTAGCGTAGTGTCGAACACTGGATCATAGTGTATTTTTTGTAATTTTCATTAGAAATCCTAGATGTCATATTTGATGAAAATTCTCCTACAATTCCACTCTCTCTCTCACTTACACGCGTATTTTTTTGAGCTGTCTTGTCGAATGTAACTGACATTTTCCCCAGGGTGAGGTTTTGTTTTTGGCTTATATTTCCTTGCTTTAGTATATTTATTTTAACCCATTTTTATTGTTCAAAAACAATGTGCGTCCTATTGTGGAGCTGCGTTTAAAGTTTGTGCTATTAACCAGAATAATAAATTGGAAATGTAATTGATATGTCGTTCCAAGTATCACTTCAATAAAGTTTAAAATGCTGCGATATTTCAGAGGATGACAATTGAAATGTATTAGTTTATGTAATTAACCAAATTAAAAAGGGATATATTAATGATTTGCAAAACTACTAGAATCAATTTTTCATAGCGAAACAGTGATCTTAGGGAAGTTTTCAATTGAAAGTATCGTTCCAAGTAAATTAACAATCATTAAGTAATAAATGTGCTGTTATTTCAAACTAATTGAACGATACAAGATGAGAGTTTTAGTTCATTAGAGGTTACATTACTCGCAATCCAAAATTGTTTACTATTATGACCGTGATTAGTCGACCTTTAAGGGATATCTGAAATTTCTCCATTTTTGAATGTTTTAAAAAGTACAAGCAGTAGAAACGCCTTAAATTACTGTAAAACGATTACATTTATACATATCTTGTCCATGCACTCATCTTGATTCATTTTGTTGCTTGTCTTTGTTCATGCCAGTGACTCCCCTGTGAAATGTTCTATGGTTGACCATGGTTGACCATTGTCAAACATGGTTATATGACCTATGGTTTGTTAAATGAGACACCATAGTTGACCATGGTCAACCATACATTTATTACCTTTCAAACAAAAGAATGATAGGTGTATTCTTGATTATTTTAACATTGGAATTATAAATTGACAAACTTTTCATCTTGTACAATTTTATCAGTTATACCTAGAATTCAAAACAATTAATTTATCATAAATATAATGTTTTATGTTGACATGGATTACTGACAAATTTCTATACCACTTTCTTCTTCTTTAGTTTCAGAAAACATACTGATGTTTACCTTTTGATGTGTTCAATTAATGAAAGCCATTTCAAATACCGTAACAATTTGTAAATCTTTTAAGCAAATTATTAGAAATATTTCTGGTAAATAAACTTATCTGATGATAAATCTGCTTTAAATGACAACTCTGGACATCAATCTCATCAGTTGAACTTTAAGCTCGAAATAACATTTGGTTCACGTCACGTGATTTTATTCCAAGTCATTTAAATGTTTCACTCTGAGTGAAGTGTAGTTAACGGTTGATGATAATAATTGACATCGCATGCTTATTTATAACCATTCAAATACAATAAGTCATGGTCTTAATTCAACCAGGGCCTGTTTTTAAATCTAATGTCTGTTGATCGTCAAACCATGCATAGTCATTATAAAAAATAAATACAAACCATGGTCAAAATCCTAGATAACCATGGTTGATGTTTGGAAATCATGGTCAATAAAATGACCATGGATAACCATTGTCAACCATGCATTGACCATGGTTGACATTGACCATGGTCAACCATGGTCAAGTTTCGCATGGGAGCTAAACGGGATATTTGGCTAGCCATAAAACCAGTTTTAAACCGTATGGTCAAAATCATGGATATCCATTGTCAACCACAGTTGTCCATGCTTTATCCATGGTTAACCATGGTCAAACATGGTCAAGTTTCACAGGGGATCTAAGCGGGATGTTTGGCTAGCCATTAAACCAGATTTAACCCGTATTTTTTTTCTTAAAATATGTCAGTTGTAATCAAATAGTTAGTTTTAATGTATGTTGGCGTTTGTGTTTGGTGCACTTAAGTGTTCCTTTGTTTAATTTTCCTCTTAATGTTTCCCTCGGTTTTAGTCTGTTACACGAATTTGTTTACTTAATCGATTTATAACTTTTGAATAGCGGTATATAACTGTTGCCTTTATTTTCGGAGGATTCGGGTTGTTGGTGGTTAATCTGGTATATTTTTTTGTGACTTTGTTGTCGTATGATTTTGCCATTAGATTAGGGACTTTCCGATGTAATGTTTAGTCTTTCAGTCATTTTAAAGTAAGTTTTACCGAAGTTATCGACATCCATGTTTGTCGGCAATTTTTATAAAAATTAAGAACTAGGACACTCGTAAATAATTTATAATATCGTGTTACACAACTGTATACTAAATACATTAGCTAAAATAGTTAATGGTTTGACATACAAAAATTCAACAAATGCAACTGGTATTGTACGATACTTCTCTACTCGCGACAGTGAAATTTTCAGATTTAAAATTAGAGGCTCGCTGAGAAAAAGTAAGGAGATGTTGTGTGATTGACAATTATAAAACTACCCACAAGAAATCAAATGATATAGAAATTTACATCCACAGGGCACCGTACGGCCTTTAACAATAAACCAGGTTTATGTGAATATCGGCTATAAAAAGCCCTGAAATGACAAAAATTTCAACGGCCTAATTAATTTATGTACAAAAATGACTAAAAAAAAATGTGGCGAAGTTAAACTAGTTTGAAGGCGCCTTCCCTAACCTTCGACAGTGGTAGAACAATACAAGATATAATCAAACTATAAAAATTTATTGGGAAAAAAAACCCAAATGACACCGGAATTCACATCTATAGGGCACCATACGGATTTCAACAATGAGCCAAGCCCATACCACATTGTCTGCCCTGAAATAACGATATAAACGACGGGTACCACATGATCTCCTTACCCCACCTGAGATCACCTTCAGTTTTTGGTGGGGTTCGTGTTGCTAAGCCTTTATTTTTTTAGGTTGTTTCTTGTGTACTAATATTTTCTTTTTAAGTCATGGCGTTGTCAATTTATTATCGATCTATAAGTTTTAATGTTTCTCTGGGATCTTTCGCACATCTTTAAGATAGATACAAATATAAGTTATTTATAAAACCGGGTTCTAATGCATTCCACAACACAATACCACGAAGTGAAGATATGAGAGCACTCTTAGTTACTGATTGAAAATTAAAGCCAATAACCAGTAATAAATAAAATCATGTATTCAAGACTATAAGTATCTTTTTCCCCTGCTGATAAGTAACCAATGTTTTTATACTCGACACAATTTATTGCGTCAAGTATGAGGTGTTTGATCCGTCAGTCCTGTTCTTGTCATCGCAACTCCTCTGAAACCACACAACAGAATTTCATGAACATGTTTGGCGTACTAAATTATAATCCTGGTACCTTTGATAACTATTTACACCACTGGGTCGATGCCACTGCTGGTGGACGTTTCGTCCCCGAGGGTATCACCAGCCCAGTATATCATGAATATCAATAATTATGGTCATTTTTATAAATTTCCTGTTTACAAAACTTTTGAATTTTTCGAAAAACTAAGGATTTTCTTATCCCAGGCATAGATAACCTTAGCCTTTTGGCATAACTTTTAGAATTTTGGATTCTCAATGCTCTTCAACTTCGTACTTGTTTTGCTTTATAATTTTTTTTGATACGAGCGTCACTGATGAGTCTTGTGTAGAAGAAACGCGCGTCTGGCGTACTAAATTATAATCCTGGTACCTTTGATAACTAATTAGATAAGTAGGACATATTGTGGTATGCATATCGACGGGAAGTTATGATTCCATTGTTTGTCTAGGAGTAACGACTCTTTGAACTTGTTTGCCTCAAAATACTACTGCAACAGTTTGTCATCGCTAATACTCAACAGAATTTCATGAAACTTTGTAGACAATAAGGACATACATGTACTATGTAGATGTGCACATTGATTCATTTTTTTCTAGGAGTTACGCCCCTTTGAACATATTTGTCTCAATATACTACTGCAACAGTTTCTCATCGCAACTTCTCTGAAACCGAACAACGGAATTTCACGAAACTTTGTAGATATAAGGACATACTATGGAGGTGTGCATATCGACAAGAAATAATGAATCAATTTTTTTTTTTATAGGAGTTACGCCCTTTGAGCTATTGTATTTGTCCAGTGACAATGTAGGGGTGTGGGGTATTTGAGTGCGCTCACTAAGGTTCTTTAATTTTCTTTATGTTACTGGTACCCGGTTATGTGATGCCCTTAAAATTAGAAAACATAAATTGAAAAGTAAACTAACAAAAAAAATACCGATCTCCAATAAAAATTTATAACGAAAGTCCCTTATCATATGGCAGAATCAAAAGTATACAAACCCACTTCCGGTGAGAATATTGGCTTTGCATACGATACATAGGGTAAAGAGAGTGCCACGCTGACTATTTGCAAAAATAAAAACTTTCAATGACTGTGTGAAGAGAGGTCCGTAGGTGACCCTTTGCTAGGCAAAATTCCTGCCAAAATAAAATAAATCATAGTGAAGTGGATGTAAACATTTCCCAGATCGTTTATTTCGGACGGCCCCTTCTACACCAACCTATTGTATTTAATGAATTGTTCTTGTCCTTAATGTACCATTGGACGTTCAGCAACTAGTCAATAAATTAAATTAATAAGGTCACTCACTATAGACATATGATTTGCTAATGAGTCGGAGTATATAAATACCGCTAAATGGGTTCATAGTAACATCTTCGTCGTTCAAAAAAGTTGACAGTAGGGAACGACAAAGTTTCCCTTTTGTCGTAAATCTGAATATTTTCACCATGTGAAACTTACCTAATTAATTCTTGAAAGGACAGTTACTGGTGTGTTCATTAGATTTAATTCAAGTTAGTTCCTTTTGGTAATTGGAATAAAATATAATCAAGTGTGATTCTTAACAATACCGGTCTCGTATATAAAGAGTACAATTTGGTTTTCTTTAAGAATAATTTCAACCTGTCGTTGAACATTGTTCACAAAACGATCATAATGTCAAGAACTAAATGTATGTAGATATATAATCACACTTTTCAAGTACGTATATCTAGCATATTTACCTTATTTATAAAAGATGAACGAGTTCAAATACAAAAGACCATCTCATTAAAAAAAGAAAATATAAATTTAGGAGATTGTTGTCCTTAACCATATTAACATGTATATTAACGTAAACATACTCAAAAGAACATAGATTGTCGTTATCGTGTCTTACAAATACTATAGCATACGTTGTATATTATGGAACTAAATGTCTTTAATCAGCAACTTTCTTGTAATAAATATTTCTAATAACCTTAACAGAACCAACCGAATCCTTTGTTGATTGAAATCGTGTTTACAGTACAGATATAACGTTACAATCCTATTTATGATAATTACAAAAAAAAAAAAGGATTGTGATTCAACGCTAGAAGGTTTTTGTTTTTCATGTATTACAAGTCATAAAGATCTATTCACCATTCTCAATGGTGTGATTATTTAAATTGAAGGCTTCATATGAGAACCAATTAAGAAATGCATTTTTATATAAAATTAAATTAAATGGGGACGAAAATAATCTGCTAAATTACACTACTCCCCCTCACTCCCTCAACTTGTAATTTCTAGTGGTATTAATGTCAGTGGTTAAATTATATCCGTAAACGTGATCTAGGGAAAAGAACTTGACGACAATCAGACTCTTATATGTGCAAGCCCGGTATAGCAAATATATTTCTATAGACTCAAATTAGTTTATAAAGTGTAATCTTTTAAAAATTACCTGAAATAGTTCTATATTAGCTTGATTGTATACTAACTTTCATATTTAAAAGATGTTATGAAGTAAGTCTGCATACGCCTTGATAACATAACGGTACCAATGTAACTGCACCACATATCCATCACGACAAATAATTTAACTTTAGTGATAATCCGGAATATTTGAAAATACAAAACCTAAAACAGACCTAAAATCAAGTTTAATCTTGCCAAGGTATCAGAGATTTACACAAGGAGAAGATATATTGCCCAATCTCATTATTTTCAATTTTTTATAACAGAAAATTTCAATTTGACAATATCTGATCATATCTGTATGTCTGTACCAATACCGAATCACTATCAACAGAATGTATCTGTACATGACTTATAAAACTATATTTTAACAATATCATAGTTTGTTGTTCTTTATATAGGAAACAGCTCTATCTTATCAATTAGTTTTCTGTGTCAATTGTTCACTTTTCCTTCACTCATTACTATTTAATAGGCTTCTTTTTAAACATAATTGGAATATGTTGCATATTAAGAAAATCGTTACAAAGCAGACGCTTAAACGCTCTAAGATATACAGCATTGTTTTGAAACTAATAATTCCAGAACTATTGGCATGCGCGAAAAAATATTTTCACCTTTGCACACCATTATTTCCTGCATTTTACTTATTATCAACCTGTCTTGTGCAAGATTATATATATCAAGTTCTTACAGGGTCAGAGTGCAATTTTTGTAAATCCTCTTCCCACACCATGGTAAAATTCTTTATAATTAATATACTTGTAAACTGAAAATATTCATGTTTTTATATCATTTTATTGAAAAGTGGATTAATCATATTAAAAAGATTCTTTATATCGACGTAATCGCTACTGATTCACCGAAACCAAGAAACGTGATTTAAAAGCAGCGCTGAGTTATAAAATATCATTTATGTAATATTTAGAAATTTAAAAAAAAAGTTAAAAAGGGAAATAACTATTTTTAAACGGATTCAAATTTTTATTTATTGTGTTTAGATAAAATGTGGAATGCAGCATATCAATAAAAAATGGTATTTTATACGGTGATATTGATAAAGTTTTAGCTAATGGACTTTCTGAAAAGCATTTTTTTTAAATGGGAATTAATCATTGCGTCTATTTTTGTCCATTAATTTAAAACACAATGTAAATTTTTGTCCATTAATTTAAAAAACAATGTAAAAATATTTGTGTGTTTGAACTCAATTAGTTATATGACAACAACATGTCTTCTTGCAATGATTAATGCGTTGCAGTATAAAATTTACAGATTTGGCTATATTTTCTGTTGTGATCAGCTAATCCACATTTCTATTTGGTTGCAGATCTTTTGGATTGATCAGTTCTTCAATATTTTTTTTTTTTTTTTTATTTCAATATATATTGATCTCGACCCTCACTAAAGAGAGAAATTTATTGTAGGACTGTACATCTGGTGCAGTTTGATTGGTACTGATAGTGATTTGACTGCCATTGAGCCATACCTCTGTTGTTTGACTTCAGTTCCCGAAGGTTTCACCAGTAAACGTAGTAAATAAAATACAGTTATTGATTGAAATATGTCTATAGAATAAACCTTTGTGCGTATTTGTCTAAAATGGATATTTTTTTGTTCTTCGACGTTGTATATAGGTTTTTGAAGGACGCCTTCTTGTGCGGGAATTTCTCGCTATATTGAAGACCTGTTGGTGACCTTCTGCTGTTGTTTTTTCTATGGTCGAGTTGTTGTCTGTTTGACAAATTCCCCATTTCCATTCTTAATTTTATTTTGAAAATTTAAATATTTTTGCCTCAATAATCATAAAAAAAACCCAATTAGTCGAAAATAAATTGATCACGCCTTGGCCGAAATAGTTTAAAACATAAACAAAAATATACAAATAAAGGCAACAGTAGTATACCGCTGATTAAAACACAACCTAGAAAACTATAGGCTTAGTAAAACAAACCCCACCAAAAACTGTGGTGATCTCAGCTCACAAGATACAGTTAAATTAAAACCGTCAAAGCTGTAACGGAAGAAACTTCAAATACTTTAATAGGAAGTTATTTTAAATTATTTTGTTTACAAAACTTTAAATTCTTCGTAATAATTGGCATTTTCTATCTCACGATGAAGTCACATATGATGTATTTGGCAAAACCTTTTTTGGATTTTTTTTAGCATGGTTTTGAGAACTAAACGTGCGTCTATCGTACATAATTTTAAGCCTGTTTTTTTTAAAATTTATTCTAAAAGAATTTTTCGACGAGAGTTAAAATTAGAATCAACTGCTAAAAATTATAAATAAAAAAATTAAGATAAAAAGATAAATGATTTTTGAATAGTTTAGTTAACTAAACATCATATTTTGGACGATTCATAACGTTTCTACAAAAACAATACTACCACACCATTTTAGTAGCTATCTTTAACCAGTGATGCAAATACAAATTCATCTCGGGACAAAGAGTGATGGTAAAAGAAAAAGAACAATTGCTTGTTTTGTTGTTTTCGATAGGTCGAATTTCCAAACGATCTTTAAATGTATGGTTTTCAAGGACTCCCTGCTATTAAGTGTTATAAAGAATCTATAGTTACCACAGAACAGTAGAGAACAATGAATATAAGGTTGCATTGATTTCATTTATGTTATGTTCATGTTCCTTTATTAAATCACAGAATGACCATCGATAGCCAATTATGGACGGCGGCATCAATTACGCACAGATTACCTTATCAAATTGAACACTATATGGTGAAATCTAGACGTTATAAATAGTAAGGGAATATGTAATTTTCCATGTAAAAGAAACGTTCAATGTGAAATTCAATTGTCTGGATCCAAATCATGAAATGAAGCGTTTCACAAATAACAAATTAAGTAAAGTGTACCTTCTGGTTATAATCCTTGAAGAACTCTAGTGTAACTGAGGTTACTTTTCAACAAATGTCATAGGGTACAATTATGTGAAAGTGATCAGCAATTTTTTGTAATCTTTAATAAAATGTTGCAATAATTTAGTATTTTTTTACTTTCTGAACTTTAATTCAAATATACTTCCTGAACTTTAATTGTATTACTTTAACTTGAACTAAACATGTGATCCTGCAAGGTAAAACATAATGGAATATTTAACTTTCCGTTAACAAGTCATATCATATAAGAAATGCGAGTTTATAATTATAATTTGTGTAACTGTCGTTCTGTAAAAATCGGGTATTTTTTTTGTAAAATCAGCCCTCAATGTAAGTATTCATTAACCAGTATATTTTGCGAAATATATATACGTGTTTCACCTCTCTCTATTTTATTTCAAATTTCTATTACGAATTGCTTTTGGCAAGACTTCTTTCCGCCAGGATATACTTGTGTTGGAAACAATCCACCAAGGAATACGGGTATGATAAGTAGCAAAGTACGAGACAAAAAAAAAACAAAGATTGAACTTAAGCTCAAATGACAAATCTTTTTTCACAACGAAACCACAAATCAAGTTCATTATTCTTTTATACAAATAAGGCCGTTAGTTTTCTCGTTTGAATTGTTTTACATGGTCATGTCGGGGCCTTTTATAGATGACTATGCGGTATGGGCTTTGCTCATTGTTGAAGGCCGTACGGTGACCTATAAAAGAGGGACGAAAGATACCAAAGGGACAGTCAAACGCATAAATCCAAAACAAACTGACAACGCCATGGCTAAAAATGAAAAAGACAAACAGAAAAACAATAGTACACACGACACAACATAGAAAACTAAAGAATAAACAACACGAACCCCATCAAAAACTAGGGGTGATCTCAGGTGCTCCGGAAGGGTAAGCAGATCCTGCTCCACATGTGGCACCCGTCGTGTTGCTTATGTGATTACAAATCCGGTAAATAGTCTTAATTCGGTAGGTCATATTCATTAAAGGGAAGGGGATTGTAGTTACGACGTAAGGAACATATCCGATATCATTTGTGAAACGGTTATTCCATAACGGTCAACCAACTCGTGATGGCGTCTGTAAAATTTACGAAGGGATGATTTCAACTTTACCATTTGGAACTCTTGGTTTAATAGCTTCCTTGTGAGCAGCAAACCTCTATCAAGAAAATCATGATAGGAAATGCAAGCACGTGAATATCGTATCAATTGGGAGATATATACCCCGTATGCAGGTGCTGCTGGAATGTTGCTACTTAGAAATGGAAAGTTCACAATTGGAAAGCTGAAATCATCTCTTTTGTCGTAAAGTTTTGTTATCAACCGACCATTGTTAATTGTTAATGTCCGTGTCATTTTGGTCTCTTGTGGACAGTTGTCTCATTGGCAATCATCCTACATCTTTTTTTTTTTTTTTATATATTCATATGATTAATACTAGATGATTGAAAATTTGAGTTCAAGACTGGAATAAAAACGAAAAGAACGAAAATATGACACTCCAAGCAAAATTTCTTAACGGAAAGTCACTAAGCAAATTGCAAAATCAAAAGCGCAAACACATGAAACGAAAGATAACAACTGTCATATTCCTGACTTGGTACAGGTATTTTCTATTGTAGAAAATGGTGGATTTAACTTGGCTTGATAGTTTTAACAAGTACACACCCGTGATATCGCGGGTCCGTGACTGAATTAAAGTATATAACTATGCCTAAGCCTTATTTTAGTAATTGGTATTGTCATCTGATAAAGTCATGTCGATTATAAGATACACAGTTTTCTCTGCTTTCAAATCTTTCTGTTTGAACCCGTCGACCTGGAACTTATCAATTATTGGAAATATTAATTATTTGGAAAACAAAAGGTCCAGGCTATCCAGGAATGGGGTGTTTTTTAATCAACAGCATTGTCCTATATTAGTTTTCTTAGAAGTCTTGCTGATTGCTAAATAAAGCTACAATAGGGAACAATTGACAATGATTGAATTAAGTAGTGTCAGCCCTTTGATTATGACCCGTGTATATAGCAAAATCCTAAATACACCGTTTGGTGGTGCGCCTGTCAAATGCGGAACGTACAGATAAGGTAATAGCTAACAGCTAGTGAATATACTATTGGTATCGCTATCGAGTTAGACCCGGAACTTGTTAATTATTGGCAATATTAATTAGGTGGAAAACAAAAGGGTCTGGAGTGGTGTAATTTTAAATCTACACCATTGTCCTATATTAGTTATATATAGAGTTGAATTCTTTGATTTGTCGTTTTTACCCGATGACGGCTGATAAATTGGACCTCGTAATTTTAGTATTATAGATAGTTGTTTATAACTTTTGAATAATTATGCATGACATTTACCAAAATTAACTTAAACTACACTATAATTCTTTAAAAGTATCATTGCCAGAAGGAACAATTTGCTTACTTATTTAGTTGTTAGTGTCTATTAGTCAAATGATATCCATAACAACAATCAGACCAGTTTTGTACTAAATGGTTCTCCAGTTCCATGCGTTTTCATTGGCTGTCCGTGATGCAAACGTACGCTAAAAATGCGATGTGTTTTCTAATGTTTGTAAAAAACATTTTTAAAAAAATACATGAATAGTTTTCATACACTATTTATAAAAAAAAATGATACATTAGTATAATGCAGATGAATGATTTAAGCGAACATTTAAGGTATTCACGTAGTATCGTGAACATTTCTTTTTGCGAGTCACTGATGAGTCTTATGTAGACGAAACGCGCGTCTGGCGTATAAAATTATAATCTTGGTACTTTTGATAACTATTTACACCACTGGGTCGATGCCACTGCTGGTGAACGTTTCGTCCCCGAGGGTATCACCAGCCCAGTAGTCAGCACTTCGGTGTTGACATGAATATCAATTATATGGTCATTTTTATAAATTTTCTGTTTACAAAACTTTGAATTTTTTGAAAAACCAAGGATTTTCTTACCCCAGGAGTATATTACCTTAGCCGTATTTGGCACAACTTTTTGGAATTTTGGGTCCTCAATGCTCTTCAACTTTGTATTTATTTGGCTTTTTGAACTATTTTGATCTGAGCGTCACTGATTAGTCTTATGTAGACGAAACGCGCGTCTGGCGTATAAAATTATAATTCTGGTACTTTTGATAACTATTTACACCACTGGGTCGATGCCACTGCTGGTGGACGTTTCGTCCCCGAGGGTATCACCATCCCAGTAGTCAGCACTTTGGTGTTGACATAAATATCAATTATATGGTCATTTTTATAAATTTTCTGTTTACAAAACTTTGAATTTTTCGAAAAACCAAGGATTTTCTTACCCCAGGAGTAGATTACCTTAGCCGTATTTGGCACAACTTTTTGGAATTTTGGGTCCTCAATGCTCTTCAACTTTGTATTTATTTGGCTTTTTGAACGATTTTGATCTGAGCGTCACTGATGAGTCTTATGTAGACGAAACGCGCGACTGGCGTATAAAATTATAATCCTGGTACTTTTGATAACTATAGATATAGATAACCCGTTTGAAAACTAACTTCACGCGATTTACTAATGATGTAAACGGTCACACCAAGATTGTTTGCAGAATTCAAGTCATTAAATGAAATGTATTTAACCAGTAATAGAAAAACGTTCTAAAGCACCTTTCAGCTGAATTTCAAATATGGCGGACAACTACTTATGACAGATGAAAAGCTATTTCAAAATGAAATTCAACCAAAAGTCACGGTTATTATGAATGAAGAAATTATATTAACGAACGAAATTACTTGTTTTCCGCGAGGGCAAACCTAGATTTCAGAAGGTATTGCAATTTTTTTCTAAAAACCATCCTCAAATTTTAAAGGACATGTAATATTCTTCTGCGTATTGACTAACGTGTACCGCTAATCATTTACGTCCATGTTCTTCAATAGTAGCATCGGTTTCTACAAGATGTGACATTTGTTTTGTCAGACTGATCGCTTCCAAAAATTACTTCAGATAATTCTAGAAGTGAATGCAGGAGACTGGTATCTCCAACATGTTTTGCATTGTGTAACCAATTCCAGGATTGATATTGCCATAAAAGTTAATTCAGAAATACGGCTTACGGAATATTCGAAGTGTTTTTGGTAAAAAAAAAAAAAAAAGATTCCGAAGTCCTTGATCTAATTCCTTAGCAATACAGAACAATCTATTGTTAAAATTATTTTGACCTTTTCAAATATATTTACCTAAGGTAAATAAAAATAAAACGTTTTGAGAAAACGGCTTTAATTGAAATTAATTTGTTTCAAAATGTCATTAGGAATTAACCCATTTTCCCTAGAAATTTAAACAAGAACTATCTTTAAAAAAGATATCCGACGTATTTAAATTTGAGTATATGTTTAGAACTATCATTTCGATAACCTTCAGAAGCACAATGACTTAATGATGCAGGACCTATTTAATTAAATCTCCATCTGAATGTAACTACAAGAAGGCGATTGCAGTGCACTGAAAACCTGCATAGTTTGACACAATTTGTCCTTGGTGGCAACACCCGTTCACTACCTTCATCTTGTGAACAACAATGTTCTAACTATCTAAAAATCAATGAATTACCAACAAAAGAACGTTACAAATTGTTTTGTGAATATTCCGATTATATTTAAATAAGTGATTTACCATTTAAAAAACGTGTTCTCTGTTTGTGTTCAGTATTCTCGGTCCTCGTATCTTTCTGTTTACATTCACCAAAACCCCGCGGAAATCTCACATGCGTAGGTGCGTTCTAAAAGTCATGTACGTTCGTACAACAAAGTTTACATTAAAAATTATATAATTGTCCCGAATAAACAGCTGTCATGGATGCAAAAAGCTATTGGAGAAAAAATTATTTTAATAAAAATATAAATCTTTGTAAGATCTAGTTCAAGTATTTATAGTTTTTCACTTGCTTTCCATCACGATATAATTAACGAGACGTTTTTTCAAACACAACCAAATCACCCACCATGACAGCATTTTGTCCAATCACAGAAAGGATTTTCGAGCATGCGTATTCTGTTGCCATAGTTAAGCGTCCTTAATTTCAAAGGACACAAACCGAAACTATTCCGACTACGTCGGAAAAACTATCCACTAATTTACCAAATTAAACCATTACATATGATCAAGTTATAGTCTTGATAACAATATTAAGACATATACATTAAAGAAATTTTTTTTAGAAATTCTGGTATGTTTATATAAACACGAAACTATACAAAGCATAATTTTATTTTTACAAAGTATTGACTTTCACCATTTGACAAAAGTATAAAAATTTTAAAGACGCTGAACCAACCATTTTATCAGAAAAATTACACTGGTTATATATCAGTTTGACAAACAACGTTTAGTTGATTTTAAAGAGTTATCTCCCTGTAGTGTTATGTACCACCTTAACTTGTAAAAAAACAAACCCATTCATTTAAAGTGGACATTAAAATGTAGTACACCCTTACTTCCGGTGATCTCCAATATGGCGGACTTAGAAATATTGATAATTTTTCATTTTAATATTCAACTTCGATGTAGAGTTTTGGATAGATTGATTAAAACAAAATAAAATCACTAAAGTTCTTAAACATCTTTAGAATTACCTATTTATGGTCGCAAATACATGTTTATTCACAATCGGAGAGATTATTTTTCAAATTTACAAAGATAGTGGTATTGTTTCTTTCATCTATGATGTACAAGTTCCTGATAAGATGAAGAGGCCTTACAAAGAGTTGTCCAAAAGGGTTCCCATGGATCATTTTTTCCCTTCGCCATTCATAAGCGATTGACTAGTTAACATATGAATCAATACCAAGCTTGTTACTCATTCGCACCCGCCATGGTATATTGTACGTTGTACTTGCTGAAAAAGACTAGACCGAGTGGTTGGAATAGCCTCAATAAGTATTTCCTCTCCCAAAAACATCTTTTTTCTTGCTTTGCTAACCCCATCTGATTAGTTTGTTCGATCTTACAACAAAACCACGTATCGTTCTATCAAACGACATTGTCAAATTCATAGCTGGTGATGTTGGTTGATCAATCATCATTCTAAATGAGTCACATCTTTAAACACCATCCATGTCACCAAAGCAGTTCCTTTTACAGCAAACGTGTAATCTCTCAATGCCTAGTGTATTTGAAAGGTCATGGATATATATATATATATATATCTAAAGCTTTTCCTACTTCCAAATGCAAGCCAAAGTTTGTCTGCCCCTATGTCACTGAAAAGCGAAAAAGCAATGACAGCAACATCAATATCGCCTGTTCGAGTCATGACTAAGTTAAGTCTGTGTTTCACTGCATTAGACACATTCATCTTGATTTAAGTGTCAGCCTCTTCGCGTGAACATGATGCTAAGCTTGAAACATCATGATGTTGTGGCCATGGATAACACAGAACAACCTAAGCAATTGTTGCTACAACTCCCTTTTCTTCAAAATCTATTGAGCAAGCTGTTTCGAATGACAACTTAAAAGTTCTTTCCTATTGTCATCATCTTGTTTTGACTCTGGATTCGTCTGTGTATTCCCTTTCCCCTAAATATAGCTCTTGCTTCTTATAACAAATGCTCAGGATGTTCTATCTTATCTACCTCGAGATGTATTTCAAGTTTATCACTATGTTCACATTAATAGGCTGACGATAGAATCATGGTGCATGTGTCTGATGCAATGAAATACGAGTCATCATTCGAAAAGTCGTTACTGATGATGCTGTCATTACTATTTCTCTATTCCGTGACAGGGGTAGACGAACTATGAATTGTGTTTGAGAGGGCAAAAAGCTTTGGATAAATATATATCAATGACCTTTCAAATGCCCCTGGCAATGATTGATTACACACACTTATTGACGGTGATCCATGTCTTAACCAGTTGTGATATGATTCTCTGATAGCTTGAAAAGGAAAGCGTGGGAGACATTGATGGCATTTGAAGATGTGACTTTAACATAAAAAATGATGATTGATTAACCTTAATCACCGAGGTTTAACTGTAAGATCACACAAACCTATCAGATGGGGTTAACGAATCAAGAAAATAACTATTTGCGCAAAAGAGAAGACTAATTGAGGGTATTCCCTCAACTTTGTCTAGTCTTTTCCAGCATTTCGAACGTGCAATATACTAAGGCAACTGTTTAGGGGGACGAGCTTCGATTTGGCTCTTATGCTAACCATTTCAGGCGCTAATGGATGGCGAAGGGACTAAGAGGATCACTTTTAAATAACTCTTTCTAAGGCCTCATCATTTCAGAAGGTTGTACATTGTGGATGTTCCAGGAAATGCTATTCAATGCCAAAAAATGCTACATCTTAAGCATCAGAAACAATAGCCATACAATCTACAGTTTAGCATAACCCGTACCTAGGCCTACAAATTTCGGAAGAACCCAAATGGACCACCTCAATATTAAACGTGCCAAAGAAAGCAAATTCAACACTAGGCTTTCAAAGAAGAAACTTGAAATACTGCCCACAAGATTGCAAAAAACAGCTTACATTTCGCTCTTTGATCAACGATGGAATATGGAGCCATAGTATGGGACCCTTACACGGTAGCAAACTTAAATAAGCTAGAAAGGTTACAACGTTAAGCGGCAAGATTTATCACCATCTATTACAAGTCAAGAGAGGACGGGTCTGTCTCCAATATGCTTGCCCAACTGGAACTACCAGACCTCCAGACAATTGCAAGACGAACAAGCTAGAAGTTGATATTTATGTACAAAGTGGTTTAGGGGCTGATTCCCGCTATTGAAGCAGACGAATTTCTAAAAAAAAGCACGTCCTTAGAGAAACATAACTGCTAAGAAGTTCGAAGAATACCACGCAACAAATATTGTGGAAAAGCAAGTAAAGAATCTCTCTATGTGTTTTGGTATTCCACTAAGGAAAACACCACAATACTCAAACTCATTCTTTGTAAAGACAGTGATCACGTCAAATCAGCTAGACGACACTGTAGTGTGCGCATCAAGCGTAGAGAGCGTCAAATCTGCTCTTAATACTCGTCAATAAATCGGCGGCGCTCACTCAAACCGTTATATTGGTATCGACAACGTATTCATACAGATACAGATACAGAGGATGTCGTGGCCATTGTTAATGGGGAAAATCGGGTCTCCCGTGCACTGCTTTGTTTGCATATAGTGGTGACTGTGAATAAACATGGTTTTTTTTAGCCATATAGAAGTAATTTGAAACATGTTTTAGTACTTCAGTAATTTTATTTTGTTTTAAACAATCTATCTAAAACTCTAAATCAAAGACATGGATTGAGGACTCTTTTTTGAAATTTACACCATATTGGGTTTTTTTTTACCGGAAGTGTTATTTAAAAATTTACAACACAATGAAATTATTTGTTTTCAGGATAACTAGAAGCCAATAGTTTAATGACAAGCAAAAAAAACCCCAACAAAATCATTTTCTTTACATTTTGAAAAAAGTTGAATATTAAAAATATAAAATTGATATTTCTATGTCCGCCATTTTGGATATTACCGGAAGATAGGGTTTTAAAGAGATATGTCTTATACATTGTATCCATGAAATCCGCAAAAGAAAGGTTCTTGCACAATGTAATGATAGTAGCAATACATTAAAACACATTTCAATTACCCTCCCTAAAAATAAGCTTATTCTAGTACTATATCCGCCATGTAGGATTTTACCGGAAGTAGGGTTTTTGAAGACATCTTATCTTTATCATATATCCAAAAGTAGTATATAACAAAGGTTTGTACCAAATATTATGTTAGTAGCATGATAATAACAACTTTTCAGATACTAGCCTTTGATATAGGGCTGATTTAAGTATGATGTCCGCCATTTTTGATTTTACCGGAAGTGAGACATAGTTCAGGAAGGTCTATGCCAAATTTCATGCTTGGAGCAGGATGTGCACAATTAGTCTGAAATATGATTGTAGCCGCCGGACTAATGTGACATTCGGGATCGAAGAACTTGCAGGTGCTACTTTATCAAACGTTATCAATGTCAAGGCAAAAAGTTGATGAACCAGTGTTATGTCAAAGAACGTCTCGTACTTAAAAAAAAAAGCTTATCGGAAGATGCCAAGAAGACCTTGTTGATGAATTTTCCGTATTAACTTCCCAAATGATGCACGATGGCCTTGAAGTATAAAATTATATCATCTAATACATGTTTTTCATAACGTGTTATAGTGTTCTTTTATTTGTCTTTTTAAATTATTACTTATTCTGTTAGTCTTATTTATGGTATTATCAATTTGATTTGGTTCGGTACTTTTACATCCCAGTAATGTGTTACGTTAATTTTTGTCTTTCGTTTTTTACTTATGAGCATTATCTGTCTGCCTTTTTGTATTTTTGTTGTTGATATATTTATTTTTTGCTATAGTGATCGAGATTATAACATAAATGTTGACTGCTGTATCCTTATATTTGACATATTAACATATTTTATTTGTTTGTTTTTCTCACACATTGATGTCAATATAATGGAATTTAAAGATACTTTCGTGCAAGTGAGAGGTTTAGCTAGCTATAAAATCAGGTTAAATCTGCCATTTTCTACATCAGAAAATGCCTTTATAAAGTCAGGAATATGACAGCTGTTTCCTTTTCGTTTGATGTGTTTGACTTTCCGTTTGAATCTTCATCGGAATTTCGGTATTTTTGTCATGTAACTTTTTGATGGAGGAAAAAAAGCAGTATGCTCAAACAGGAATCCTTTGCAAAAATACTGAACTCCGAGGAAAATTCAAAGTGGAAAGTCCCTAATCAAATGTCAAAAATCAAAAGCTCAGATACATCAAACGAATTTTTTCATGATTTATTATCTTTTATACTTTAAATTATACTATAGTAAGCAGTGGTATTTTGATTTTTACTATAAATATAGACATACACGCATACTAATGATAAGATGACAGTAATTGTGTGCTAGTAGTGAGAGAAAGCGTGAGTGTGAGCAGCTTTATTCATTTTTCTTTAACAACTATATTCTTGTATTATGAATATATTTTTTTTTTCAAAAATGGATAGTCTTTTATATAACTTTCAATGCTTATACCAAAAACCATAGTCGGGTGGTGATTGTGGGGGTATTGTAAAATTCTTACTATTGAAAAACAAATAAAAGATAAAAAAAACATCCAACGAATGGATAACAACTGATATATTCCTGACTTTGTACAGGTATGTAGAAAATGTATATTAAACCTGGTTTAATAACTAGCTAAATCTCTCACTTAAAAATGGTTGATAATTAGAAATATAGGTTATATAATTTTATAGAGGCTAGAGGTATAGGGGGAGGGTTGAGATCTCATAAACATGTTTAACCCTGCCGTAATTTTGCGCCTGTCCCAAGTCAGGAGCCTCTGGCCTTTGTTAGTCTTGTATTTTTTTAATTTTAGTTTCTTGTGTACAATTCGGAAATTAGTTTGGCGTTCATTATCACTGAACTAGTATATATTTGTTTAGGGGCAGCTGAAGGACGCCTCAGGGTGCGGGAATGTCTCGCTACATTGAAGACCTGTTAGTGACCTTCTGATGTTGTTTTTTCTATGGTCGGGTTGTTGTCTCTTTGACACATTCCCCATTTCCATTCTCTATTTTATATAATTTTAAAACATTAGACACCATTCATGATCTCACAAATCCTCAACATGTACACAAAAAGGGCAGTAAATCAGATAATTCTGTCGTTTTTGATAATTTTGTGTTTTAACATGATCTTGAACATCAAAACACAATCTAAGTTTGTGAACGTAAAGATAAATGAAACAAGACCGATAGTAAAAGATTTATTCAAAAACTCAAACAAATAGATAACAACTGTTATATTTCTGACTTGGTACAAGCATTTCACACCGAACACCCAATCTAAAGTTCACATTTCAACCTTATTTTAAATCAGTTTTCTTGGTGTATGAGCAACCGCAGATACAAATTCCTCATACTTGCCAATAGAACACCTGGTCTTAAACTCCTGTGTAAACCCACATTTTCAGATATGAGCGGCATTCATCTAAGAAACACATAAGCCAATAAAAATAAAACATATTCGAAAAAAAACTTTCATCGACACATCACGACGACAAACCCTGCAATCAATAAAAAAATGAGGCTGTACATTCGTGTGCACATCCACGGAAATAAACTAAACATAGATACCAGGATAAAAAAATGTATTTTTGCCAGACGCGCGTTTCGTCTACAAAAGACTCATTAGTGGCGCTCGAATAAAATTTCTCCACCAGCAGTGGCATCGACCCAGTGGTTGTAAATAAACACTCATCATAGATACCAGGACTAAATTTGGTATAAACGCCAGACGCGCGTTTCGTCTACTAAAGACTCATCAGGGACGCTCGAATCCAAAAAAATTAAAAAGGTCAAATAAAGTACGAAGCATTGAGGACCAACATACCTAAACGTTTTGCCAAATATAGCTAAGGTAATCTATTTCGAAGTATTTTTTCCTTCTTAATAAGTGAATAAAAAATCTATTAGAAAATCTGAATTGCTGGATTCAAACTTTGCCTTTGGACAGACCGATTTCAAGATATGCATGCTATTCTGGTACTGTTATCAGTTAGAAAGTTTCACATTTTATTTTTGTATGGATTCATACAAGTCTTAAAATAAATATTTAATTACAATTATTGCCACTTTTTTTGTCTTTAAATACCTGAATTGTTATACAGAAGTTTTGCAATGAAGACAAACATGTTTATAAGGTCGAAAGAAGGGGGAGTGTGATGATTGAAACATTAATTAAGAGATGTCACAAAGCATTTCGTAACTTGTCCGAAAGAATAAGGCTATATTTATACTAGACAATATTGCTTTTAAGGTCGGAAGAAGGGTGAGTGCGATGATTGTAACAATTTAATTATTATCCGTCACAATACAATACATAACATGTGTGGTATTTGCTTGTCCGAAAGAACACGTATATAACTATGCTAGCGATTGTTTTCCCCCTCTCATACAGAACAGTTTTATAAACTTTTAAATGCAATTCTTGTTTTGTAAACTATAGGACAACAAATTCAAATTGCCTTGGAATCTTTCCATCAGTAAATAGTTGAAAACGTATTAACCTTTCACAAATGATGTATCTACGTTTTGCAAAACAATAACAAGTACCGATAAAATTAAAATATGAATCAGGGAAATTGTTGATGAGTGCGAAATGTATTTTCCGTCAGCGAAATAGACAATAAATGACATCATTTAATGGATAGCAATTATGAAAACAATATTAATGATAAAGGACACTAGAACTAATAAATACTATTAATGTAATTAAAGAGTTGTAGGCATCTGGTGGGGATTTAATTGATTGATTAACGTCCAGTGGTTAATAGTTTATACAAATTTTACGTGGAATCTTATATGTAGGGTGGGAAAAACATTGAAACAGTCACTGGAAAATGAATAGAAGTCGGAAGCAGTCATTTGCTTTACTTTATTCTTTTTGGCAGCATTTTGTCAAGGTTATAGTTGACTTTTTGAAATTGTTTAAACATGCTACCCCTTATTTACTTGATTTTGTATTTACATTTTGTTATAGATCAAATGTGTTCGTTCAGTGTATGTTCACTTGTGATAATATGCGTTTTGATTGAGTTAAGCCATTTCAATTCATATGTTATAGTATGTCTTTTTATGTTTTTATAACTTCCCACTAACACCATACACCATACACCTTTACACCATACACCTTGTACCATTACACCATACACGTTACACGTTTGCACCATACACCTAAAACATACACCATACACCATTACCCATTCTATCTACACGATCCAAAATTACTCATTATGCAATTAAATTTCAAATATTAAGATTATTATTATTGTTTATTTTTAAAATCCGAAACATTGAAATAAAAAGAACTTTGTTTTCAACTAATGAACTGTCGTACACCATCCATTCACGCCATTCCCGATCGCACGTTACACAATCACACCACTCCTCATACACCATTACACCATTCCCCTTACACCATACACCATAGCACCATACACCTTACACCATTGCACCATATGCCATACACCATTACACCATACACGTTTTTTGGGAAGTTTACACCATTCAAGGGCTGTAACACTATTGTTTGAAGTAAGGGTAAAGGTTGGTACCTATATAAACCCACTGCATTTCTTAGCACCTGTCCTAATTTAGAAATCTGATGTTCAATAGTTGTTGTTTGTTGATGTGGTTCATAAGTGATTCTCGTTTTTTATATAGATTAAACTGTTGTTTTTCCAGTTTGAATGGTTTCACGCTAGTCAGTTTCCACTAAACCTCTTTCTAAAGTTCTTACTGCCATACTCACTGCAGTCAACAAAGGACTTCAGAAATATTCCGAAACGGTATATTCAAGAAGTGGTGTTAATCAGATGTGGATACTGAAAAATTCAAAAGAGTTATTGGTGAATTTGAAATCTCAATCATTAAAACATTGTACCAACATAAAAACCTTTGATTTTTCAACTCTTTATACCACTATTCCACATACTAAACTTAAGGTCGACTGAAATAACTCGTCAGCTTATGTTTAATTAACAAAAATGGCATTTAACGTTTTAAATATCTAGTTTTGGGCTGGAATTCAGCTTACTTTGTGAAAAATCATACAGAGTAAAAAAAAACCAAATATACCGACGAAGATATCACTGCCATGCTGGACTATTAATTGACAACATATTTGTTGAATTTGGAGGTTTGGTCTTCCAACAGACTATTGGAATCCCAATATGTACCAATTGCGCTCCTCTAATTGAAGATTTGCTTTTATATGCATTTGAAGCAGAATTTATCCAAGGGCTTGTACAGAAAGGAGAAAAGAAATTAGCCCAGTCTTTTAATTTCACCTTTCGGTATATTGATGATGTACTGTCTCTTAATGATAGTAGATTCAGTTATCACTTACATGTAATATATCCAAGTGAACTTGAAATTAAAGATACTACCGACACAGATAAATCTTCTTCATATTTAGACCTTTTTCTCGAAATGACTACTGATGGTAGGTTGAATACCAAAATTGTTGACAAACGCGATGATTTTAATTTATCTACAGTCAACTTTCCATTTCCGTGTAGCAACATCCCAGCGGCACCCGCATATGGAGTTTATAAGTCTCAATTGATACATTACTCTAGAGCTAGCTCAAAGTACGCCGATTTTGTTGAACGAGGAAGACTGCTTTCTCAAAAGTTGCTAAGACAGGGCTATGAATCAAATTAAGGTCATCCCTCAAGAAATTTTACGGTCGCTATCATGAGCTGATTGGCCATTATGACAAAAGTGTGTCAAAAATCATATCTGATATTCTTCCTCAGTCATAATAACTTTCCTTCATTACCGGACTGAACAAAGAAATAACACGACGGATGCCGTATACGGTGCAGGAAATGCTTACCCTTCCGGAGCACCTGATTTCACTCCCGGTTTTTAGTGGAGTACGTGTTGTTTCTTAATTATTATTTATAGCTGTTGATGTGGATGTCCTTTGGTTTTTGTGAGTTTTTATTTGCTCCTTGGTTTTGATTGTTATTGTCTTTGGGGTCATTTATAGCTTGCTGTGTGAGCCTTGGCTCACGGATGAACACTGTTCTTTGACCTATAATGCAAATAGTTTACTTTTATTTACAAACTGTGACTTGGATTAAGAGTTGTTTCATTTGCACTCATACTACACCTTCTTATATATGTTAAGGATGTTAGTTTAAGGATCATATGTCGGGTTTTATTTTGCTACATGGATGGAATTATCAACTTCGAACCATCATTATCATTCGAAAAGTAATCATAGATGAAGGTACATACTACCGCTTTTAATATGTATCAAAGCACATCTTTAGTACAGCATATACATTACATTTTCTGAGTTTTGTTTTATTAAGTATTGATTCTTTTTTTGCAGTTTTCGTTACTTCTTATAGCAGATTTATTTATCGACCTATTAAAATCCTTTTTGTGTCTTCCACCTGTCTCATAAAACTATTTTGTCATGATATATTTGATATCCAGTCAAGTAGAGATGCAACGAGATAAGTCTTTAGACTATTAAGATTGATAGCATTCAGTTATTTTTAGCTTGCACATATTGTTTAATAGATTTTATAGAACCTGCTTATAACTTGTGGTAAATGTAATTTTTTTAAATGTTAAAAGGTTTCTAAATTATCGGTTAAAATAGCGATACAGTTTTCATACCACTTATGAAATTTTGTAATACTATAGCTGCTAGGAGTTCGGAATTGAGGGAAGCACCAAAAAGTTGATAAAAATGGTAGATAAGAAGTAAATAATTACTTAAATTTATAGGGTACAACTAAATTAATAACTTGTTTGCGTTGTTATTTTTTTTGTTATCTGATCGTTTATAAATAGCACAAATCTCAGTTGACTTTTATGCATACGGACAATTATGTGTTAAAGTGCAATAGTTCTAAAGAGTGGGGGAGTGTCATGTTGAATTTTTATAGAGTTTTATAAAAAAACTGTCAGAAAACGTCAGTCCTGATTTGTGTAAATGTGTCTTTTACTTCAGAAATTATGAGACGAACACAATTTCTTATAACTTTCTCATAAGATTATAACATGAATGATTTAAAAATGGCATGTCAATTCATGGTTTTCAAAATACAAAAGACACTTTTTGGAAATTCTATTAAGATAAGAAATTGCTTTAAAAATTATATCTGTTTATCATCGTTCATTAAACTAGCCTTTCATATATAACTGTTCCTGCAATATATTAATTTTGTCTCGCATAACTGCTTTATGCTCACAACCTTGCTGCAGTTTAGGAAAGCCTTCAAAAATTACTGTCAAATATATTAAATAAAATTATAAAACTAAAAATATGCATGAAACGAATTATTATACATTTTTTTTTGTCATAATCACTTCACGATAGTTTGTCACGCCTGTTGTGTGAAGGTTGCAGAAACTTTCTGTGTGATTTCAATATTAATGTATACTATATATTTTTGAAATACTAAGGCTTTTCTACCTCAGGAATAGATAACCTTACCTTGGCAAAACTTTTAGGAATTTTGGTACTCAATGCTCTTCAACTTGGTACTTTATTTGGCCTATTTTTTTTTTTTTTGGATTCGAGCGTCACTGATAAGTCTTTTGTAGACGAAACACGTGTATGACGTTAACACATAAATTTAATCCTGGTATCTTTGATGAGTTTATTAGTAACAGTTTATTTTTTCTCGAGATAAATTCACGCATTGACAAAGATCCACTATTCCAACTTGTTTTTCAGAGTCTTCTACATTTAGGCAGATCATCCGTATCGGTAGCTGCTTTCAGTACTTGTACGAGCTTTGTATAACGAAAGAAAACCTAATATATATAAAAAATAGAAGAAAATGTGGTATGGTTGCCAATGAGACAAATCTCCACAAGACCAACAGAGGGACAAAAGATACCAGAGGGACAGTAAGATGACACAGCAATTAACAACTATAGGACACCGTATGGCCATCAACTATGAGCAAAACTCATAGCGCATAGTCAGCTATTAAAAGCTCCGAAATGAAAAAGTAAAACCATTCATTATGTTTATTCTTTTCATTGCTAAATGATTTTATCAAAAAGTCTATTGGTTACCTTCACAAGGGTGCACGTTTGAATGGGGTATGTATAAATACGAAGAATGTATAAATTTAACGAAAAATCTGATGCATCGTTCAAGAAGATTACAATGCTCCTTACTAGCTGACATCAACTCATTGAATCATGTTCACCGAGCCTACATATGGAATTTATCCTTAGTTCTCTTAATACTAGAATGCATAGAATATTTGGCAATGGTCGTACAGCAAGCCACAATTAAGAAAAAAGAAATTTTTGAAACTTGACCATATCAAGCTTCAGACTATAACAAACAAAATATTCAGCGTCGAGCATCACTGAATAGACATTGTCGAAATGCGCATCTTGTTTATAAAAAAGTGCACTTAATGTTGTTTCTGCGATAGGTTCTTGATCAAAATAGCACTTTTGAAATGATATTTACAATTTGGAGTTTTAATTTTTTTTTGATAATGGATAATGAAAGTTCAGTTGATTTCAAAAACGTCAAATGAAAATGATTCATTGACTACAGTATATTTGACACTGAAGAAAAATTACAAAAAAATAAATCGCTCAAACGGGCAGTGTCACTTTTGCAATGAAAACGAATCACTTTTTCATCTTTTTATTTATTGTAAACTGGTGGAAGACGTTTGGCGGGAAATTTTTGAGAAAATATGGGAATTTTGTTCAAAATTAAATATCGAAAAATTACAAAAATCGGAAACAAGTATAATTTTTGGGGTCATTTATGCAGATGCATCTTATACCAAAATTTTAGATACGGTGCTTCTAATCACGAAATGAGTTATCTGGAAAACTAGAAATATCAAAAAAAAAAGAGATAAGTAAATCGGTGATTTTAAATATGATAAAACATGAAATTCAACTGTTGCTCAAAAATCCTCAACCAAATACGAAAAATGAAGCCTTTTCTACTATGTGTGACATTTTTTGTATATAAATATATATTTTGCATGGTCAGTTCAATACAATGACCTCATTGATACTGAATGAATAATAATATGTACACTGCTCTCAACTCCCTACATGTAATTTTTATTGTGTATGTAATTCATGTATATCCTCTAATTGTAACAAGACATATTGTATCAACAGGTTCATTTTATAAACAAATATTTACTCACCATATCTTTGAAATAAATCCTTTTTGGAAATCAAAATCATTAATCCATTTTTTATGATGAACTACACATCCCGTTAACAAATCGCACGTGGTAAGGGATCATTCGACCAGAAATTAAATGTAATTAAAATTAACATAACAAAAGACTTGATGTATGATAAAATTGAAACTGCTTAATAAATACAGGTAGCCTTTGTGAGAAATAAATAAAGATTAAAAAAACACTTTATTCAACAAATTATATATGGTGAGAGGTAAAGATATATAGATCGATAACGATTGCAGGTACATGTACATTTGTACAAGGATAGATAATATTTATAAAGGTTGATGTTAATAAATCTTAGTGGGAGTTTTTTTTTCTCATTGCTT
Organism: Mytilus edulis; assembly: GCF_963676685.1. Lineage (NCBI taxonomy): Eukaryota > Metazoa > Mollusca > Bivalvia > Mytilida > Mytilidae > Mytilus > Mytilus edulis. Next base: position 31,392,501 of record NC_092346.1, read on the forward strand.
TTCCCCCGACAAATGAGACTGTAAAAATTGGGGCCCCCTTAGTTGCTCCCCTGGGCAACTGAGGGTTGATGTAACAGGTGATTGTTAATAAAATATGTTTAATATTTAAAAAAAAAAAATGATTCATTGACACCTGGAAATTTATCAGTGATTGTTATTTTCGAAATATATGTCATCTCATAATTAATATTTCTTTTTATATATGTTACAGTTCAGTAAATACCTGTAATTACTAATAAATCTAGGAAATGCATGTATTTACTGATTGTTTCAGTGATTACAGGTATTCACCGATTTGTTTTGTAATTTTTACAGCTATTTACGTACTTGATACTTTGTATTAATTCAAGATACCGAATATTAAAGTAACGGGGAAGGGATTGTATGATTACTTTAGGGTTAAGGAATTAAATATCCTTTTTGAAACTCGCTAAAAATCATTTGCAGCATGCAAGACAATGATATAAATTCATAGGCAACTTCCACGTTTCTTTTTGATGAAAGACATTCGGTTATTTCTTAGGTGGGTTTGGTGCTTTTTTGGTGGATTTTCACAATGTGTGTACTACTGTATTTTTTTTACATTATAAATCACAAATGTAAATTATAGGGGCGGGGTGTATTCGACAAAACTAGTTTACCCCAGCACATAATGCAGATGCCTGTTCCAAGTGTTAATCCAAGTCCTAATATGGGTCCAGGAAATGGACCTGATAGGAGCTAATGTTTGGCAAATAAAGGGGTGCACGTGTATCCACTAAGCCACTCTCCGTTTTACTGCAGTCAAAGACCCTTTAGTGTAAACATATTTTATTAATTATATTCAGGTACATACATAGGCATTTACATAATAATACATGTGAAATAATTAATAGGATCCAGAAACAAGCTCTTAGCTTATATTAATCCGTTTCCTAGACCCTTTGAGCAGGAATGTTAAAAAATCTGCATAGGTTGAACTATTTGAAGTACAGCAGAAATGTCATGAAAACCATTACTTACTATGAGAGAAGATTGTAATAATCTCTTGGCTTTTTTGTAGTTTAATTTTCAAACTAAATTTTTACTCTGCTGATTATTTTGTTTAGCTTTTCCCTTGGCATTTAGACTCGGCCGCATTTCTAATTGTACAATTTGAACAACTCAGCTGTAGATATTATTTCTTTCTCGTCGCGCATTTTCAAAATAACATGTTTGAGACAGTTTAAAGGGGCATTATCTGTCAAAATCACGTTCACTGATTTGACTCAAAATCTTATATTTGATTTATGATATACTAAAAAATATATCCAAATTATAAATCGTCTAAAATAAACAATAAACAATGAATAAACTCGATTATATATATCAACATTTTGTGTGTATAAATCTCATATAATAATTATCGAGATGACCTCCGAAGACTGTCAACGATCATATACTAGTTACTAAATATGAACATGTACATGTATAAGAATGATCTTTTTTGTGGATCAAACAAACAACCAAATGTTTCATCCCCTCTATTTTACTTTCAATATTGACATTCTTTTCTTTTTCGAAACGCACGTCTGGCGTATTATTTTTTTTAATCCTGGTACCTTTGATAACTTTTTAATAGCTAAATGCATGCGTGACCAATCTCCAGCTAAACGATAACATTGAAGGTTTTATCCTTTTCTTATCAGCTGACCATACATGTACAACATTGTTTTAACAGTAAGTAAAAAAGTGTAAAAATTCATTTAAAGATTAATAATCACTGGTTATAATTGGGCAGTTTCAGGAATTACGTGTATTAACTAAGTTCATCAGGAATTACATGTAATTCCTAAATTTTAGTAACTACATGTAATTGCTAACATTCAGTAATTACATGTAATTCCTAAATTTTAGTGATTACATGTAATTCCTAATTTCACGTATTTACTGTATCATAAATATAATATCGGATGAGAGTATATGACTTACTACTGATATGACACTAACAGCAAACTTTTATGCGCTCTGGCACCAGTGTCTTTTTTCTTAAAAGTGAAGAAGTTACCAGTAGGCATTTACGATTTTCGTTTGCATTTGTGATTTCGAAATTAAATTTTCAATAATGCAATGTGAAACAACAAAAATACCGAACTCCAAGGAAAATTTAGCACGGAAAATCCCTAATTAAATGAAAATAGTGTTTGTTTTAAAACGTCAGATGTACATGCATCATTGCTGCCTGGTAAATATCAATGATGGCTGCAACTGTCATCTCCCAATTAATACGTGTTATTATTGATATTAATGTACGAGGAACCATACGTACTGCAGAAGGGACAAAAATTGAATATTTAGGTGTGCAAGTGAGTGTTTTCGTAAAACAGAAACTCGGTTGGTACTAACAGCTTGTGGTTTTAAATCTATTTTTGATAATAGAAAATTGTAGACTTCGAAAACTTTCAAAGCATATGATGCATTACTACTTAGTATCAATGCTGTAACTATGAAATATCAGTCATTCTCTAATAATACATGGTTTTATGAATACAATTAAATGAAAAAAAGCATAAATATTATCAATGTGACAAAAACTATCTAATTTAACAAATATACTCAGTCAAATGTTTTTCGAACTCCTTTTTTGACATCTTTTCAATATATATGTGATTAATAATTATGATCTAGATCCTTAAAAATGTCCGTATTTAAGCAAACAGAAGAACAGATACAATGTTGTACATCAACATTGTGGCCGAAGTTGTAAGATATTGTTGTGATAAGCATGATATTTTGCTCGTAAAAAACAAGCACAAAAGTACTGAAAAATGTTTACGTATGTTTGAAGTGGAATTAATTTATAATATGATAAATATGATTTAGAAAACTCTTATGTTAGGTAGAGTTTTCAAAGTAAGATTCATTAAAATTGCATAAAATAAATTGGTTGAACAATGGATACTACTTTACTAAGTCACCCTTTTATGCTTTCAAGTTCAAAAATTCGGAAAAGTTTTACGTTTTCGTTTGAAGAGAGAATTATTTATAAATTGATAAACAAGTTTTTGTAGAAACTTTATCGTCAGAAGAGATTCCATAGTAAGATTCATAAAAGTTGCGACATTAAAATGCATAATATAAGAGATGTCAATTTGTAAACATCTTCTAAGACTGTTACGCTACATTTGAAAATGCCTGTACCAAGTCAGGAATATGACAGTTCTTGTCCATTCGTTTTTGATGCGTTTTGTTATTTGATTTTGCCATGTGATTATGGACTTTCCCAATTGATCTTCCTCTAAGTTCAGTATTTTTGTGATTTTACTTTTTGGCATGAAGAATGTGGAAATGCAATGCATCATTGGACTAAGTCAATCTTTAAAGACAAATAAAAATAAAACACGAAAAGCTATCATTGAGACTAAATTTATACTTTATCAGAAGATAAGTCGTCAGAATAAAATGAAAACAATGAATTGGACTTTTTGTTAAATTTTTAATACAATTGAAATTTGGGTTCAATTACTTTGTTTGCCATTACTAAGCGCCGGAAAAATTGACTTTTACGTTAAACTGAAACGTTTTAGCGTTCGTATTTCTAGAAGTACTGTCGTATAATTCTTATTCAAATATTTCAAATACAATTACATAACTCTGATCGATATTTCAACGATAACATAACTGAATGTTTTCTTTTAGTGTGAACTGGTTAAAAATGCAGATCATATTACAATAGGTTCCCCAATAAAAATTGAAAAGTCGTTGTTTGTAACGTATAAACAACATTATCGCTATTTTGTGCATTTTTCTTTTGATCTTTTTTTGTGATTTTCATATCATGCTACTCGCTTGAGATGGAAAAATTATCGCTAGAAACTAAGGAGGCCACGTGGCGTTGCTAACGAAATGGACATGAAATGGACAACGTCGTCATAGGTAAAATAGCGATAAACAGATTATCATTGGTCATCTCAACTCGATTGCTTTTCTCACTTTCGCTGTACCAGCTCAAGCGAGAAAATCAATCTCGTTGAGATGATCAACGATAATCTATAAATAGCTAACCCATATTTATATCTCGTTTTTTAACACTCATCTAAGTATCAAAACGACTCCAACAGGAGCGAGACTGGGGGTGTAAAAAGGGAAAAGTCTGGCTTCTTCTCCGCTTTCACCAGCTGCCATGCGAACATAACTGAGTCAATTGTCACAATCGGGATAAAGACACGATCGGATACAACTACACATGTTCCAAGGTCTTAAATGAGCTCAAATTGTCCACAGTTTTAGTACAATTTCTAAAGAGGAAGAAAGGTAGAAAAATAAAAGAAATTTAAATTGGTAAAACAACTATTTACAACAAAGCTACATAACAAGACACGTATTTCAGGAATCAATATGTTGAAGAATTTGCCTTTTCTTCAGTAGAAATACATGTACCCCTAAGGGGTTATCATAATTGTCAACCATTTTTCAAAGTGTACTAAACATTGAAAATGGTTGACAATTATGGATGACCCCTAACAAAATAAAAAGCATGACTTTAAGTTATTGACAATTCAGAATATATATTTATCCGTGTTTTTGAAATAATGAAATGAAATCTTTTAAAAGATTCAAGAAATTTAAAATCTGCTTACTTTCTAATCGTTGATTCATACCATGGTTGTTTTTTTTTTTTTGGTTTTTTTTTAACAAGCCTTCCTTCCTCCCTTTTTAAATCAATCCTTAACACATTAAAAGACCAGACTGTCTTATTCACAGTTGATACAGATTAACCTTGCTTATTTTTTGACTAGTTGGAAACTTTGACTTGCTTTTCACCATTACTTTTAATACCATGCCAGATGCCACTAGTAAAGTATCCTATGATTACTTTAAACTGATCACTTGATTTTTTCCCGAGTTAGTTGCGGGGACCATATTTCTAATAATAAATTTCCTTGTATTTGCGTGAATTATTGTACGTCAATGATTTTGTAATTTTTTTGTCGGAAGGTTAATAATTTACGGTTATTGTTATACCCGATTCTCCCTAACGTTTTTATACTCATAAGTGATCAACTGTGTTACCATAAAACTTCTGAAGCGAGATCAAAAACGTAGCGATAATTCACTCCATATACTCCGTAATATGTTTTCAAACTCATTTTTGCCCCTTTTGTGGACTTTCCATTCTAAGTAGCAACATTCCAGCATCACCTGCATACGGTGTATATATTTCCCAATTGATACGATATTCCCGTGCTTGCATTTCTTACCATGATTTTCTTGATAGAGGGTTGTTACTCACAAGGAAGCTATTAAATCAAGAGTTTCATACGGTGAAGTTGAAATCATCTCTTCGTAAATTTTACGGACGCCATCACGAGTTGGTTGACCGTTATTGATTAACCGTTTCACAAATGATATCGGATATGTTCCTTACGTCGTAACTACAATCCCCTTCCATTCAGAAATGTGACCTACCGAATTAGACTATTTATCGGATTTGTTTTCTCATAAGCAACACGACGAGTGCCACACGTGGAGCAGGATCTGCTTACCTTTCCGGAGCACCTGAGATTACCCCTAGTTTTTGGTGGGATTCGTGTTGTTTATTCTTTTGTTTTCTATGTTGTGTAATGTGTACTATTGTTTGTCTGTTTGTCTTTTTCATATAAAGCCATGGCGTTTTCAGTTTATTTTCGATTTATGAGTTTGACTGTCCCTCTGGTATCTTTCGTCCCTCTTTTAATCTTTTCATATTTTTAAATACAATTATATTTTTGTACCTCTATATTTGACATTTTTACCTATTAAGTCTTTTTGTTTTGTTCACAAATCATTGTGAATGTTATTGGATTTTACGTGAGAGGTTTAGATAGCTATTAAACTAGGTTTAATTCACCATTTTCTACCTCCGATACTGACAGTTCCAAGTCAGGAATATGACAGTTGTTATCCATTCCTTTGGATGTGTTTGAGCTTTTGATTTTGCCATTATATTACGCACTTTCACCCGCTTTTTAACCGGAGTACAATATTTTTTGTTTTTTTTACTTTCTTTGTATCTTCAACCTATTTTACCGCCTGATTTTGTTATTGATGATCATTAAAGAAGTCATCTTGACCTACTTTTTTGTAAAGACTTATTACGATGTTGGTGTAAATTACATCTTCGATTCATATATCAGCAATTATGAAGGAACATAACCAATAGACATGAGTTCGATGCATTTCCGTCAGAAACTTTGGATTGGTGAACATCATTTGTGCGTTTAGGGGCATCGTCGCTTCCGTTCCCACGTTGAGCGAGTGGCTGGAAAACTATGAAGCTATATTGCACGAATTATTCGGCTAATTGAGTTCTCATAATTGACAATCAGCTCTGCTGTCGTAAGGTAATTGTTATTAAGAACCTACGGAACAAACGTTTTTCTAGTTTATTCTGCACAATGACGATCACTAAGATGCTTGATTAACGTTGATAATGCAGGGATACATCCGATCCTCTCTTTCAGGGAAATGACAAACTCGAATGGAGTCAATTACTTGGAACTGTTAACAAAAATTTACAAAGCAAAACGTGGGTAACCGAAGGTCTAGTAAATATAAATCAGTGAATATATATATATGATTCATTATTAGGGTCAAGGTCCTTAAAATGTCTGTATTCAAGCAAACAGAAGAACATAGACAATAATAAATATGGATATTAGGTCAAAATTTTAACACATAGTTGTAACTTAAGCATCATATTTTGCATGTAAAGAACAAGTATTGATTTTCTTATATATGTTTGAGGTGGAATTTATTCATATATTGATAAATAAACTCATCATAGATACCAGGGTTAAATTTTGTATATACGCCAGACGCGCGTTTCGTCTACAAAAGACTCATCAATGACGCTCGAATCCAAAAAAGCTAAAAAGGCCAAATAAAGTACGAAATTGAAGAGCATTGAGGACCAAAATTCCTAAAAGTTTTGCCAAATCCTGCTAAGGTAATCTATGCCTGAGGTAGAAAAGCCTTAGTATTTCAAAAAATTCTAAATTTTGTAAACAGTTAATTTATAAATATAACCATATCAATGATAATTCATCTCACCACAAGTGCTGACTACTGGGCTGGTGATACCCTCGGGGAAATAAATCTCCACCAGCAGTAGCATCGACCCAGTGGTTGTGAATAAACTCATCATAGATACCAGGACTAAATTTTGTATATTCGCCAGACGCGCGTTTCGTCTACAAAAGACTCATCAGTGACGCTCGAATCCAAAAAAGTTAAAAAGGCCAAATAAAGTACGAAGTTGAAGAGCATTGAGGACCAAAATTCCTAAAAGTATTGCCAAATCCAGCTAAGGTAATCTGTGCCTGAGGTAGAAAAGCCTAAGTATTTAAAAAATTCTAAATTTAAGTGCTGACTACTGGACTGGTGATACCCTCGGGGAAATAAATCTCCACCAGCAGTGGCATCGACCCAGTGGTTGTAAATAAAGTCATCATAGATACCAGGACTAAATTTTGTAAAAACGCCAGACGCGCGTTTCGTCTACAAAAACCTCATCAGTGACGCTCGAATCCAAAAAAGCTAAAAAGGCCAAATAAAATACCAAATTGAAGAGCATTGAGGACCAAAATTCCTAAAAGTTTTGCCAAATCCTGCTAAGGTAATCTATGCCTGAGGTAGAAAAGCCTTAGTATTTCAAAAATTCTAAATTTTGTAAACAGTTAATTTATAAATATAACCATATCAATGATAATTCATGTCAGAACAAGTGCTGACTACTGGGCTGGTGATACCCTCGGGGAAATAAATCTCCACCAGCAGTGGAATCGACCCAGTGGTTGTAAATAAACTCATCATAGATACCAGGACTAAATTTTGTTTATACGCCAGACGCGCATTTCGTCTACAAAAGACTCATCAGTGACGCTCGAATCCAAAAAAGTTAAAAAAAAAAAACAAAAAAAAAAAAACAAAAAAGGCCTCAGGTTAATATGTTTTAAGAAACCTTTTGCTAGGCAGATTTTTCAAAGTAAGATTTATTAAAACTGCACAAAATAAAAACTGGTTGAACAATGAATACCACTTAACTTAGTCACCATTTTATGCTTGCAAGTTGAAAAGTTCGGAAAATTTAACGTTTTTATTTGATGTGGAAATTATATATCAATTGATAAACAGTTTTTGGGAAATTCTATTGTCAGTAGAGATTTCATAGTAAGTTTTAAAATAATTGCGTTATTCAAATAAATTAGTCGTATCAAATGAGATGTCATTTTATAAACATCTTCTAAAACTGTTCAGCTTCGCCTGCTGAGTGTAGAAATGCAATGAATCATTTGACTAAGTCAATCTCCAACGACAAATACAAATAAATTATTTAAAGCTATTATTGAGACACATTTCATACTTCATTTGAAGATAAACTGATAAAAGATAAAACAAATTGTTACATTGTCCATCTCAACTTTATTGATAAAACACCTTTTGAAAAAAATACATATATCATTTTGCAAATACCTTCTTGGAACCAAGAAAACCTCTTCAAATATAGAGTGAAATAGGAACAAGGTAGACTTCCAGTTGAAACTTTTATTACAACCCAATGTATTTGATACATTGCTAGAATAAATAATTTAAACCAATGATTCAAAGAGGCCTTTGAACTTTCAAGTCCCTTCATTTACAATGTGTATATTCTTGGTATACATATGCTAAAGACAAGGCGGCCAATTGTACGAATATAACAGATGTAAGCCTTTTAAAATCAGAAATTAAAAATGAAATAAATGACTATCATAAGGATTTATATAAAAGTAAAATAGAAAAGATGACAAAAGTAGCAAACGTTTTCTGTATAAAAACTCTCACTTGAAGCATATTTTTACTTATTGTAACATAGATATGGAATATTGTAATATTATCAATTTATATCTTATGTTGCTAAATATGATCAACTGTCGTACATTATTTAGTGTTTTTTCTTGTTTATTGTATGTTTAAAATTGTATTGGCACACACATTGTAAATTTTTGAAGATAATTAATAAAATTATGATTGTAATAAACCCTCTTCAAATCAGGAGAAACAGATCAATTAGGATGTCATAATTGTCGCAGAGGTAATAATGAGCATTTTAATATAGGATAGAACATATTCAATATGAGCAACAGCTATATCTAATAATAAATCATTTGTTTACCTTCCCCAGCATTTATTCATCAGGATAGGTTAAGTGAATGTATAAAAAAGAGACATAAACTCTGTTTACTTTTATGCTTCTAAATACGACAACTTCCGGTTTCTAATTTAGAATGGATTATCTATGGATAAATGGTATTTTACTGTTGTTTTATATAGATAAATAGAAGACGATTTTGTTTCTACAGGTTTATTTTTATTGCTTAATAAAAAAAAAAAACACTGTTTCCTTCTTACTCATTTTCATACAATGAAAGTTTATTGAAAATGACTACGGCAAAACTTTTTTTTTATCATATCTGATAGCTAGCTTAAACGAAACATGTAAAAATGGCATTTGTGACAAAAAAAAAGGACAATTAGGATTTTGCTAGTAAATAAATATATATACTGGTAGTTATACATTTAAATCTCTCAATCACAATACTCTATTTGTCGAATTTGTTGTACTTAGAAACCTTGTTCGCCCATTCATGAACTATACCTTTTAGTTACCCCTATTTTGCAAAATTAAAGGGATGAACTTTAATAAACCATTGCCGTTTAAAATATATCATTTATCGTTATTAAGACATTAAAAGAGATAAATACAGTATAATCCAATATCTTGCCTAAAATAATAGTTGTTAAGTAAAAAAAAAACATGTTATTGCTACATTCAAATTATGCGTGTCGTATATAACTATAAGTCATATAAAGTGTATTTATTCAGACATATTGCAGTGCTTTAGCAGTTTCCACACTGACGAAAACAAAATGAGCAATGCCGTCAGTGTAATTTCGCGTCATAATATTAAGATGTTATATGAATCTTATTCAGTAGCAATATGGTATGTAGATGCTTATGTTTATTTAGTTACGTGGATTTGTGAATGACTATGACCGGTAGTGGTTGATATTACTATAAAACAACACCCTTGAAGGATTAGTCTACGCTATATTCCCAATGATACTAATATTACAACCACAGTATGCCAAACAATGTTTACATTTAAACAACGTTTAACAAGTTTTCAAAGGGTTAATAATAAAACATTTGAAGAAAACATTAAACAAAGAGATTAGGTTAATTCCTAAGTTTGTCGTTGGTGATAAATGTAGATTTTTCGTGACAACCGCTAGGTTTGTAATGTAAATTGTTTACAAATTGGGTGTTACGGATACTTCGTGGGCTTTCAAATGCATATATTTCAATTCTTAAAATATAACATCTAAATTTTCTCAAGATTAGGCTAATAAGGTATAGTAGTTTATTAAGCATATAAATTGATTTTACTTTCGTTGAAAAAAAGAATCCAGGAATAAAGCATATAATAGTCGATTTGATATTTTAATTATAATAGAGCTTTGTGTTTTCGATTAACATTGATAAAATAGCGATTTATTGTTAAACTGAAAATACCAAGTACACCATTTACATTTATTACGGAATACTCGTGTAGATCAATCGTGAATCTAAAGGCATAACATATTAGTTGCAATCAGAACAGACGTCCTATTTTCACATTTAGAATGTAACTAAATTTTACAGACGTCATTGAGTTGCCATTTCTTTTAAGTATTTTCCGTGCTAATTCCCTGTATGGGAATGTCTGTAAGAAGGGGGAAGTTTTTATTGATTAAGTAATTAAAACAAATCTGTAAAACCATAATCGTCTACAATAGATCTTGATTAAACAACTACAAATTTACCATTTATCAATAGGTAATCCATTTTAAATTATAAATCGGAAGTGGTCTTTTTGGAAGCAAAAAAAGTACATTGAGATTTATATCTGATTGTGATGCATTTACTTAACCTATCCTATTTTCTTTTAAACCAGTTAATCCAACATGAGAATCTTAGGGTCTTAAAAATAGATAAAGGATAAATCAAATGGATTTTTTGTTTAGTATAACATGATATAGTTTGTCCTCGAGAAAGCAACATTTATAATAGTACGATATTACTATAAGTTGTGGTTACATATTTATATTGCTTCCTCTTAAAAATGATTTTTTTACATCAATCATGTCTGGCTTGCAAATAATTCAATCATCTCGATCGTTAAGCTATTATCTCTGAAATTATCAATGTCAAATTTCTAAGGTGTGTATCATTCAAGAAATCCTTATGTCTTATACATATAAATTAAGGATATTAATTATTTCGACAATGGGTAGGTGATTGCTACTTCAAAGGTGTCCTTTAATCATAAACCTAGGAAATACTTCACCAATCACTATTGTTCAAGGCCGCTTACGAGAGCCTTTAACAAACCATTTGATCCAGATGTTTTAATGACAATTTGAAAAACGTGTTACAGTTCTTGTTTGAGATAGACTTCCCTCAAAAACATGTATGGCATATGGTCAATGGTAGAAGGCGTATTGTGTATAGTGTAAGGGAAATGATGTAATGGCGTGTAATTATGTGACGTGCGATCGGGAATGGTGTGGATGAAATGTGTACGACATTTAAAACTATGCAAAATATTTATAAGAACTGATTTTTAATTTTATAAATTAATTACAATATTGTGATCAATTCGTTTTTTTTTAATGAATAGATAATTTTGTAGGAGCACGCTTACTTTAAAATTTAATTGCATTTTTGGGTAATCCCAGGATGGTGTAGACAGAATGGGAAATGTTGTAATGTGTAAAGTGTATGGTGCAATGATGTAACATGTATGGTGTATTGGCTCAGCGTGTATGGTGTTAGTTGGAAGTTAAGTTAACACCATCCAAGGACTGTAAAGTTTTCTAGTCTCATTGTGTTTTATAACCCACCCGATAGAGTGACATGATTGGTTTGTCAGAAGACAAATAGAGAACTGCTTTTAAAAAATAATTAAAACTTAAAAGGAATGTTAAGGAACACTATATAATGGTAATATCTAAGTTCGTCATATTATTTATAACCGTTCGAGAGTAATAATATCTTTTGAAAACTCGGAAAAGATTACAAAACTTTACTTTTATGTATTCATAGAATTACTTGAATTGTCTCATCCGGCACTGAAACATATACATTATGTGAAATTTTTGGTGTGCACGACCAACAGACATTCTATCGGTTTGGTCTGAACAAGGACAACATATGTGATGACCCAATGAATCGAAAGTACAACACACTAAAAGAACAATGTAGACAACGCCCTGGTTAGTTGCTGTTGCCGGGGAAAATGTCTGTTTTACCTTACGTGTCCTTGTTTTTCATTTGCAGTGCATGTTTTTGTTTCCATTCCGATAGACAAATTAACCATTGCATCGTTAAGCACAAATGCCATTCTAAACGTAACAGAACTTGCAACAACTCTATGAAGTTTCTATATAGGTTGTTTGTGCATAGATGAAATTCTGCCCGTTTCCACCATCTTTCGTTTTTTATTGGCAGTCAGAATAAAAATCCACGCACTTTGCAGAGTATATCTTTCAGAATTATTGTAAATATGTTCTCGTCCTAAATTTATAAGGATCAATTGAACAATCTAGGACGTGTGACGATTGGAATATAGTACATAAACTTATTTACTTGAAACGATCTAACCCAACCAATCGGAACTAACACATTTATTAAAAAAAAAACCACAGTTGTTGGCATGACACGGGTTATGTTCTTCTCATATATTTTATGATAGTATGATACTAAACCCCTAACGTGAGGGATTGTGTTTGATATTCATATGATGAATTCATAGTCTTTCAATCAGTTTAATTGAGGTCTGGAGCTGACATGTTAGTTAACTGCTAGTAGTCTGTTGTTATTTATGTATTATTGTCATTTTGTTTATTTTCTTTTGTTACATCAGACTCGGACTTCTCTTGAACTGAATTTTAATGTGCGCATTGTTATGCGTTTACTTTTCTACATTGGCTAGAAGTATAGGGGTAGGGTTGAGAGCTCATAAACATGTTTAACCCGGCCGCAAGTTTGCGCCTGTCCCAAGTCAGGAGCCTCTGGCCTTTGTTAGTCTTGTATGATTTTTAATTTTAGTTTCTTGTGTATAATTTGGAGTTTAGTATGACGTCCTTTATCACTGAACTAGTATACATATTTTTCAAGAGACGCTTCTGGTAGTGGGAGTTTTTCGCTACATTGAAGACCCATTGGTGGCCTTCGGCTGTTGTCTGCTCTATAGTCAGGATGTTGTCGCTTTGACACATTCCCCATTTCCTTTCTCAATTTTATGGTAAGCATGAATAGATGTTATCACTCTAAAAAAATATTCTATTTTGCCCTTTTAAAATTATCAGTATAAATTAAACTTTACAATAACTTTTCCCTTTGCTTTCATTGGGCTACGACATTGTTGCCCTTTGAAGGCAAAAAATAATATATAACTAAATCAAAATCGGTCTTCATCAAACATTTTTTAACCGTGTTAACAACTTCTTTCCGTCATTGGTCATTGGACTTAAATCTAAAATAAACACCACAATTCAGTTAATCAATTATCTTATCATATTAACACGTTGCCTCTTAATCTCTAAAAGACAAGTCAAGAGAGTACGTTCTGAAAATCTTAATCATTATTAAGAAAATATTGTAAAGTGTCGCAACATCTCATCAAAATTTCATTCAACAAATGATTTTTTTTTTAAATTTGAGCAGCTCTTTGAAAGTGTTAATTTCAGTTTAACTCGGAGCTCTGTCTTGAGTTTTCAATGTTGTGTTTTGTGTCTTTCGCCTCTCTTTCATAAGTACTTAGTATATCGTAAATGATCACGGAATACATACCTTTCTATACGCCAATTTAACCCATGTGTAATATCTGTAGTAGCAAGTAATGTTTCCAAAATCACCATACTATAATTGGCGCTTTGATTCTTATAATAATAAGCATAATAATTTCAAGTATTTCTTATTTACCAAATCTTTCGTTTATGCAAATCTATTTGATAGTTTTTAGAAAAACATCAAAAACTCTATGCATTTTTTCAGAGCATGGATATATTATTGAATATGTTCTAAATGCCGATTTGATAAATGGGGATTTGAGACTTTTTTCCTTTAAAAATGTCCTGTACCAAGTCAGGAATATGGCCATTGTTATATTATTGTTCGTTTCTGTGTGTGTTACATTTTAACGTTGCGTCGTTTGTTTTCTCTTATTTTTGAGTGTAATTTCACATTGCGATAAGACGTGTCACGGTACTTGTCTATCCCAAATTCATGTATTTGGTTTTGATGTTATATTTGTTATTCTCGTGGGATTTTGTCTGATGCTTGGTCCGTTTCTCTGTGTGTTAGATTTTAGTGTTGTGTCGTTGTTCTCTTATATTAAATGCGTTTCCCTCGGTTTTAGTTTGTTACCCCGATTTTGTTTTTTGTCCATGGATTTATGAGTTTTGAACAGCGGTATACTACTGTTGCCTTTATTTGCTATTACAATGCTATCAAACGTCCAGTTGTCAGAATCATATTTTAAGTGCAATCAACACCATTTACAAAAAAGACTCAATCGTTTGTTTACAAAAAATTTCGTACTTTATTTGGCCTTTTTAACTTTTTTGGATTCGAGTGTCACTGATGAGTCTTTTGTGGGCGAGACGCGCGTCTGGCGTGTATGCAGGATTTGGTCCTGGTTTCTATGATGAGTTTATTTACTTGTTTTCTTGGCAAATGTCTGTGGAACAATACCCTTTTAAAGTTGAGCAACTTATCAATAATTAAAGTAATAAATTTACTGCCATTCTTATTCGACCTTTCGTTGAATCGGTATACTTTTTTGCCTATATCTAGTAAAGATTCTTTACTAATGATCCTGTTTGTAATGTTATTCTTCATCGCTATATTGACCTCAAATGCATGCAGTGTCACCTTCATATCGAATTAAAATTCAAAAGGTCATATAAATATGTATATTTTTAAAGCTACCAAAAACGCTTCCTTATAGTTAAGTGGATAAACATTGCTCTTTGAAGTGGTGATTGGTAACTGGTACAATACGTTTCAGTATTCTACTATTAGAAACAGTCAGGCAATGTCTCTTCCATGTCCACGTGGACTTAAAGTGTTGGTATTATTTGCAAGCGTTCTATTGCTTTTTACGCTGACATAATGGTTTTAACGCGGGATACGTGACATGGAATAATAAAAGTAAACAAATCTTTTCCTGTCTATTATAATGGAAAAATAATTTTTCCTCCCCCGATGTACCATTAATAATGTATTTTTACAAATAATGCATTAGGTTCTTTATTTTTAATATTTAATATAGAGTAATGAGGGAAGTACTGGTTATCGGTTGCAGTGTTGTCTTTTTTATTTATCTTTTGTTTTGATCTGGTGTATGCAGGAACATTTCGGTTAAATGATAAATGCATGCAAAAAAAGCGTTGATTACAAAGGTGAACAAGGTCTAACTTACCTTATATGTTATTTGTTAAGTATGGTTTATGTTTTTTTGCCATTTTCAAATCCAACAGATTATCTGGTATTTAATTCTTCGTAAACCAAAATGAAAACAAAAAATGAGCTTTCAAATTGACACCAACCCGAGTTTTGGGTATTTATAAAGCTGTACATCTGCATTACTTTATTGTAATCAACTGTAGATCATTAAAGCGGGGCCATAGAATAGGTATAGGTATTGCTATAAGTATAGTTATCAGGATTGTTTTTCCCAAAAAAAACTTACGACTAAGATAAGTCTTAAGTCATGAACAATCAGTTTACATAAGATCAATCTCAGTCGTACGTTTTTATTGTGAAATCGACTTCAGGGACACCGCCACAGTTACTCCGGTCTCCAAAAAAAACCTCTCATTATTTTCTGTAATACACAACATACATATTTCCTCATAATAGAATGACGTATAGATATTTTGCCTAAAATACATAAACAAATATCAAGCCCCCCATCCCGTTCATCCAGATCGATCTATATATCAGACTTTTTATGATATTTATATTCTTAGTTTGATTTCGCCCAGAACATGCATCACCTGTTTGCCACTGGATGTTAAGCAAGATACAACCAATCAATCATTCATAGATCATGCTCAAAACTAAAACAATGCACAAAAAATTAAAAAGTTTGTTTTTATGAAACGGATCACTATTTGCTTGTTTACTATGTTTACAATAATTTGGTTTTAAGCATAATTTATCGGTAAATGTTAAATGTATTAGAGCTATTTGATTATAAATGAAAACATGTATTTTGGGACAAAGTAAAGTAATACAAGAATACGTATATGTGGCATGATTGTCAATGAGACAACTCTACACCAGAGACCAAATGACGTAGAAGAAAGTTTTACTGCTAGACTATTTCGGTAGCGAGACACACCTATTGGCTAATATCTAAAAAAATCTTTTTTTGCTATTAGACTATCGATCATTCCACAAAGTAAAGCTTCTTATAAAAATAGAAAGTATTAAAAGTTGCATCATCCTTATATAAGGTTACACAAAATGAATTGTTACTTATTTCGTATATATGTTTCTTCAGAAGACGTACGGATTTTGATTGTTTGTATAGCATTTGTTACTTACTATCATAACAAATTAATCCATGTATGAAAACACTAATTTTACTCTTTTAAATCTAGTGTTTGGAATTTTTAGCAAACAACAAAAATACTGCTTATTGTATTTAACTCAAACCTAACAAGCAATATATGTTTAATGTATTACGGTAAACCTATCATATTAAGTAACGATTGGTAGATCTATTAAGACAATTTTCCGAGTTGATGTAGTAAACTATTAACGGAAATGAATCCTAACGACACACGTAGGTATTAAGAATATCGATTTCTATGACAAAGCACTGAGCAAAGATTTTAAAGTATGGTCAATAGTTGAAGCCTTCATTTATACGTCATTTTTTATTTATCCACTCAATTTTTTTAATTTCTCTCTATTTAGCAGATTTGGTTGACTGAGAAAGAAAATGTGGTAAGCGACCTACAGAATTTGGAAATATCAGAACATTTTCTACGAAGACAATTTGTGGGGGAGACAAATCAAATCGAATGTCATTTTTCAGTCTTTAGTGTTCCGATGCAGGCTTATATCATCAAGGACTTTATAACAATTTCGTCCTCATAATGACAAAACAAGTATATTTAAAAATGAACTGGTGGAAAAACAATTTACTGACATGTTATAGAACTTTTTTAGTGCTCAACATTTTTATAGGATCTTCATTGTCATTACATCGTTGGGAACGAGCAGGGTGCCACAGAGTAGGTAAGTACCAGTAAGAACTATTTAAAGGGATTTTACATCCTTTTACAGACTTTCCTTATTGTTCAAATATTCATTTACAAAAATTGGAACCTACAGTTTTGAAGTTTGCAGACTGAATATGATTTTCTTATTTTTATGTTCTATACGTATAGCATATAAATGTGTATGCTTGTTTCAGGTCACGAACGTCTCGTAAAATATATAAACGTTGTAGTGACGTATAATTTTCGAACCGTGGTCCCTAATAAATAAGTAAACGATAATTACATACCTTTTAAGTGAAAGCTCCCGATTGGTAGGACATTGATCTCTATAAAGAGAAACGTGTATCTATTGTTGAAAGATAATTTCAAGTTATCGTGTAATTTTACTATATGATTTATTTAATGATTTTAATAGCGAACTAATGTCTGAGTGGTAACATTTAAAAAGAGAACTTATGTTCTGTGTTAAGTCAATTGATAGTTTATTTACTGATATGACAAGACCAATGCCATAATCAAAGAATTATAATTTGTTTGCTACTATTATCTGTGTATCTCACTGATACAATAGACACGAAGAGAAAAAGAAACAGATTTACAATATTTAGATTGGGATGATCAGTGTAGAGAAATAAATTGTGCAGTAATAGCAAAATGAATAACTGTAGTCGTTAGTATACAATAGGGACTTAATTAATCCATGCAATGATAAAAAAAATATAACACAATAATGAAATTAATCATTGTCAAGGTAAGGTAATTTCATAAATTACCAATGCTGAGACAGTGTGACTGAAAAATATTTACAAATAAACTCTGTAGTGGTAGTAGCGTTACTTATTGTAGTTGTCAGTGTACAATAGGGACTTAAGTCATTCATTTAATGGTGAAATATATAACACAGTGATGAAAGTAATTGTTGTTAGTATTTAGTCAGTAGAGCAATTTACTAGCTTATGACATTCAAAGGGAAATGACATAAAACAGATCAAAACTTTTGAAGTTAATTAATTTGCAAGTAATAATTGGTCATCAAATACACGATAAAAACGTGAATTAATGAAAAAGTTCAAAACATGAAAAAGGTTTTGATAGAGTCATAAATTTGTCATTAAATGAGGCTAAAAATAATATAACAATTTTATAGTTATAATCCTGGTACCTTTGATAACTATTATAGTAGGTAAGGTAATGGCTTTTTATATTTGCTTGTACTCAACAATGTACTATGTTATCATAAACTTTGTGTTTGAGTATCATTCATAAGTTCAAAATAGTAAAATTACAATTCATATTGTGCTGAAAACCATAAGTAATGGAACAAAAAAAAAGGACAAATGTAACAATAAAATGCAAATAACACAACAGAGTATATACACCAATGTTGTTTCTTTTAACAATGTTCTATATGAGATCATAAGATTTCTTAAACGTGAAAAGTTAAATAACAAAAACACCGACTCCAAAATGAAAAATCAAAACGGAAAGTCCCTTATCAAATGGCAAAATCAAAAGCGCAAACTAAAGAAACGTATGGTACACAACTGTCATATTCCTCATTTGATACAGACATTTCCTTTTGTAAACTATTGTGTTTGATTGTCGCATAATTTTTTTTTATATTGTGATAAGACAAGTTATATAGTCATTATCAACAAAATATAGTATAAGTAGCAAAAGCAAGAACAGAATTCGAAATTCAAAGTCTTTTATTAAATGTGTTTACCACTTATTACTGACCAGCATTCTTCTTTTGAATTAGTTATGTTTTACCAGCGTCATTTAGAATTTTAAGGATTTGTGAGTATCGTCTACAATTTTTAGAGTTAATGGTGTAAACATATCCGAAAAGCAAAGTGTTATTTCCGATGCTAAATATCGTCGTGTCATTCATAAATAGCTATAAAGGGTAGGCGAGCTATCTGACAGAGATAACATAATTTAACTGTTTATTTAGATACGATAAAACTTATGTGGTTTGTTAAACAAAGTCAAAGATCAATTGGACAGGTTAGAAGTCTGTTATTACAATTAAGTGGTTAGTAATATCGTTTACATTTCAACATCGTTCTTCGATATCACGATTTGAATATACGCAAGTAAAAATTCAAATACATGACAGTAACACTATTAAGTAACAGGTGCTATAACTAAGTATGTCCAATGAAAAAAGTACTTGACTGATTTAAAAGATATTGTGCACGTTTATAATCTGTTCTATTCTTAACAAAATAAAGATAAGCATGTCACAATTAAGAAATGTTATTACAATATCTCCACCGTGGCATATATTTCATTTGTCAAAAAACAATTATACCAATATGTTTGGTCTGTTCAACCTTTTTTTTTATAAATTTCCCACAAGATATGTAGGCGTTATAGCGCTGACCATTCCATTCCTATTTCCATATAGTTTATATTTCGAATAGATATTAATTTCTGCAGTAAAATAGTTATCAAATGTACCAGGATTATGATTTAATACGCAAGACGCGCGTTTCGTCTACATAAGACTCATCAGTGACGCTCATATCAAAACACTTAAAAAGCCAAACAAGTACAAAGTTGAAGAGCGTTGAGTACCTAAAAATTCCAAAAAGTTGTGCCAAATACGACTAAGGTAATCTACTTCTGGGATAAGAAAACATAGTTGTTCTATGTTTTATTTAAGAGGCTGAT